>NC_045963.1:9915755-10227223 GCF_010909765.2 Amblyraja radiata | reverse complement strand
GCCTCAAGCAAGGAGGTTCCCTGAAATTGCCGATTGTGACTGGATCCAGTGTAATCCCAAGAGGACATATCATTGCTAACTGTGGAGACTGGTTAATGGACTCTTAGTGGAGGAAGGAAGTGGGGGGAGGGGAAGAGAAGCGAAGGTCGGAGGGGAATATGTGTTGGTAGCAGTTACCTAAAATTGGAGAATATAACATTCGTACTGCTGGTTGTAACTACCCAACCAAATATGATGTGCACTTTCAAGCTCAGTTTCCTCCAACCATGAGCAACATTACAGCTCATTGCTGAGTTCAGGTGATCTTGGTTCTGGAGTGTTGGTTGCTGTACCATGAAAGGTATGTAGTTTTGTTCTGATCATGTGAAACCACCCTCCCTGTATGGTATGGTATAGTAGGGTATATTGGTATGGTGTGGTATGGGGTAGGGTATGGTATGGTATGGTATGGTATGGTGTGGCACTTTATTTGTCACATGCACCAAGGTACAGTGAAATTCATTCTTGCATACAGTTCCGTACAAGTATCACTATACATAAGCACTTATATATTTTAGTTAAGCATCTCAGATACAGTACAAGTGTATTGCAGTTGTACACTGAGACAGTATACAGAGTCGCCAGTTTGGTGCCATTTTCAAGTCTCAGTTGTTGTATGTGCCGGGATATTGATCTGACCATGGAGGTCTGTTGTTGTCCTGGCACCGTTGCAGGGTCGGCCTGGCCAAGCGCAGCCGTGGTGTTCTCCACCGCGGCTCCACCGCTGCAGGCCACGTGCGGTCCACGTGCTCGGCCTCTTGGAGCGGCGCCTGGTCCAGCCGAGCCCCAGGCTGCTGCAGATGCAGCACTCTGTGAGAAAGTTTGACAAAAGTGTCAGGGCAGTGACTTTCTTTGACACCAGTCCTCATCAAGACCCAATAAATTCATTCTAGGTCCAAGAAGCCCAGATCCAAGAATAATGGTTTGCAAGTCATTGAGAAACGAAATAGGATGAAGAATTTCTTTGGAGAGCTAAATTTGTTCAGTTTAGCTTAGTTTAGACATACAGCATGGAAACAGGCTCTACGGCCCACCAAGTCTACACTGACCACCAATCACCTGTTCATGCCAGTTCTCAGTCAGGCCACTTTGTAATCCACTCACTGCAGACTTGGAGCAATCTACACATCTTTGGAATGTGGGAGGAAACTGGAGCACCCCCAAGGAATTCCACGTGGAGACCGCAAACTCCACACAGACAGCACCCAAAGTCAGGATTGAACCCGGGTCTCTGGCACTGTGAGGCAGCAACTCTACCGCTGTGCCAACTCTGGCAACGACTTCCCATCTAGCAGGTTGCAGTTACTGCAATTGGACATCTTTCTTAAAGTTTGTCACAATTACAACATCTTTGAAGTCCCCCAGCACATCCACCGCTTCCCGATGATGTGCCCAATGCGATTGTTGATTCATGCTTGAAGCTCTTTGTCACCAAGTTTTAATACATTAGTGGGGGATATCGTGTGATCTCAAGGTTTTTCATTTTGCCTTTTTTGTCTTCTTGTTAGTCAGGGGTGCAGGCACCACTGTGAACGCACTTTCTCTTACGGGCTGGAAGTCAATAGGTTGACTGTGATGCACTGATTGAAAACTGTCTTTGTATGATCCCACGAGCACTTCAATATGGATCTTTGTATCACTGATCATGTAGCATACATATCGATGTCCAAGGATATTCCTAATAAATTTGCACTAACACATGTTAAAGATAAAAAGGAATTGTATAATTTATTCCACAAATGACGCAGATACCACGACGGTTATTCATGGCTCCACCATGATCATAATTCTTATGATGGTTATCAGTTCCAAGAAAGTAGCTCTTGCGGTTTGTGAACTTTTGTGCACATCTTGTTTTGATTCCGTATTGTCACAGTGCTACCATTCTCCCGATACTCTCCGTGGCCCGAGCCATCATTATTTTCTGTCGTTGAATACTTTCAGTTTTAATACTCATCAGGTTTTTAAAGGCTGAGGTCTTTAGAACATTCCATCATCATGAAACTAAAAAAAATAAATAATGTTTGTGAACATTGCAGCCAGGATAAGCAAACACAGCCTCAAGTCATACTCGTGTTATCTCAAGGAATTTATGTGCCGTATTTATTCAATCCTTCACGGGACATAAACAACATGGGCAGTGGTGTCCTTTGATTTCCTTCCTCAGTTTTCTGAATTGAGGAACCAGTTGAAGTGGTGTCCTCATTATTGCATTGCTAATAATTAATAGGAGCAGAATGAGGCCATTCGTAGCCTTTCAAGTCTACTCCATCATGCAATCATGGCTGATCTAACTCTCCTTCCTAAACCCATTCGCCTGCTTCTCCCCATAACCTCTGACACCCGTACTAATCAAGAATCTATCTATCTCTGCCTTAAAAATACCCACTGACTTGGCCACCACGAACGTCTGAGGCAAATAATTCCATCAAGATTCTCCCACCCTCTCCTCATCTCCTCCCTAAAAGAACAGCCTTTAATTCTGAGGCTATGACTTCTAGTCCTAGACTCTCCCCCATCACCCTATCCAAGCGTTTCACTGTTCTGTACGTTTCAATGAGGTCCCCCCTCATTCTTCTAAACTCCAGCGAGTACAGACCCAGTGCCAACAATGCTCATCATAGGTTAACCTACACATTCCTGCTATTGTTTTTGTAAACCATCTCTGAACCCTCTCCAGAGCCAGCACATCCATTCCATTGAAAGAGCATGGGTGACTGGGACCCATGTAAACAGAGCCAACTACGGTAAGTTTGGGGTGGTTATTTGACAGTAGTTGTCGCTTCATGTTACAGGTTAAAGTTTAGTTTCGTTTAGTATAGAGATATAGTGCGGAAACAGGCCCATCGGCCCACCGAGACCGAGCCTTAACAATTGAGGTCAGTGGCTGCATCATTCTGCCAACTTTGAAATATTTGCTTTGCAGTCCCATATAAGATATGGGAACAGAGTGGGCTGGGGTGTGGAGGGAGATGCATTCACATACATGTGCATTATGGGGTTGAAAGGTGAAAATCCTGATTGTAGATGTTCCACTGTGGTACAGGCTCAATACCTATCGGGTGTGGGAGCTTCAGACCAAGTGACAAACACCAAACCTGTCAGTGGGCAAGGGCAAAGACATGTGTGTGTACGTCAGTGTGTGTGCGTGTGTGTGCACATGTGTGTGTGTGTGTGTGTGTGTGGGAGCATGTTTATTTTAGTTTAGAAATACAGTGCGGAAACAGGCCCTTCGGCCCACCGAGTCTTCGCTGACCAGCGATCCATGCACATTAACACTATGCTACACACACTAGGGACAATTTACACCTGTACCAAGCCAATGAACCTACAAACCTGTACGTCTTTGGCGTGAAGGAGGAAACCGAAGATCTCGAAGAAAACCCATGCTGTCATGGGGAGAACGTACAAACTCCAGACAGACAGCACCCGTAGTCAGGATCGAACCCAGATTTCTGGCGCTGTAAGGAAGTAGCTCTACCGCTGCCGCCATCATGCCGCCCTAAAATGTATTCATATTTAGGCTTGGCGATCTCTTCACCCAACACCTCCGCTCGGTTCGCAATAACCAACCTGATCTCCTGGTGGCTCAGCACTTCAACTCCCCCTCCCATTCCGAATCTGACCTTTCTGTTCTGGGCCTCCTCCATGGCCAGAGTGAGGACCACCGTAAATTAGAGGAGCAACACCTCATATTTTGCTTGGGCAGTCTGCACCCCAGCGGTATGAACATTGACTACTCTAATTTCAGGTAGTCCCTGCTTTCTCCTCACCTTCTCAGCTCTCCCTCAGCCCACTGGCTCCACCTCTTCCTTTCTTCTTCCCGCCCACCCCACCTTCACCTCAGTCTAAAGAAGGGTTTTAGACTAAAGAAACGCTGCCTATTTCCTTTGCTCCATAGATGCTGCCTCGCCCGCTAAGTTTCTCCAGCATTTTTGTCTACCTTTATATTTTACCTGATGAGAGTTTGTAAAGTACATTTCAGGTTTTGCTTTACCATATATGAGAGGATAGTAGTGAGAGTCTCGACAAGATACAACTATCATGCCGCATCTGAAGGATCAGAGCTACTTATACAGCTGCTTCACGATCTTCTTCACCTACCGCATATACGTGATTGCTGAAAGTTGCGATCAAATTTCCACATCTATGGCCATCAACTACATATAATTTTTCAACCCAATAGCGGCCATACAATTAACAAGTGCGTAGAAATGTTCAGTTCCTTTTAAAAATCACCAACCTTCCCTTGCCTGATTCAGCACCTGTAGTCCTTCCTCTGAGAACAAACATTTAGTGAAATTGCAATTTTATACCTTAATGACGATTTCCAAAGCTATGCAGCCCATGAGATCGTCCACCTCATTGATCGTCACACAACCATAGTTGATCTGGCATCCCCAGTCCTCCATTTTCCTTTTCTGCCCGCTCTTTCCCCTTCCCCTCTTCCACCATTTCCTCCCGCTAGCTTCACATTTCACTCCTTCCAATGCGGCACCCACTTGTCTCCTTTTCACCCCAAAACTTACCTCACCCATCTGCCAATTAAATTCTCTTCACCTGCACCCACCTACTGCATCAACTAGAGTCGCAGAATCATAGAGTGATACAGTGTGGAAACAGGCCCATCGGCCCAACTTGCCCACACCGGCCAACATGTCCCAACTACACTAGTCCTCACCTGCCTGAGTTTGGCCCATATCTTTCTAAACCTGTCCTATCCATGTGCCTGTTTAAATATTTATTAAATGTTACGATAGTCCCTGCCCCAACTACTTACCTGGCTTTGTGTTGTCCCACTTCTCTCTTGAAGCTTCCCCTTCCCACTTTAGGTTGGGACCTTTCTTAGGGTCGGCCCTGAAGAAATGTTGCAACCCGAAACGTCGCCTGTCCATTCAATCCCCAGATGCTGCCTGATCTGCTGAGCTCCTCCAGCACTTTGTGCTATGCCAAATAAGCCAGACTCTGCCGTGTCTGGTGCCTCTATTTTACTCTGGTGGACTCTGCGGGACCTGTCGCAATGACAAAAGAATCTGAGCATCATCTGCCAAAATAGTAAAGAATTTATTAGGCAAGGGTTAGGGAAGTTAGCTCTGGTCTCTGTGGCAAAGAGATGACTTTGAGATAAGCGGACTGAAGTTATAAATTTTAGAAAGGGAAAGACGGAATTGATGTCGGCAGCTTGCTTCCCTGGTTGCAGGCTTGAACAGAAGTATAAAAAATAAATCAGTAAGTCATGAGTCAGAAGGAAAGTCAAGATATAATACTTATAGAATAATGAGCAGCCTCATCTGTCAGGGCATTGAGTGTAGAAGTTAGACAGAGGTGTTGCAGCTGCATAAAACTTTACTTATGTCACCTTTAAAGTTGTATACGTTGTTCTGGTTACCACATTACAGGGAGGATTTGAAGTCTTTGGAGAGGGTGCAGAAGCGGTTAGATAGACACGAAATTCTGAAGAAGGGTTCCCACCTGAAACATCACTTTTTTTTCTGTAGAGATGCTACCTGACTCGATGAGTTACTCCAGCATTTTGTAGCTGTCTTTGAGATAAACCAGCTCCTTCCTACACATTTCACTAGGATGCTACTTGGATTGGAGGGGGTTAGCTTAAAGGAGTGGTTTGACAGACTAGGATTGTTTTCTTTGGAGCATCAGAGGCTAAAGAAGACATGATAGCAGTTATACATTATGTGAAGCGTAGATAGTCAGTGTCTTTTTCCCCGGGTAGAAATGTCAAATCCTGGCGGGAATAGATTTAAAATGTGAGCGGAAAGCTTAAAGGAGATTTGCAAAGCAAGTTTTGTTAAGCCCCTGTCCTACTGTACGAGGTAATTCAAGAGTTCTCCTGAGTTTTCCCCTGATTCGAACTCGGAATGTCCGTAGCGGGTCCGTAGGAGCCCGTGGATGTCTCGTAGCGGCTCGTACGAGTAACGGTAGGTACTAGGGAAATCCGGTAAACTCGTGATGTTTTTTCAACACTGTGAAAAATGTCCACGAGTAAAAAAATACGCATGATGAAAAAAAATGTTACTTTTTACTCGTACGAGCTACTCCGAGACATCCACGAACTCCTGCAGACCCGCTACGGACATTCTCCGAGTCATCAGAGAAAAATCGGGAGAACTCGTGAATCACCTCTTACAGTGGGACAGGCCCTTTACACAGAGTGGTAGGTGCCTGGAACATGGTACCATGGGTGCTGGTGGAAGCGGATATGATAATAACGTTTAAGAGATGTTTAGACTAACTTGAACTCAGGAATAGATGAAAAGCTATACTTTTTAACCTACGAACCTATCTCCATTGATGTATTACAGGTAACCCATTCCACCTCCCTTGTTTTTCTGTTGTGTTTTTTTTTGCTTTCTTTTTTATTTGTAACTTTCTACCCTTTCTTTTTCCCTCTTTCTATAAAAAATAAAAACACTAGAAGCAGAAGTAATTGATAATGGAAAATTTTAATAATGTATGACTGATGTATATGAAAAGTTTTTTTTACTATAATATGTAACTACATTTTATAATATGTCTACTTCTAATAAATAAATAAAAAAAAAAGAAAAAAAAAAGAGATGTTTAGACTTAGATGAAAACCAAAAGTTTCAGGTATGGGTGAAAGATGATTCAGAATATTAAAAGAATCATCTCCTTGTGGTGACTGGACAATCTCCCTCCTGCTTTCCTTCTTCACATTCCTTTTTTTCCCTTTTTCTTTATCTGTTTTTCACTCACGTTCACTAGTCTATCTTTCACCTTTCATAAACTCTTTTTCCTCTCTCTTTTCTTACTTCTCTCTTTAAAAAAAAAAAAAAAAGGGAAGTTGTACAGAGAATGTAATATGTTAACATAAGTTGTGTCCCAATGTATTGTACTTACTTCTAATAAATAAATAAATAAATAAATAAGAGATGTTTAGACAGGTGTGTGATCAGACAGAGAAAAGCAATGGATGCAAACCATATGCAGGAAGATGGGATTAGTCATATTGGTATTATGGTCAGCACAGGCACTGTGGGCAGAAGGGCCCACACCTGGGGTGTACTCTTCTTCATTCAATATTCTAGGTTCTATATGGTGAAGGCCGTCCAAGAAAATAATACAGGTAAGATCAAGGAGGAATCAGTTATATTTTTGGAGAATTAGACTATTAAGAGGAAGAGACTTGCAGCCAAGTCTAAAGACACCAGCTTTTTGAGTTTATCTGTTACTTGTGCTTATTCTGCTAAAAAAAAATGAGAAGTTTGCAACCGGGATTGTTATTACAACAGTTTATTGTCTGTTACTGTGCAAAGCTGCACTGGAACTACACTTTAATTTACATATTTATCAATAAAACTAAACTGGTCTGTGGCCGTCAGTTTCCCTCAGCATTCATGTTAGTACTAATGCAGACTGTAAAAATAAGATCAACAGATTTGGTTAGTGTAATACATTAGAGAATACATCATAAATATATGAATGATAAATGAGTTGAATGCTCTGGCATAGACCAGCCTTGTTTTTTTTAGGATATGATACTGTTTGAACATGGGAGAGAGTATTGAGCAAGTCCACTGGTCATGAAAAATGTTGCATTTGAAATTAATCCTTATTATCTGTCAGTTTCTTATAAATAATATTGATGAACCTGGTTGGCTCCAATTATTGAAGTCAGACACAACCTATAGGTAAACAGGAAATGTGGTCAATCTTACAACTGCATGCTCTTAACTACTTTTGTGAACAAATGATATGAACATTTGAATATCTTAGTTTAGTTTAGAGATACGGCGTGGAAACAGGCCCTTCGGCCCAGCGAGTCTGTGCCAACCAGCGATCCCACGCACATTAACACTATCCTACACACAGTGAGCACAATTTACACTTACACCAAGCCAATTAACCTATAAACTTGTACACCTGGCCAGTGAAATTCCTCGTATGTTGCAAAACATACTTGGCGAATAAAATCTGATTCTGATTCTGATTCTGATCTTTGGAGTGTGAGAGGAAACCGAAGATCTCGGAGAAAATCCACGCGGTCACGGGGAGAACGTACAAACTCCGTACAGACAGCGCCTGTAATCGGGATCAAACCTGGATCTCTGATGCAGTAAAGCAGCAACTCTACTGCTGCACCACCGTGCAGCTATCATAATTTTTTTTTCAAATAATGTTACATTTGAGACATATCTCAAAGACATGTTTCTACATGCAAATCAATGCATAGAAACATAGAAACATCGAAAATAGGTGCAGGAGTAGGCCATTCGGCCCTTCAAGCCTGCACCGCCATTCAATATGATCATGGCTGACCACCCAACTCAGTATCCTGTACCTGCCTTCTCTCCATACCCCCTGATCCCTTTAGCCACAAGGGCCACATCTAACTCCCTCTTAAATATAGCCAATGAACTGGCCTCAACTACCTTCTGTGGCAGAGAGTTCCAGAGATTCACCACTCTCTGTGTGAAAAATGTTTTTCGCATCTCGGTCCTAAAAGATTTCCCCTTTATCCTTAAACCTTGTCCTGGACTTCCCCAACATCGGGAACAATCTTCCTGCATCTAGCCTGTCCAAACCCTTAAGAATTTTGTAAGTTTCTATAAGATCCCCCCTCAATCTTCTAAATTCTAGCGAGTATAAGCCGAGTCTATCCAGTCTTTCTTCATATGAAAGGCCTGACATCCCAGGAATCAGTCTGGTGAACCTTCTCTGTACTCCCTCTATGGCAAGAATGTATTTCCTCAGATTAGGAGACCAAAACTGTACACAATACTCCAGGTGTGGTCTCACCAAGACCCTGTACAACAGCAGTAGAACCTCCCTGCTCCTATACTCAAATCCTTTTGCTATGAATGCTAACATTCCATTCGCTTTCTTCACTGCCTGCTGCACCTGCATGCCTACTTTCAATGAGTGGTGTACCATGACACCCAGTTCTCGTTGCATCTCCCCTTTTCCTAATCGGCCACCATTTAGATAATAGTCTACTTTCCTGTTTGCACTGAATATCTCATTATTTTCAAGGTTATGTTGGAAGGCATAAGCAGTTCAGCTGCATGAACATGAAAATAAAATCCATAATACCAACTCTATACATTCGTTTGACCAGTAGTCCAACAACCTGAGAATGGGTGACAGCAGAATGCTGGAGTAACTCAGCGGGACAGGCAGCATCTCTGGAGAGAAGGAATGAGTAACGTTTCGGTTCGAGACCCTTCCTCGAGGGTCGAGGGGAGAGGGAGACTAGAGATAAGGAAAGGTAAGGTGTGAAAACGACTGATCAAAGCAGACAGTGATCAAGGAAACGTAGAATGGATCATTGGTGGCTGAGCGAAATGTGACGATACAGTAAAATTAATCAGGAGGACCGTGAAACGTCGAGAGCTAGAGTGGGGGAGGGATGGAGAGAGAGGGAAGCAAGGGTTACTTGAAGTTAGATAAATCAATAGTCATACCGCTGGGTTGGAAGCTGCCCAAGAATGGGTGACCTGGACTTGCATATATTTGCTATCAATCCATTCTACTAACCATTTTCCTGATGGCTGTTTATTCTGGGTGATAGCCCAGGCCCATAATTTTGGTATGGATGTTTAAATATTTAAGTGGATCAATGCAAAATTCACAGTGACTTGTTTTGAGCATTGAAACTCATTTTCCATGTGATCAAGGGAGCTTGAATGTGAATGTGAATTTTGCATTGATCCACTTAAATATTTAAACATCCATACTAAAATTATGGGCCTGGGCTATCATGAATGGTATTTGTATTGGTTTATTGTTGTAATGTGTTCTGAGATACAGTGAAAAACTTTATTTGGCGTGCAATCCTCATGTACCACCTGGTGAATACTTCATGTGGTACTGAAGCGAAAATAAACCGTGTGCAGAATACACTGTTTCAGCCACATCCAAGGTGCAGAAAAATAGAAATTGCAATGAAGCACAAGATATGGCAAGGCTTGCATTTCTGTGGAGTTAAAATGTAATTTACTGCATATTTTTAATTTTCATCATTTTTTGTTAACTTCATACATATATTTTTATATTATTTCATTTAATAATAATAATAATAATAATAATAATAATAATAATAATAATAATAATAATAATAATAATAATAATAATAATAATAATAATAATAATAATAATAATAATAATAATAATAATAACTTTATTAATCCCCTTATTCAGGGGAAATTCAGATGTCCTTACAGCACACTAATAAAAATACAACATAGCATTAAAGAAGAAGTTTAACAGTAAAACATAAAAATATCCCCCCACAATGGTTCCCACTGTGAGGGAAGTCACAAAGTCCAGTCCCCATCCTCTTGTCCACCCATGGTCGGGCCTATTGAGGCCTCCACAGTCGCCGCTATGGAGGCCCGATGTTCCAGGCCCTCTCGCCGGGTGATGGTGCTCCGGCGTCGGGAGAACCCTCACAGCGGCTTGGGGTGACTGGAACGGCCGCTTCCTTACTCGGGGCCGCGGCTTCCGAAGCCGACAGGCCGCGCTGGATGGAGCTCCACTACTGGCGATCTCGGCGAGAGATCCCAGGCTCCCGATGTAAAGTTCAGCGCCGCCGCCCGCAGCTGGCCGCTCCACAGACCTGCAGCTCCGCGATGTTTCATCGGCTGTCCCAGCATGCTGTCCCAGCATGTTCTGCATGACATTGTTTTATTTTCATATTCCTGAAGAAAGTGAACTTTATTTTCTTCTTTGGTATTCCTTTGGGATCAAAGATAACTTGATCTCATTCAGGTTTTGTGGGTTGTGAGGAAGCTGTTGAGATCAATGTGGGATCTACAGACTCTTCCACAGATTGGACAGGAGTGACTGCTGGAGTAGGTGGATGGGTAGTTCGTGAGGGTAGTTCGTGAGTTCTATCATTTATGCAGTGCTTCTGTGTGTTCCTGATGCACAGCGTCAAGAGCCTCAATAACATCCTCATCACTTTGAATGATCATGGATCGGAGATTGACACAAACTGCTGGAGTAACTCAGTGGGACAGGCAGCATCTCTGGAGCAAGTGAATCCCTTCTCTCCTGTCCCGCTGAGTTCCTCAAGCAGTTTGTGCCTACCTTCGTTTTAAACCAGCATCTGCAGTTCTTTCCTACACATATGGGTCGGAGATTCCTAGGAGTCAATGGGAATACTGCACTTCTTCAGAGAGGCTTTACGGACACCCTTATATTTTTCTTTCAGAAAATCAGTTAAGACTGGGAAGAGAGTGACCATTTTGGAAGTATGGTGTTGGGCAGACAAGCAATTACATCTGCCTAACAAAGACTAGAGAAAGCAACTAGGGTTGCCCCGGAAGAGGATGTTCATGTTAGTTCATTTATGCTTCAAATGCACTTGCAGGATTATTCAAAAGCAATCTCAATGGTATTTTTACAGTGCCATGAGTGGTCTGTTGTTGGTAGCCCAGATCTCAAAGCAAGAGATTTATTCATGGACCTTACTAGCTGTCCCCAGGCACAGATTCTGTTTCCCAAAATCCAAGAGAGAGATGCTTGCCAGGGTGGGCAGGTCACCAACACCAAGAAAAGGACATTTTTGCCATTGTTATGACTTTGAGTTTTACTCCTACAAGATGGAACATAGCGTCAAAAGCTCAACACAATAGTAGCAGTATTGTATACGATTCAAAGCCAGTAAGTAGGGGTTCTTAAGGGGTTGGACAGGCTAGATGAAGGAAGATTGTTCCCGATGTTGGGGAAGTCCAGAACAAGGGGTCACAGTTTAAGGATAAAGGGGAAATCTTTTAGGACCGAGATGAGGAAAACTTTTTTCACACAGAGAGTGGTGAATCTGTGGAATTCTCTCCCACAGAAGGTAGTTGAGGCCAGTTCATTGGCTATATTTAAGAGGGAGTTAGATGTGGCCCTTGTGGCTAAAGGGATCAGGGGGTATGGAGAGAAGGCAGGTACAGGATACTGAGTTGGATGATCAGCCATGATCATATTGAATGGCGGTGCAGGCTCGAAGGGCCGAATGGCCTACTCCTGCACCTATTTTCTATGTTTCTATGTTTCTATGTAAGTATTCAGGGCCTGGTAATTTGAATTCCTGAGTATTAAAAAAAAGCAACCAAGCAAATAGTCAATGCAGGAAAGCAAGAATGTCTTGCAACAATTATCCAAGGAAAAAACAAAATACTGGAAGAACTCAGTAGGTTGAGCAGCACTAGGCAGAGGGAGATGCAACATAAGGAGGTGAGAGAGAGACGAGGAACAGGGCTGGTGGGTCATCGATGGAAGCAGTCGGAAGAGGAGGGGGACGGGCAGATGGAATCAATTGGGGGAGGTAAGGGTGTCAGTGGGTCATCTCATTTCTGATGCAGGATCTCGACTTAAAATGCTGACCATCCCTTTGCCTCCACAGATGCTGCTTGACACATTGAATTTTTCCACCACTTTGTTGAGGCTTGTTGAGATGACTGGGATAGTCTTCTGCCATATTAGTTTAGTTTACTTTAGTGATACTGTGTGGAAAGATGTCCTTCAGCCCACTGAGTACACACCAACCACCAAATACCACTGCACTAGTTCTATTGCATCCTACACAATAGGGCAGTTTACAGCAGTCAATTAAAGTACAAACCTGTACATCTTTGGAATGTGGGAAGAAACTGGAGTTCCCGGAGGAAATCCACGCGGTCACAGGGAGAACAGACAAACTCTGCACAGACAACGCCCATAGTCAGGATCGAACCCAGGACTCTGGCACTGTGAGGCAGCAGCTTTACCGCTAAGCCACTGTGCCGCCTTTGATAAACATACTGAAGAAAAGAATATACTGGCCATAGGAAGACTGCAATAAAGTTTCACCAAACTGATGCCCATGATGGTGGTATTGTAATAAGAGAGATTGGGTTGACCAGCAATGTGTTCACTAGAGTTTAGAAGAAAGGGAGAAGATTTCATTAAACTGTACGACGTTCTGAAGCAACTTGAGAGGTAAGACGTGGAGAGGATCCTATTGAATGACAGCACAAGCTCAAAGGCCTGGATGGTTTTATCCTGCGACTATTTTCCCATGTCTCTATCTTTTCTGGAAGAAACTGGAGAAATATCTCCTCAGTTATTATAGCTACTGGTCACCTGGATAATCTATAGCCTTGCTAGAGTGAGGGTCGGAGACCTTTAGGAAGCTTTAAAAGCCCACTTACATCTCCAACATAGTAAAAGCCCTGTCCCACGGTACGAGTTCATTCCAAGAGCTCTCCCGAGTTTAAAAAAAATCAAACTCGTGGTAAGCACGGAGAATGAACATAGTCGGTACGTCGGAGCTCGGGGACGTCTCTAAGCGGCTCGTAACGCTAACGGCAGGACTCGGGAAGACCCCCTAACGGCAGGTAAGCACGGGAAGACTCGTGAAGAATTTTCAACATGTTGAAAAATGTCCACGGGAGCCCCGAGTACCCACAAGTGACCATTACCGTAAATCTCCGAGTTCGAATCAGGGCAAACTCGGGAGAGCTCTTGGAATGAACTCGTACCGTGGGACAGGGCTATAAGTTTCTCTGAAAATGTATAACTGAGAAAAGATGGAAAAAAATCCAGGGAAGCCTGGGAACTCCCTTGGCTTGTGGCATGTAGAGAGGGACTCATCCAATGTTGTCCTAACCTCACAAAAGAAAAATTGCATCATTCTGCCAAACCAATGTTTTTTTATCAGCGTGAAAATTTACTGGATTTCCCCTGATGCTGAAGGAAATGGAGAAAGAGCTTTCATGCAGGCTAAACTGTATTTTATTCTAAAGTTGTGCTGTAAATTATTTCTGAGAACTGCAGGAAAAGTTGAATTAAAAAAAGAGAGTGTTTACTTATTTAAGACAAAATTTGGGACAAGGGAATCTTTCACTGTTTCAATTTCAGTTTAGTTTATTGTCACGTGTACTGAGGTACAGTGAAAAGCTTTTGTTGCATGCTAACCAGTCAGCAGAAAGACAATACATGATTTCAATTGATCCATTTACACTGTATAGATACATAATAAAGGAATAACGTTTAGAGCAAGGTAAAGCCAGCAAATTCTGATCCAGTCTGAAGAAGGGTTTCGGCCCGAAACATCGCCTATTTCCTTCGCTCCATAGATGCTGCTGCACCCGCTGAGTTTCCCCAGCAATTTTGTGTACCTTCGATATTCCAGCATCTGCAGTTCCTTTTTGAACACAAAGTCTGATCCAGGATAGTCCGAGGGTCATCAAAGAGGTAGATAGTAGGTAGATAGTTTAGGATTGCTCTCTGCTTGTGGTAGGATGATTCAGCTGGGACAAAACATTCCCTGAATCTGGTGGTGTGCGTGTTCACGTTCCTATACATTTTGCGTGATGGGAGAGAGGAGAAGAGGGAGTGGGCAAGGTGCAACTCGTCCTTGTTTATGCTGCTGGCCTTGCCGAGGCAACGTGACGTATAGAAACTCTCCAAAAGTAGGTGTGGAATTCGGTTCAATGGCAATGTTTCTTGTTTGCTGCTTTTAAGCCCTTTTGCATAAATGGACACACATCAGGTGGACAAGTGGGCTGATGATGGTGTCAGGGCAGGACCTTCACAGTGAATGGGAGGGCCCTGGGGGCCATTGTAGAGCAGAGAGATCATGAAGTCCATAGTTCCCTGAATATGGCGTCACAGGTACATAGGGTGGTGAAGTAGGCTTTTGGCATGATGGCGTTCATTGGTGAAAGATGTGAATATAGAAGTTGGGACATTATGTTAGATTTGGACAAGAAGTTGGTGAGGCCACACCTGGAGTATTGGGTTCAGTTTTAGTCACCCTAATGTGGGAAATATGTCACTGCGCTGGAAAGAGTGCAGAAAAGAATTACGAGCATGCTGCCAGAACTTCAAGGGCTGAGCTATAGGGGGAGGTTGGATAGGCTAGGATTTTATTCCTTAGAGTGCAGGAGGCACTCAATAGGGGAATCATTAGGGGAATAGATGGGGTGAACACACAGAAACATTTCCCCAAGGTTAGGGGAATCAATAACTAGAGGGTGTAAGTTTAAGGTGAAAAGGGAAAGATTTAACAGGAACCCGAGGGGCAACTTTTTCACATAGTGGGTACATGGAACTAGCTGCCACAGGAAATAGTTAAGGTAGATATAATAATATCATTTAAAAGACATTTCGACATGTACATGGATTAGAAGGATATGGGCCAAGCACAGGCAAATGGGACGATCTTAGATGGGGCATCTTGCTCAGCATGGACGAATTGGGCCAAAGGGCCTGTTTCCGTGCTGTGTGACTCTGTGGCTTCATAACATTTTTGGCTTAATTTGTTGGCTCGGTGAATTGAACAGTGAGTAGAGATGGCAATGTGCATGCCACCAGAGACGGCAGCTGGTGATAACAGTCCTCATGCAAAGTTAGTTTCTCAGTCACCTTGCAAAGCTAACCCATCGGCTGCTGGTGATTGCTTTGGGGATGAATACACTGGAAAGAACAGTGGGAATTAATTTGTTCAAGGAGTAGTCTATGTCAGATTACATTCTCATTTTGTACTGTTAGTTATTGATGTTTACTAGTAACAGGCGGTTACTCCTTTGTCACTCATACCACAGGGATGCAGCAGGTAGAGCTGCTGTTTCACATCGCCGGAGACCCAGGTTTGACCCTGATCTCGGGTGCTGCCTGCATGGAGTTTGTATCTTCTCCATGTGACCGAGCGGGTTTCCTCCAGTTGCTCCGGTTTCCATCCACATTCCAAAGACGTGCAGGTTTGTGTGTGTTACAGCAATTGACCTCTGTGCAGATTGCTCCGTGTGTGCAGGAAGTGGATGAGAAATTTGGATAGCATAGAACTAGAATGAAGAGGTGATCGATGGTCAGCCTGGGTTTGGTGGGCCAAAGGGCATGTTTACATGCTGCATCTTTCAATCAATTCAATCATCATCTTTCTAACAGAGAAGAAGGGAACCTCAGGATGGCAGTGTGGCACGGTGGCACAGCGGTAGAGTTGCTGCCTTACAATGGCAGAGACTTGGGTTCGAGCCTGATTATGGGTGCTGTCTGTACGGAGTTTGTACGCTCTCCCCATAACTTGTGTAGGATTTCTCCGGATGCCCTGGCTTCCTCCAATACTCCAAAGACATGCACATTTGTAGGCTAATTGGCTTGGTATCATTCTAAATTCTCCCTAATGTGTGAAGGATCTTGTTAGTGCATGGGAACCACAGATTGGCGCAGACTCAGTGGGCCGAAGGGCCTGTTTCTGTGCTGTATCTCTAAACTAAACTAAACCAAACAGAGATAGGAGGAGAAGAAGAGGCAGGAGGAGGATCCTAAACAAGAATAAGATTAACAACAAACCTTTACGATACTGTGTCCCTATCCGTGTCTGTACATGTAAGAAGGCTGCTTGAATGAAGAAAGGATGATGGGTCTGCCAGGGGCTACAGGCATATGGTTCTAGTTGGATCGGCTTGCCCAAAGCTTAGAAGCTGAATCTGCCTCAGGGTTATTCAATCCACAGTCATGCTGGCAACATCGGCAATGTTTCACAATATGTCATACATTGTTGCATGGGAACAGTGACAGATGCTCTCCTTTCAGGACAAGGGAAACTGCCTCTTTGTTCTCTACAAGGCAGCAGCAGCTAACACACCTGGGGAGTTTGGCTAACGTTGCGGACATCCCAAAGGTGAGATTGACTTTGGCAGGACTATGAAGCTGCTCATGAAAACAAAATACAGACTTAGGGTGATACGGTGGCGCAGCGGTAGAGTTGCTGCCTTACAGTACTTGCAAAGTCGGAGACCTGGGTTTGATCCCGACTGCGGGTGCTGTCTGTACAGAGTTTGTATGTTCTTTCCGTGACCGCGTGGGTTTTCTCCGAGATCTTCGGTTTCCTCCCACATTCCAAAGACGTACATGTTTGTAGGTTAATTCGCTTTGAAAAAATGTAAATTGTCCCTAGTATGTGTAGGATATTGTTTATGTTGCTGGTCGGCATGGACTCGGTGGGCCGAAGGGCCTGTTTCCACGCTGTATCTCTAAACTAAACTAAACAAAACTAAACTAAACTAAACAAAACCAACACCAAGAGGCTTAGCTTCCTCAGTGTTCAACTACTCAACAAACTCACGTGAAGCATCTTAATAGTGAATGCCATGCATCCAGTTGACTTCAAGGGGCACTTTTGTCTTGTTCCACTCACCTGTGCCTTCTACCTACTAGCCACCATATTTGGCCAATGGGTGCTAGCTAAGGGGCAAATGCAATCTCTTGCAGATCATGGTCCATTGTAAAAACTCCTACAATGACAGAAAGCCTTACAACTGCAGTGCCAGCAGATTGTTGAAGCAACTGTTTGAACCCAATACAGTCTGCTGGCATATTCATTGGACTCTTCATTGATCTCCTGATTCATGGAAGCTTGCGTGAGACTCTTCGCAACCTAACAACCTTGCAGATGAAGCCCTTTCCAAACTGCATAGAGTGATAGAGTCTAGTTGGCCTCAAGTCACACACATTTCCCACTGGAGAATACACCTGTTTTAATTCATTGTCACTGAGTCAAAACCTTGTAACTCACTATCTAACGGCACAGAGGAAGCCCTTTCACGACACGGGAAGGCAAAGGGCAGCAGCTCAGTTAGAACATTGTCACTTAAATTGATGATGAGGTACCAAGGATGTCCACCTTCCCCTTGTGGGAATGGGAGGGGGAGTTAAAGTGTTGAGCAACCGGGATATCAGGTTGGCCGAGGCGGACTGAGCGGAGGTGTTCAGCAAAACGATCGCCAAGTCTGTGCTTGGTCTCGCCGATATATAGGAGTCTTTCCATGACTGGACATTGAGGGACTAAGTCTGGGGGAGACAATCCTTCAAACAAGGGAAGGGATATCATCCCAGTAAACACAGGAGTGACAACAGTTATAACTGCTGCACATAGCGTTAGCAATACTGAATGCACACACTAAGAATGTGTTAAGAGTTTTACCTGCTTATTGTTTTGTGTATTTTTAAAATTCTGAATAAAGTTTATTTTTGAAATTAAAAGAAGCAAAAAATGTCAATAACATGCGAGCAGTGAATCAAATGAGAAGGCATTGTGAATATTTCTCAACCTATTTTTTCATTATTATCCTATTTACGTTCTACCGATTCAAGATGGCGGCCTGTGTCATACAGGATCCCACCATTCTAGTACGGCCCTCATCTCACTGCTACAATCGTGCAGAAGGTACAGAACCCTGATGAAGGTATAGAAACTGTAATTCTGTTTCCAAGATTCTGTGGAAAATAAGGAATTCAATGCATTGAATAGATAACACAATTGTCAAATATTTTATTTTAGCTTTTCCAGTTTATTTTTCTGTGACTAAACCTTGAAACGTTTGTATTTTGGTTGGAGTTACGTTTAAAACTATACTTGCTCCTGGGAGTACAATTGAGATTGTTTTCGGCTATCAAAAGCATTATTTGCAAATGGCACTTTAAGGGACTGCAAGGTCAGCAAGCCATTTTAACAGTAATTCATGTGTCACTCTGAAAAGAATAATACAAAAAACATTATGCAGACATTCATAGGTATGGAGCAGGCTATAAACTATCACTGTTCTGTTGCAGTGGCATTTTGCTGCTTTACGTTTATGACTGTTCTACAACACGGCCCCTGAAACACCTCTGAGTCAAGCCTTTGTGAAGTGCATGGCACATTTTTGAAAGAGTAATATTCTGTGGTGTTTTATGAACTAAAAGCTAAAAAGCCACAGTGTCTTACAGCTTTGTTGCATTCAACGTCAACAAATCAAGTTCTGGTAATTCTAGAACATCAGGTTTCATTTGGACCAGACTAAACTCAACATTTTCTTGCTATTTGAATGTTGCTAATTTATTCTATTTTTAAATGATGCAAATCGTTTATTTACACCTTGCTGACGTAGTCCAGAGAGCTCTGAGATTTCGGAATGTGCCCCTGAATAGGATCATTGCAGTGAAGCTCATCTTTCGTTTGCTGGTGCCCCAGGAGGCTGATCCCACCCGTAAATCCTAGTTCCAGTCAGTTTCCAGACTGCTGGATGGATGAGTCCCGGGTTAAAATACCAGATTTGTAGTCGGATACTTGGAACTTCCAGAGGGAGCAGAAGAATGGTGTAATTATCCCTTTATAAATGACTGTGTCACTACCAATTGGTGCGCAGATTCTGGAAAAAGGCAATACCATGCTTTGACTCAGCGCAAATTGGAGGAACAGCACCTCATATTTCTCTTGGGTAGTGTACACCCCAGTGGTATGAAGATTGACTTCTCTAATTTTAGATAGCCCTTGCTTTCTGCATCCTTCCCCTCCCCCTTCTCACTTCTCCCACAGTCCTACTGTCACTTCCTACTTTCTTTCCCCCCCCCCCGACATCAGTCTGTAGAAGGGTCTTGACCCGAAACGTCACCTATTCCTTCTCTCCATAGATGCTGCCACACCCGCTGAGTTTCTCCAGCATTTTTTGGCTCTTTCGGAGAATCTGTCAAGGCATTTAACTTTTCCAAAACTCATCTGAAGAGAGGTGTTTAGGAAGGAATTGCAGATGCTGGTTTAAACCGAAGATGGACACAAATACCCGGAGTGACTCAGCGGGACAGACAGCATCTCTGGACAGAAGGAATATCCAAACTGTCATTCATTCCTCCTCTCCAGAAGCTGCCTGTCCCGCTGAGTTACTACAGTATTTTGTGTCTGATCTGAAGGGATGTTGTTAGAACACGAAGAGGGGATATCGTGAGTGAGGAGGATCACAGAAATAACAGGTCAGCGCGGTGGCACAGTGGTAGAGTTTCTGCCTTACAGAGCCAGAAACCCGGGTTTAATCCTGACTCCGGGTGCTTGTCTGTATGGAGTTTGTACATGCTCCCCATGACCTGCGTGGGTTTTCTTTGAGATCTTCAGTTTCCTCCCACTCTCCAAAGATGTGCAGGTTCGTAGGCTAATTGGCTTGGTATAAATGTAAACTATCCCTAGTGTGTGTAGGATAGTGCTAGTGTACGGGGATCACTGGTTGGCGTGGACTCGGTGGGCCGAAGGGCCTGTTTCTATGCTGTATCTCTAAACTAAACTAAACTAAACAGAGGTAGACAAAAATGCTGGAGAAACTCAGCAGGTGAGGCAGATCTGGAGAGATGGAATGGGCGACGTTTCGAGTTGAGACCCCTCCCAGGAACGTCACACGTTCCTTCTATCCCGAGATGCTGCCTGTTCCGCTGAGTCGCCCCTGCATTTTGTGTCTACCTTCGGTGCAATAGCGGCTCTTTCAGTCAACTTGAAGAGGAAGCAATGGTACTCGTTGGATCCATTACTGGCCAAGAAGTTGGGGTTGAAGTCTTGAGCTGAGTATATCCTCCACTGGACCATAGAGACAGAGAGTCATACAGTGTGGGAGGCAATGATCAAATGTTTTCTTGTATTGGAGAACATTTTCACTTTCACCTTGAATATCTCCAGGTTAATCTGATGGAACAAACAGTTGCCCATTCATTATGGGGCTTGATTTTCAATTAACTTAATTTCTGTCCTGTGTAGGGAGTGGATGTAAAAGTGGGATAACCTAATTTCCACTTCCATATATCAATGCATTCTAGCTGAAGGAAACTGTGAAAAACCTGGATTTTCAATTCTTCATTCCCAGATGTATCTTAAATGTCCTTTTGGCTTTAGAACCTGTGCAGGTGAATGCTTCTCATAGAGAATTATAGAGTCGTTGTGTAACATGCGGATGGAGTCAATGCAACCTGCACCTTCTCTTTGAAACAGCTACCCAGGTCATATTATTCCATCACCCAATTAACTACTTATCTGACTGGATTTATAAATTCATGTCATAGAAGCAGAATTAGACCATTTGGCCCATCAAGTCTACTCTGCCATTCAATCATGGCTGATCTAATCTCAACCTCATTCTCCTGCCTTCTCCCCATAACCCTTGACACACGTATTAATCAAGAATCTGTCAATCTCTGCCTTAAAAATACCAATGATGATCTCCACAGCCTTCTGTGGCAATGAATTCCACAGTTTCACCACTAAAGGAATTTGTCCTCATCTCCTTCCTAAAGGTGCGTTCTTTTGTTCTGAGCCTGTGCCCTCTGGTCCTAGACTCTCCCACTAGTGGAAACATTCTCTCCACATCCACTCTATCCAGGCCTTTCACTATTAAGTAAGTTTCAATTAAGTCCTCCCTCATTCTTAGAAACTCCAGTGAGTACAGGCCCAGTGCCGTCAAACACTAATCATACATTAACCCAATCATCGCCGGGATAATTCTCCTCAATCTCCTCTGGGCCCTCCCCTACGCCAGCACATCCCTCCAAAAATGCTGACAATGCTCCAAATGCGGTCTGACCAGCACCTTATAAAGCCCCAGCATTACATCCCTGTTTTTATATTCTAGTCCTCCCGAAATAAATGCTAACATTGCATTTGCCTTCCTTCCTTCCTTCCGATTCAACTTGCAAATTAATCTTTTGGGAATCCTACACCAGCGCTCCCAAGTCCCTTCGTACCTCCGATTTCTGAATTCTCTGTCCATTTAGGAAATAGTCTACGCCTTTATTCCTACTACCAAAGTGCATGATTGCATAATTCTGTAAGTGACGACTCAATTAGCTTTCAGCACTGGATACGATCTTCATTCCAGATCACATCAACTCATTGTGTTAAAGAATATTTCCTATATCACCACTGGTTAATTTGCAAACTTAAACTTCAAGCAGACACTGATTTACTTTATTGATGCTATCAAAACTATTCATGCATGAAAAGTTAGACCTCAATTGTCCTATCCAAAGCGGAACAACCACAGTCGTCAGAGTACCATTTTAGTAATCTTCCTCTGCAGAGTATTCTGTTTTGGGCTCTTATACATTGGCGAGATCAAATGTAGACTGGGTGATCGTTTCGCTGTACATCTCAGTCCGCCTGAACCTACCTGATCTCCTGGTTGCTAAACACTTTAATTCTCCTTCCCATTCCCACACAGACCTTTCTGTCCTAGGTCTCCTCCATTGTCAGAGTGAGGCTTAATGCAAATTGGAGGAACAGCATCTCATATTTAGCTTGGGCAGCTTACAGACCAGTGGTATGAATATTGATTTCTCTCACTTCAAGTAACCCCGGCATTCCCCCTCTCTCTATCCCTCCCCCACCCAGGTCACACCAGCTTCTTGTTTTCATCAAACAAACAGCTAACAATGGCCTGTTTCATTTATCATTGTTACTTTTTTACATATCTTTCATTCATTGTTCTTTATCTCTCTATATCGCCATCTGTATCTCTTGCTTCTCTTATCCATAACCAGTCTGAAGAAGAGTCTCAACCAGAAACGTCACCCATTCATTCCCTCCAGAGATGCTGCCTGTCCCGCTGAATTTCTCCAGCTTTTTGTGTCAATATTTTGTTTTGGTAACCTGCCAGTTACAAATTTACATTCTCTGTGGTTTGTGGGGAATTTGAATCCACCGGTTGAGTTTAGTTAAGAGAATGGAAACAGGGCCTGAGGATAGACACAATGTTGCTGAGGATAGACACAAAATGCTAGAGTAACTCAACGGGTCTAGCATTCTCCGGAGAGCTTAATAGGTGAAGTTTCGGGCCGAGACCCTTCTTCCACGCTGACCATCGAAACCTTGTTTACACTGGTTCTATGTTATCTCACTTTTGCATCCACTCCTGCACACAACGGGTGATTTAACGGCTAATTAACTTATAAACCCGCACATGTTTGGGATGTAGGAGGCAATGGGAACAACTGGAGGAAACCCATGCGGTCACAGAGAGAGCGTGCAAGTGGATGGAGCCCAGGCCTATGGGTGCTGTAAAGTCCACCAGCTGTGCCACTGTGCCTCTCAAAGTTGAAATGGAGCAGGAGTCAAGGTAAAAGTTGTAATATTTTAAAAGCTTGCCTTCACCAACCAACAATGTGCTCTATTTTGAGCTTAATGGAAGTGTTTTGAGATGCGAGATGCCTGCAGGGATTTGATCATTATCACATACTAATCAAATGATTCTCAAATAATTCCAATATCAATCTGAATTCAACAAATAGAAGCAGCATTGAGTAGCATTTCATAGGAGTTCTTATTGTTCAAACCCTCAATGTTATCAGCTGCTTTGGCAGATCCCTCTGCAAATGTTTTGCAGAGAGGTGTTTAGTTTAGAGATACAGGCCCTTCAGTCCACCGAGTCTGTGCCGACAAGCGATCCCCGCACATCAACAGTAGCCGACACATACTAGACACAATTTTACATTTTCATAGCAAGCCAATTTAATAGTAAGATTAAACGAGAACTTACCAGTTTGAAGTTTGATCTGTATTTTATTAGGAGTTACGATGGGGGATTACGTGAAGAAGCCCGCCAGCTGCATGCGTGTCATTCTTCAAAGCAGCGGTGTGAAATCACAGATAACTGTAATGACTAAACATAGTAAGATTAGAGAAGAGATACCAGTTAAGTATATGATCTGGGTGGGAGCGGAGGGCACGTATTCCCTCATCGTAACTCCTCATAAAATACAGATCAAACTTCAAACTGGTAAGTTCTCATTTAATCTTACTATTTTACTTCGGAGTCACGTGAGTGACTACGTGAAGATTTTAAAGCTCTGTGATTTCATGCCGTGGAACGAGTCCATGCATCACGTCTGCCTTGACTGTTGGGAGGATTGTGTTAACATAATTTGGACATGAATTCGACATTGAAATCATAAAATTTTTAACACAAGTTTATAACCCCTTTATATGGGTTTAAATTAATTTACAGGACTTAAATTGTTTCTGCAAATGTTCCAGGTTTCATTACTGGTTTATTACAAATAATTGGAATGTTTTTCCCCTCCAGACCATCCTGCTGCCTTGAGGATTTGGTCCATTGGTACATCCAACTGTATCGCTGCTGATGTAGCTGCAGCCCTGGTGGAAAGAGATTTTTTAAATTTTAGTATCCACCCCAGCCTGTGTTTAGCAACTGTTTCAGCCATCTTGAGATGGTCTGGACCGTCACTCTTGGTGTGGTTGCTAGTGGCTGATAAAAAATGTGCCTTTTCATTGCCTCTTAGGATATTCGTTTTCTCCATGTGTAACGACAGATGTTTTATTATACACAGACGGTCATCTGTTGGGTATGACCTAATTGTATATAGAGGTCTGCTGATCCCTTTCTGTTCTGCTTACTATCTCATAAATATGAAACGTAATATTTTCTGTTGAGAAAGTCATGTTGTCCAGTCTTGTTTTGCAGTGACTGTATCCTCTGTGCCGTGACCAATACCATTAGCATGACTGTTTTTAATGTCAGTCTGTGTAAAGACAGAACTGTTGCTGGAGACCAATTCCTGAGCATCTTCAGGATTATACTCACATCCCATATATGGGAGTATCTGGTACTCCTCATAAGCTTTGTACCAGTGGGTCAGTCCCAACAGTGTAATGGTCTGTCCCCTGCCATAGGTAAGTCGATAGGGCACTTCTGGCGCAGTTGATGGCACTGTAACTGAGCCCCTCATCGTAGTGGAGGCCTGCCAGATATTCCAGAACAGATGGGATGTTCATGTCTCTGATTCCATGTTTGATACCACTGGGAACCATGGTTGTGTAGGCCAATCGGGTACTACCAATTCCAGATGCAGAGTCTGTTGTATTTCCTTAATACCCGACTGATGAGGCAGGAAAGGAGGGAATGCGTAAATAAACAATTTCCCCTCCCCTCCAATGCAGCGAAAAATGCATCTGTCGCCGCTGCCCCAGGGTCTGGTTCCTGTGTAACATAACTTGATAACTGGGACCTGGTGTCTGCCACTGAATTTAGTCTTCCTGGTAGATAAGTGGTTGATATCCAAATATCTTTCTGGAGACACCATTGCCAATTTGTATGGCCAGATTGTCACATGATGTCGATTTGTTTCCACCCTGTGGTTAATGTATGCTACCACGGTGGTATTGGTATTGGTGGCTCCGCACCAATTGTACTGGCATCAGTTTGTAGTACCATGGAAAAGGTTACTGACAATGCTTGGATAGGAACAAGGCTAGAGTTATCTATCCACCATTTTAGTTCCATTTTAGCTTGATTGGTAGTTTCACAGATCTGTCAAAGTGACCTGCATAATTTAGAGTGCTTGTTTTTTGCTCTCTGTATGTTTTGGTAATGTAGAGGTCCAAATTGTGTGGCTGGAAAGGCAGCCATCATTGCCAATTACTTTGGCTACCAATCTGATGGATGGTTTGCTGATGTCAGTGAGGTTTTTATAAGCCTCTATTAAATCTGTAGCCTTTCCCTTAGGCAGAGTCACCGACATGTGAACTGAGTCAATGGCGAAACCCCAGGTAGTCCATAGTAGTGGAAGACGTTAGTTTAGATTTAACTGGATGAAATGAATCCCAGTTCCCCAAATAACTTTTTTGTGGCTGTTACAGTTTGTTTGGCCAATTCCAAAGTTTTTGCGCATAATGAGTATGTCATCTAAATATGCCATGACCATGTGTATACGTTTCCGTAGAAACGCTTGGGCTGGTTTCAAAACATTTTGTGAACAGCCTGGGCTGATGATAACCCATTTGGCAGTGCTTTATACTGCTAGAGTTGTCCCATCCAGTTGAATTTAAGTAACATCTGTGGTCACCTCGTATAGGCACTGAATAGTAAGCATCTTTTAAAATGATGCTGGCCATTGAAGTAACCTTTGGGAATTAATTGTTAAGCAGTAACAAAGGTATCTATTTTGTTAGATCTATGATGATGCGATGACCATCATCTTTTTGTTTATATATCGGACACGAATTTTAATGGTTCGTGTTGAGTTTTCTCAATTACACCTTTTATGTAAAGCCGCTTCAGTTCAGCTTGCGCTTTTGATTTCTTTTATCAGAAAGCACGAACATTCGGTTCAGTACATGTTGAACTGGAGGGCTGTACTTGTGTATAAACTCTATTGTATATCCCTGGATACTGCTTAAGATGTAGATATCGGTTGTATCATGCTCCATGCATTCAGAAGAGAGTGTTATCTCCACCCAATCTCCGTGCCCACTGTTTGTAGGGAACCAGACCCACCTACCTCCATAGTTAGCAGTGGCAGGTTTACCTTTTTGTAGGTTCTTCGCTGTTGTAGCGCTGGGGTCTGGATTTACGGTTTGGTTTGCGTTGGAGGTCCCGCATCTTCCGAGAAGGCCGGTCTGGGCCATGGCCTGAAAGACTCATGATTTTGAGTACCGGTCCTTCGAGCTTTCACCAGTTTTGCTGGTGGGTGCGTAGGGGTGCTGGGTTCCAGTAGGTTCACTTGTTCCTGCACCCCTTGCACACTTTCTTCTGCGGACCCCTCTTCCAGGTCAGCCCAGAACTGACCCGCAGTGCTTCCTTCTGATGAGGTAGAAGCACTGTGCAGCCCTTAAAGAGGCCTTCTTCTTCTTATCGAGTCCACACACAAGATTAGAAGTTGTTCAGCCAGAGCTGAACACACTTCTCGGCATCTGCACAATGGTGTCTGATTTGCGCTTCTTGTGCTTCTTGTGCGTGTTGGTGGAAAGATTGGTTGAAACAGGGCCGCGACGTGAACGCTCTTTCCTTGACCCCCTTTAAGAGGTACTGCTGTGGGTTTATCATAGGGCCCACAGTGACCCGACTCCATGTCCCGGAGTCTGTCACGTTGGAGCAAAGCTCCATACACCGCTTCTTCCCGCTCCAGCGCTCTCGGGCGCTGGCCGCCGGCGGTGATTCAAAGTCGGACTCCTCTGAGTCCACGACCTTGTTTGTTTTGTGTCTAGCCTTTCCGCCCGGCTGCGTGGATCTGGCCGGTGCGGAGGCGTCATCGGGCACAACTGATCCCACTATCGGTGATCCGAGTGCTGCTGGCTGCTGCTGGCTGCCCGCTGCTCCACGGTCCTCCTCCCCAGCTTTGTCCTTACTGTCCTTCCGTGGAGTGGATATGGCTGGTGTGGAGGACATCTGGCACAGCTGATTCCATCTAGCCCACCAGCTTTGTCGCAGCCCGTTGTTTCTGCACCTGCAATCAGCATAGAAATGCAAAAAAGACCGCAGCTCTTACCTACAGGTCCAAGTTAAAATTGTTGCTACGGGTGAGCGTCATTCTACCCCGTCTGCTGCCGTTAATGACTGGTCAAGTCAACGGCCCCATTTGAATGGTCTCCCGCCCGGCCGTGGTGTTCTGGTCGGCGCGGGGCCAAAAGTCGGCACTGCTCACCTTATAACGGGAGATAAACGTGCCTTTGGCTGCTGCTGCCGGCTGCCTGCGACTCAGCTGTCTTCCCCAGCCAGCTTCACTAGCGGCACTGTGGACACTCCTTTGTCCAGCTTCCCCTCCTGTACAGACCTAGCGCGGGGAAAACATTAGTTTTGCTCCCTCTCCCGCCTGGCCCGGTGCGGGAGCCAGTCGGGAGCGAAAGTCAGGCACAGCTATTCCCATTACGGGTGCCGATTCCGGCCGCAGCTGTAGTCCCCTGTTGCGCTTACTCCACCTGGTTTAGCCACGGCAGGAGCGCAATCTCCTTTTGTTCCCTAAAAAAAAAGGGGACAGAGCACAAATACAACCCACTGTCTTTGTGGGTTGTTGGCTCCCATTTCCTCCACCCGTTTGGGGTGAAGTTTGGCACTCACTCCCGTTATGGGAGATAGTGGTGCCGACGTCCGTTGCTGGCTGCCTGCTGCTGTTCAGCGGCAGCTCGGGAGCCTTCCTGCAATGAAGAAAAAGGTAAGGAAATCGCTTACCTGTGTTGCTGGTTCTCAACCTGCCGTTTCGGGAGGAACGTCCTTCCTCCCGCTGTGATTCTTGCAGACTCCTCCCCCGCCAGCTTTCAACAGCCTTCTGTAGAAAAAAGGTAAGTATGGAACAAAGTTCCCTTACCTTACTGTTGCAGGTTCGAAATCCTGCCGTTCGGGAGGAACGTCCTTCCTCCCGACAATGACGAGTTGCAATGCGTGTAGCGCAATGACACGCATGCACCTGGCGGGCTTCTTCACGTAGTCACTCACGTGACTCTGAAGTAAAATCTACAAACCTGTACGTCTTTGGTGTGTGGGAGGAAATCGAAAATCTCGGAGAAAACCCACCCAGGTCACAGGGAGAACCTACAAACTCCGTACAGACAGCACCCGAGGTCAGAATCGAACCGCGGTCTCTGGCATTGTACAGAGGCAACTCTACCGCTGCGCCACCGTGCTGCCCTGTTGTAATTGTCGGACAACTCTCCTGGGAGATTGAAGATTTTCAATTGTCTAATTTTTTGTTTACTTTTTCATTTAACTGTTGTTTAGAAATGAAACATCTCTCTCTGGGATTTCCTGAAATCGGTCAGATCTGCTGGAAGTGATTTTTAAGTATCACTGAAGACAAAGAGGTTGGGGTGGAGGAAAGCCTCGCAGGTGATATGTGGATGTAGGGGGTGATGTTATGCCCCCTCTTTCCCTCCCCACTGCCCTATTCCAACCATATCCCTCCCTGTGGTTTTACATTGCACACCTCCCCTTCTTCACTTCACTGACACCATTTTTGTTTCCTTTTCCCCTGTAGCCTTTGTAACTTCACTCATGAGTCAAGAGTGTTTTATGTCCCGGATAGAACAATGAAATTCTTACTTGCAGCAACACAACAGAATATGTAAACATAGCACACTTTTCTTCATCTTATTGGGTCCACACATAAGATTAGAATTTGTTCAGCCAGAGCTGAACACACTTCTCGGCATCTGCAGACGGCGGTGTCTGTCTTGTCGCTTCTTGTGCGTGGTGGTGGAAAGATTGGTGGAAACAGGGCCACAATGTGAATGCTCTTTCCTTGACCCCGACATAGTACACTGTAAATAATATAATAAACGCGAAAAAAATAAGTAACTGCCGATCATCCCCTCATTGTTTATGTGCAATACATATGTTCAAGTCAAGTCAAGTTCAAGTGAGTTTATTGTCATGTGTCCCTGGATAGGACAATGAAATTCTTGCTTTGCTTCAGCACACAGAAAATAGTAGGCATTTACTACAAAACAGATAAATGTGTCCATATACCATGATATAAATATATACACACATGAATAAATAAACTGATAAAGTGCAAATAGCAGAAAGTGGTTATTAATAATCAGAGTTTTGTCCGAGCCAGGTTTAATAGCCTGATGGCTGTGGGGAAGTAGCTATTCCTGAACCTGGTTGTTGCAGTCTTCAGGCTCCTGTACCTTCTACCTGAAGGTAGCAGGGAGATGAGTGTGTGGCCAGGATGGTGTGGGTCTTTGATGATACTGCCAGCCTTTTTGAGGCAGTGACTGCGATAAATCCCCTCGATGGAAGGAAGGTCAGAGCCGATGATGGACTGGGCAGTGTTTACTACTTTTTGTAGTCTTTTCCTCTCCAGGGCGCTCAAATTGCCGAACCAAGCCACGATGCAACCGGTCAGCATGCTCTCGACTGTGCACCTGTAGAAGTTAGAGAGAGTCTTCCTTGACAAACCGACTATCCGTAATCTTCTCAGGAAATAGAGGCGCTGATGAGCTTTTTTGATAATTGCGTTAGTGTTCTCGGACCAGGAAAGATCTTCAGAGACGTGCACGCCCAGGAATTTGAAGTTCTTGACCCTTTCAACCATGATATAAATGGGGCAAATATAAATATGTTTTTGTGGATTGTCCCTGTTTATGCTGCTGCACGCAAGATTTTCATTGTAGTTTAGTTTAGTTTACTTTAGTTTATTTTAGTTTTGTTTAGTTTAGTTTAATTTAGAGATACAGCGTGGAAACAGGTCCTTTGGCCCACTGAGTCCGCACCAACCAGTGATCCCTGCACACCAACACAAGTCTACACACACAAGGGACAATTTATACATATCGAGTATACAAACCCAATCCAATTAACCTACAAACTTGTACGTCTTTAGAGTGTGGGAGGAAACCGAAGATCTCGGAGAAAACCCACGTAGTCGCGGGGAGAACGTACAAACTCTGTACAGACAGCATCCGCAGTTGGGATCGAACCCTGGTCTCCGACGCTGCAAGCGCTGTAAGGCAGCAACTCTACCGCTGCACCACCGTGCCACCCACCGACGCTGCACCTGTCCCTCACCATGCATACCTGTTAGGCAATAAACTCATCTTGATTTGACTTTAATTATTTTGCAAAGTAATAGAGCAACTCTGCGCTGTCTGAATCTGAATTTGCAAACCTGTCAGCATCAGAGACAGTACGTTGAAAGCTCCTTGCCAAAACAAATCAAGGCTAATTAAGCTTCTGATACATGGACAGAAACATTGTTGATAATCCCACTCTTGGGATGGGCTTTTTTTAATCCCTTTTATTCTTTAGTTATACTTAGATGGCTGGGTTTGGCCCTACCAGTCCTCAATGAGAACATTCACCCATCATCTGGCTGGAGTAGTCCACCTGAAGATACGGTGATTTCTTGCCATCGTATCACTCAGATTCTCAGTTAGTGTAGCACTGGTTTGATTCCACATTACCCTTCAAAGAGCACAAGTATGTCTTGCCCGATTTCTGGTCTAGGAAATAACTGGATTTCAAGAGCAGTGCAACCTTTACCACACTATCATGCCGATGTTTGGATAAATATCCCTCTAAACTGTCCTATCCATTAAAGGCAAACCATTTTGTCATGAGCGACTTGTGCAACGTTCAATCATTTCAGTGTCATTCAGGATAGAGCAGCTCACTTGACTTACACCTCACGCACCAACGTAAATATTGATTCATCCCCTCATTGGCACACCACGGTTGCAAATTTCTCTGCAGTTGCCTGCTAATAGTGCTGTGTAAGGAAGGAACTGTAGGTGCTGGTTTAAACCAAAGATAGACACAAAATGCTGGAGTAATTCAGCGGGACAGGCAGCATCTCTGGAGAGAAGGAATGGGTGACGTTTCGGGTCGAGCCCCTTCTTCGGACTTGAAGACTATGCAGTCTGAAGAAGGGTCTCGACCCGAAACATCACCCATTTCGTTCAACAGCGCTGCTTACATTGGGAGGTACTGTCACCAAGGAGGATCAGGGTCCCGGTCAGTACATGGGAACACCACCATTTGGAGATCTCCCTTCAAGTAGCACAGAAGCTTGACTTGGAAATGTACTTCTGTTTCTTCATCTTCAACTATCATCTTCACAGTATGGCATGGCAACTGCTCTGTCTCCGACCGGAAGGCATTGCAGAGGGTGGTGAAAATTGCCCAACGCATCACCGGTTCCTCGCTCCCCTCCATTGAGTCTGTCCAAAGCAAGCGTTGTCTGCGGAGGGCGCTCAGCATCGCCAAGGACTGCTCTCACCCCAACCATGGACTGTTTACCCTCCTACCATCCGGGAGACGCTACAGGTCTCTCCGTTGCCGAACCAGCAGGTCCAGGAACAGCTTCTTCCCGGCGGCTGTCACTCTATTCAACAACGTACCTCGGTGACTGCCAATCACCCCCCCACCACCCGGACACTTATTATCACATTATTATTTATTCAAATCATTTGCTATGTCGCTCTTCCAGGGAGATGCTAAATGCATTTCGTTGTCTCTGTACTGTACACTGACAATGACAATTAAAATTGAATCTGAATCTGAATCTGAATCTGAATCTGAATCTGATCTAAGTTCCAGAACTCCTCACCCAACAGCACAGGTGGAGCACTTTCACCAGAAGTACTATTGGAGTTCATGCAGGATTCACGTTCCCAAGGGTAGTTAGAAATGGGCAATGAACTCTGGATCTCAGAAATACATGACTTTGAAACCACCAGGTTTATGGAAATAAATATTTTCTCCTCGCCTCTTGATACAGTCTGCGACTCCAGACCTAAATATGGACGTTATTCATGTTAAAGGAATGAAAATGGCACTCGCTCATGAAATATAAAATTATTGCCAAAATCTCCACAGTTTTGTGGACACGCTGGTTCCCTCAACTGATGAACCTGATACCGGATTCAAGATCTTTGATATATATGAATGCGAGTGTACTTTCTAAAGCAATGTGTATCATGTCTTATGATTTTTTTTTTGGATATATTGATGAACTAGGTAGTGTATAATTCTGTGGTTGTTGCTGTTATTAATAAATGTTTATTACTATTATGGAAATGCACAGATCACTTAAAAGTTTTTGTAACATTATTCCCGATTCTTGTTCTTAGTTACTCTTGTGAGTGAAGGTGTTTGTGTAGCAAGGGGAATGCAGAAGTAATTTTGTTTAGTTCTGTTTAGAGATACAGCGCAGAAACAAACCGAGTCTGCACCGACCAGTGATCACCACACATTAACACTATTCTACACACACTAGGAACAATTTTTACATTTAAACCAAATCAATTAACCTACAAACCTGTACGTCTTTGGAGTGTGGGAGGAAACTGAAGATCTTGGAGAAAACCCACGCGATCTCGGTGAGAACGTAGAAACTCTGTACAGACAGCACCCGTAGTCAGGATCGTACTTGGGGTCTCTGGTGCTATAAAGGGCATGTCCCACTTCCGCCACTTTTTCGGCGACTGCCGGCACCTGTCATAAGTCGTTGCAGGTCGCCGAAAATTTCAATCATGTTGAAAATCCAGCGGCGACCAGAACAATGTACGACTCTTACCTTGTCGACCATACAGGCTTCACCCCGTGACATGTCACCAGGGTGTCGCCTGTATGGTCATGAGTCGTCTCCTCAGTCACCCAAAGAGTCGTAGCGTCTTTCTGGTCGCCGCTGAATTTTCAACACGTTGAAAATGCTCGCCGACCTATGATGGGTGCCGGCAGTTGCCGAAAAAGTCGCGTAAGTGGGACAGGCCCTTCAGTGAGTAGCTCTACCGCTGCGCCACCGTGCCGCACACTTTATGAAACATTTATGAAACATTAAAGTGTGGGGGTAGTCCAGGACGGCTGCTTAAAGTTTTTATCCTTATCAGACTCGGTGAATGCATAATCCACAACTAGAGCTGTATAGTGAAATCTCAACACTTGCATCCTGTTCAAAGCCGTAAATCACAGAGTATAATACTTTAAGTTGTAACTGAGGCTGCTGAATTTTCATAATGATTACTGTTTAAAATCATTTAATAAAATGTGCAAATGTTATATGTGAAATAATCCCATTCCATTGTAATTATAGAACCACGGTTGGCAACTTTTAAGAAGTGAATTGAATTTGCTTCTAACTATAAATTATGCTTTTAAAAAAAAAAATCTTAACCATTGCTATTTTATTAAGGGTGAGCTAAGTTTAAGTATAAGGCCCTGACTGTAATTAGCAGAAGCTAGACATTAACAAACAAAGATTAGAACTAAGATACAAATGGCACATAGCCATGAGCAGAATAGTTATAGGCTGCTTCTATTCCACATGAATGCGAGCATTAGATTAATAACATTGTTTAACAGAGTGTCACATACATTCTCTTATGGTGTTCATTATCAAATTTTAAATCTGTGCAGATTTTTGAAAATGACTTTTAAATGTTAGAATATTGCTGGAATAGAGGCTTGATTTGCTGGTTGGGGATCCTGCTGTGAGATTTTAATGAAAGATCATAGTCGCCCTACAAAGATCTTCAAGAAGCTATGGTCCCGGAAAGGCCTTAAATAATCTGTATTACTTTTAATGGCAAGCATTTTATATTCATTAGGATCAAAATGCCGTTTTGCAAGCAAATTGCAAAGCTATTCTACTCACAGCTTGAGAACCTTGAGGCCTTGCAGCATTCTTCATCCTCTCCATAAATGAACATGCTGCTAATATCCTAAATATACTTTATTGCTCACTGCCGTACACACACCGTGTGCCATTTTATGAAGTGTTTATAAGTTGCGATGGCTAACGTTGTGTCAGGGAAAAAGGGGCAAGAATCTCTTGAAGGGCACGAGTGCTTTTCTTCTTCGTCATCTGGCGAAGAGGAAGGAATTAGATAACCTTTCGTCGGGTGTTAGGGTGCGCTGGATATGTCTGATCTGCCACGATGCAATTTAATGAGCTTCTGAAAACACTCAAAAGGCAGAGGCAAATGTGTGGATGGGCAGGCAGCCAGTGTGACCTGGGGGATGGCTCCAAACTAGAAGGGGTAAGGTTGTGATGGAATGCTGAGGACAAAGCTTGTCAGGATCGTGCTTTCACTGCCTGTGAGTAAATGCCTGGCGCTGACATCAACCAGACTTCTCTGATATAAATACAACTGCTCTATTGGCAGTCAAACCGGCTAACACTTGCCATAATCACATCGTTGATCCACCCTTTTGTTGTTTCTTTTTGTAATACATTTCCAACAGTGCCGAGCAAACGGTACAAGCGCACGTGCACACTCACTACCAATCTCGTGCGCACACACACATGCAAACACGCTAACAGTCTCATACACACAACAATGAGCTCATACATACACACGCACAAGCACATATTTGCACGCACACGAGGTCACACACATGGACACATACGCAAATGATCTCAAAATACACACACGCACAAACACAGATCCTACGACGGACACAAATGCCTTTACACATACACATGATAATGATCTCATACACACAAACGCTTCAGATGCACAACTGCTAATAATCTCTCTTCCTCTCTCTTTCTCTCTCTCTCGCTCTCTCTCACTCTCTCTCTCACATACACACACAATTAGGTACACTACCAATTTTCACCAAACAAATAATCTTACACATTTCTCTCTCCCACTCCCCCTTTCTTTTTCTCTCTTTCTCTCTCTCTGTCTATCTCTCACACACACAAAATTAGGTACACCATCAATTTTCACCAAACAAATAATGTTACACATCTCTCATTCTCTCTCTCTCTCTCTCTCTCTCTCTCTCTCTCACATGCATTGGCAATCAAGTACACCATCAATTTTCACCAGCAGAATAATCTTACACACACAACTGATCTCTCTCCCTCGCACGGGCGTGCACACACAATTTTTTTTTACCTTATCAGATAATTCCATTATACCCTGCTGTGATTTGCCTTTCCCATTCAAGATTGAATTACTTTGAATTCCATTTACCAGCATTAATGGAATAAGACCAAAGAAGTACGATTTAAAAAAAGTTATTGCCTTTATCCATTTAAAAAAAATTATTTTAAAATAATTTTCTCCTCATTCCTGAACATCCCGAATCGTCGTCTGTCCATTCCCTCCACAGATGCCGAAACTCATTATGGTTTGATTGGTCGCCATCAATCACACTTTGGCCAAGTGGATAGTCTTCACAAGTGAGACTGTACAATGGGTGTTACTGAGGACACCACTACTAAGACTGAGCCAATTATCAGTGAAAAGACTTTCCATTGAATATCAACAAAAGGGAAGCTGATTATTACTCTCTTTAGCCCAATATTAGTTGTTGCAGTCCGGTGCTACTTCGGTTGAGATCTGCTCTATCAGAGCAGGTGTAGCAGTGGATCTAAAACTTCCACATGAAGGCCAACCGCACCGTGTGATGACATTTACTAAAGAGTCGAGAGGGAGCTTAAGTTTATTGTGTCTTCATGGTGCCCCAGTCAATTTAACAGTTAGCGCCAGTGACACTGATCCGGTGTCCACTGTGAAGTAATTCAACCTTCACCATATTTGCCCTGTAATTTAATAAAATTCCCTTATTCTCAATTGCACATGGAACAAACAGGTTTATTTGCCTTATACATGTATTATTTGTTTGTTATTTTTTATTTAGGAAATATAATATGTGCATTCCTACTTCCAGATCCTTGAAGCAGAGGAAACTTTATTTAAATAACAAAAGGCAGTTAAAAGATACAAATGTGCATTAACAAACCTTTAATTGTTTTGGCTGTCGGTGCCGGCTCTGTACCTTTTCATACCTCTAGTTTCCCTCTCCCCTGACTCTCAGCCTGAAGAAGGGTCTCCACCCGAAATGTCACCTATTCCTTTTCTCCAGAGGTGCTGCCTGCCCGCTGAGTTACTCCAGCATTTTGTGTCTATGTTCAATTGCTGATAATACTTTTGCACTGATGTTGAAACTGGAGAGCATTGCGCGATGGTGAATCTCTAAAAACGAGTCTTATTTTGCTGTGTTTCTTTACTGGAACGTGCACGATAGTGGATACTTGGGAGTGTGATACTGCACTGGAATTGGCTATGATTTATTGATTTGTTGAGGTGCTGGCCATCAGAAGAAATTGTCCAAGGAGTTAAATGGTGAGCAGGTACTCACCAGAGGGTAAGTAGCAGCCCAAATCTTGCAACCTGCCCATGACTGGGATAATACTGTGCTGTGATGTCCTAAATCACTCCGTTCTATTACATATTTTTATTCTGTGGCTTGATGCTGAGATATGCCATATTGTGTGTGTATTATATGTAGTTTAGTACTTTATATGTTACAAGATATTAAAATGCTATTCTATCCAGATCCTAGATAATATTACTTTGCATTTCTGTGACAGTTCAATTAAATTTCATTGCCTTTTCCTGTCATAAATAGAGCCCCTTTTTTAATGCGTTCAAGACACTATCGTGTATAATTAGAATGTATTACCGAGAGCTTGGTGAGCAAACTCAGATTATATCAAACAGGGTGTTCTGTTTTATCTTGTTTGTTGTGAATCACAGACCCCACACACACACACACACCAAACAAGTACGATTCATACCCTTGCCTTGTAACGCTGCCACATTCTGCTTTAGCCGTCCCTACTGGGTGAAAGAAAAGATGGCAGTAACACGTGTAAAGGATATTTCAGTGTGTTTTGACAATAGTGTAATCTAGAGAAAGCGTTAGGCCCCTTGTGGAGGTCATCATTCTTAATATAGTGCATGTCATCAATTCTCAGGACAACAGGAAAAATGATCTAGTTAATACATATGAAATAGAAATCATGCATAAACATGCTGTCTTGCTATAAACAGGGTGACACCGATGAGAATTGGATATCAGTCTGGGATGCAATTTTCCATAACTTTTTATTATTCATAAGATCTTGTGATCTAATAAGCCACACCTCAAATTACTGTCCATTGAAGGCACTGTTGAGTGATGGATTCTGACAGTGCAGACTGAGAATATATTATGATTAAGATCAGATGCCAATGTTACTCGACCCAGGGCTGCTGCCTATTTCCAGTTGCCTCCCATCAATTTTTTTATGTTTTTTTTCTAATCTTCAAAACCTTGAGGAAGCATGAATCCGTGCACTGCAAATTGACAAAGGGGTGATTTTATTCACTGATGCTGCTAGAGGCTCTCCTTTTTAATTCATCAAATGTGGAAAAACCGGCAGAGCCCGTATCTGCAAACCACATTCCAAAGGGAGATGTTTTCAATTCAGTCATTATAAAAAGGTCAGGCTGGTTCAAGTTCAATGGCATGAAAAGAAGTGCTCTCTATAAGGAGTACCACCCACGCATGAAAGTGGAAGGGGAGAATTAGATGCACTATGTAACCTAATTTTTGGGGCAAATACAAGAAAATTAGCCTTCTGCGCTATTTGAATTTAAAACCACACATTAACAATTCGACGCTGTAAGGTGACAGAAACCACAACAAAGTAAACATGCTCCCCAAACCATTCTGCTGTAATGATGTTATTAGTATGCATGTTACCGAGCCAAGATGCAGCCTTTAACAGTTTGAGTCTTTTTTTTTATGAGCAGGGCTTTAAGACTACATTCAAAAGCAGGACGGACACTCAAGGATGGATTCAGTGATAATTCATGTCGGCAAACAGATCATGACTCCCCTGTCCATCTCCCTTGCAGACCACTGTCTGCAGTGATATGAGATGATATCACCTTGCAGAAAACAAAAGTGTTAACAAAACATAGTAATGCGTCTGAATCGATTCTGCAACTGACCAATCCAGGAGGTAAATATTTGAATTCTGTTCACCATTAAAAATAGCATTAGGTATTCTGTGCCTGAGACTATGATATTAAAAACCCAGTATATTATAAAAAACACACTGAAGTATTCTGCATAATGATATTCGGAGTGCTCTGTTCCAAACAATGTGGGACAAGCTAACATTCGCCACGAATGAATAGGTTACAAATTCAAAACGCACCTTCCACCTAGTTAAACAAAAATAAAGATCATAATATAAAATTGCATGGGGGAAAAGTTACAAGAAGGCATGGTTCAACCAAAAACAAAAACAATAAATCATAACTAAGTCGGAAACATTTTCATTACTTTAATTATTTTCATTGGAAAAACAGATAGGTTGACACATTGTAGGGCTGCTAACAGAATCTAACTAAGTTAGAGTTGGTTCGCATCCAAAAGGAAAACTCAGTGGAGTTTAAAGGGCCTGTCCCACATGGGTGTCATTTGCGCATCACGCAGATGGCGCGCGAAGATTTTGTAGATCCCAAAATCCTGGGGCGCCGTGCGTGACCGCGTGTCATTGCCTACGTCACCACGCACCATGTGCGCGTAATGCGCACCTTTCGCGCATCACGACTCGCGCATCACGACGCACGCATCGTGCGTCATGACGCGTAAATGATGTCGCGTAAATGAGGCGCAGATGACGCCCAAGTGGGACAGGCCCTTTAAGGTGTACCTTGCCTTAACTGGTAGTGTGAGGAATCAAATAATTTAATGGACAATTTCGAAGAATCAAGGGTAACAAGCCACATTATCATCCATAGCAATATATCTGTTTGATACTTGCTGGAGGAGGTGAAGACAAATTATAGTTTTGGCAATGTCATTTTGAAATGCATAAATATTGAGGTTTGTGCAGTAATTGCAATGCAATAGCTTTAAAGGTATTTATTTAAGTGATTGCCTCAGATATTCAGTCATCCTTGGCAAAGGAAACATAAAATGGTATAAATGGTTGGTTAACAGTATCATTGTTTGCTTGTAAGTCATACATGCTTTAAATCACAATTGCATCCCGATTTTTAAAATTGTTATGCCTATTTACTAAATCACAGTTATAGTTAATAGGAATATAAACACTCATCTCAATGATTCTATTTCAGATGCCAACTGGATAAATGGAAGAACTTAAATCTGGCTGACTTTTGATTTATTTAACATTGTATTTTCTTTTACTTTATGGAAATGAAGATAGAACAGGACAATTTGTATTTGGTATTCTATTCATTTGTTTCCACATTTTCAAAGTGGTTCCCAGAAATAATTGTTTTTTAATTCAACTTGTTTTTCTAAGTTCTGGTTGTGGGAAGTTTGTAGTTTAATGGGAGTAGATTAATTTACCATGAGAGATTGTTAATGGTTGAGCCACTGGTTTTGTTTATTACTGTTACGTTTACTAAGGTACAGTGATCCAAACAGATCAGTTCAAACTCAAGTACAATAGACAGAGCAAAGGGGAAGTTGCGGAGTGCAGAATATGATTCCCAGCGTTACAGCACACTGGAGCACAGCAGTTCTTTAGACAAAGTCCAATGTCCTAAATGGGATATAGGTGAATCGAACAGTTCCCCAGCTTATGGAAGAACCCAGAAGAACTGATAATGAAGGGGAAGATTAGTGGTGATGAAGAAACAAATTCAATGGTGGTAGATGGACACAAAATGCTGGAGTAACTCAGCAGGACAGGCAGCATCTCTGATTAGAAGGAATGGGTGACTTTTTGGGTCGAGACCCTTCAGGGTTGCCACCAGGGGGGTTGCACGATTGGCAGCCCCGTCAACAGTCTGTCTGTTTTTTTTGTATTTTTTTTAATTTTTAGTGCTTTTTAAAAGTTTGTGTAAATGTTCTCTGGTTTGTTTTATATGGGGGGAGGGGGAGTGGGTCAGGGGACATTTTTTTTCAGTTTCTTACCTTGCCGGAGATGCGATTTTTTTCCGGATCGCAACCCCAGTCACTCTGCGGTCTACCATCGATGGAGCTGGAGGCCTTTTCACACTGAATTTGAGCTCCACCGCGGGGCGGGGACTTTACATCGGAGTCAATCCCTTACCTTGGATCGCTTCAACCACGGCCTGCGGACTTTACCATCGAGAGCTCACAGTCACGGGAGAGGCTAGTCGGGAGCTCCAACAAAGCAGAGGCTCGACCAGTCCCGACACAGGGTTTGATTGCCGGCATGGGGGAGCTGACATCCCCCCTATGCAGGAACTGATCGCCCCGATGCGGAGGGCCCAAATGCCGCCGGTTACGGGAGTCAAGATCGTCACATCAACGGAGGGCTCGAGACCCCCCAACGGAGAGCAAAGAAGGGAAGAGATCTGAACTTTTTTTTCGCCTTCCATCACAATGAGGAATGTGGAGGAGTCACTGTGGTGGATGTTTATGTTAAAATGTATTTTGTATGTTCCGTTGCTTTTTATTTGTATTACTGACTTGGCAAATGAAATTCCTCGTATGTGGCAAAATATACTTGGCTAATGAAGTATCATTGTGATTGTGATTCTGGATCTATTTAAAGTGACAACTGAAAATCCTGGAAATACTCAGCTGGTCAGCAGCACCTGTGAAGAGAGAAGCACTATGAACTTTTCAGGTTGATGAACTTTCTCAGATATGTCCGTGTTAAAACAAGATTTAGGTTGCATGAAAAAAGGGAAGTTTGAGGAAAATAAAAGGGAATTTTTTTAATTTGATGACAGGCAGGAGAGAGCAAATGATTTAAGGCAAAGGCAAAAGCACAAGGCTTAGGCAGCTTACAACCCAGCAGTATGAATATTCACTTATCTAACCTCAAGTAACCCTTGCTTTCCTTCTCTCTCCATCCCTCCCCCATCCTAGTTCTCTGACCAGTCCGATTGTCCTCCTGATTAAATTTTATCTTTGTATGCTTCGTTGTCAACTACCTCCAGCTAACAATGATATATTCTATATTCTCCATGAACTTCGTCCCCTTTGATCTCATGTTCACACCTTAGCCTTCCATATCTCTGCGTGTCCCTCTCCCCTGACTCTCAGTCTGAAGAAGGGTCTCGATCTGAAACATCACCTATTCCTTCTCTCCAGAGATGCTGCCTGTCCCGCTGAGTTACTCCAGCATTTTGTGTCGACCTCAAGGCAGAATGCTTATCTAGGAGAGATGTAATTGGGGACAGCAATAATGTGAATTGTCCTCTGACTTTGTGGTTAAATAGTCTGGACCTCTATTCCCTGGATGATAGAGTGGTAACCGCATAAGGACCCGACCCAAAACATCGCCTATCCATGGTCTCTGAGTTACTCCAGGGCATTGTGTCCTTCTTTCCATACAATCTACTTAACAGGTTGCCTGCTGTTTCCAGCTGAAGTGTTTAGAAACAGGGCCACAGTTCCAGAATATAGGGAGGGCCATTTAGAACTGCAATGAGGGGTTTTCTTTACTGTTCATGCTTTTTGTCTCTGTCCTATTTGAATAAAGGAGCTGCATTTACATTTATTTTCCAAAATATGGAACTTTGCGAATTCTAAGGAATGTTTTTAAATTAAAACTGATGGATTAACTTCCTCACTGGCCTTTTTAGACCCTGGAATGAATTCCCTCAGGGCTCAGTGACGTCAGTCTGTTGCTCCAACAATTTACTCAGCACTACTCTCTGGCGATTGTCATTTTCCTGAGGTAATCCCTCCCATCCAATTCCCAATGTACAACTAGTGGGACCAGAGATCATGGCCTCAGCATTAAAGGACGTTCCTTTAGGAAGGAGATGAGGAGACATTTCTTTAGTCAGGGGGTGGTGAATCAGTGGAATTCTTTGCCACAGAAGGCCATGAAGAAAAAAATCAATGGATATTTTTAAGGCAGAGATAGATAGATTTCTGATTAGAACGAGTGTCAGGGGTTATGGGGAGGAGAATGGGGTTAGGAAGGAGAGATAGATCAGCCATGATTTAATGGTAGAGTAGACTTGTTGGAGCGAATGGCCTAATTCTGCACCTATAACATGGCCTTATGAACTACCCGATCTATTCCTTTCAGACCCACAACTAAAACACTCAATTATCCTCAACGGTTGAGGATTGCCACTGGTACCCACGATCCGATAAAGCCAACGGTTTATTTGGGTGTAACTGCACGATTCCCCTCCCTTTGCAGAGAAAGAGAAATAAATAATAAATTCCGTGCCACCTTTATTAAAATTATACAACAGTTGTATTTTATCCAGCACTTCACAATTTGCTGCAGATTGGCCGCATCACCATGCGAGGTTCTGTTTTATCTGCTCGCCCACTCTGTGTGCACCCTGCTACCCATCCCCCCCCCCCCCCCCCCCCCCCCCCCACCACACTCCCACCCACCCCTCCACAGTCCCACCATAATCTGCTCCAGCACATTTAGTTTGTGGTGCACCATAAAGAAATCGGCATTGGTGCCTGCGGTGCCCCCATGGCTGTCTAATTAATTTTTATGAGGCGTGTCTGCCACAAACAGCATGCTGCACAATAATCCGCAGCAGAGGCAAGCACATATGGAGCATAACTTTTAAACTAAAACTTAGTCACACACACACGCACTAGGGTTTGATCCCTGGGTGGGCTGAGTTAGTTACAAGCCTGGGCATGGATCAGCACTTCACCTCGCCCCATCTCCCAGGGGCCAGGGACGAGTCCCTGTCCTGGTCATTATCCTGTAACCTCCGTGTCGGGAAGGGATAATATTCCCGGGCCATCCAGGGCGGCACGGTGGCGCAGCGGTAGAGTTGCTGCCTTACAGTGCCTGCAGCTTCAGAGAACCGGGTTTGATCCCGACTACGGGTGCTGTCTGTACAGAGTTTGTACGTTCTCCCCGTGACCGCGTGGGTTTTCTCCGAGATCTTCGGTTCCCTCCCACACTCCAAAGACGTACAGGTTTGTGGGTAAATTGGCCCGGTAAATGTTAAAAATTGCACCTAGTGTGTGTGAGATAGTGTTAATGTTCGGCGCGGACCCGATGGGGCGAAGGGCCTGTTTCCGCGCTGTATCTCTAAACTAAACTAAATGAAACTAAATTTACAGCCATCTCTACAGTGCCTTTCCTGCAAAGCACATTACACATAAAGAAGTATTTTTGAAATAATGTCACCATTGCAATGTGGGATGAACCAGAGCCCGTTCACTCAGAAGGGGACCCCACAAATAATAACGAGATACATCACCAGATAATATGCAGTTTAGCCACAAAATGCTGGCGTAATTGTGCAGAACAGGCAGCAACTCTGGAGAGAGGGAATGGGCGACGTTTCGGGTCGAGACTTTTCTCAGAATGAGAGTCGGGGAAGAGGGAAATTAGAGATATAGACGGGGATGTAGAGGGATATAGAACAAATCAATGAAAGATATGCAAAAAAGTAACTATGATAAAGGAAACAGGCCAATAGCTGTTTGCTAGGTGAGAAGGAGAAGCTGGTGCAATTTGGGTGGGGGAGGGATGGAGAGAGAGGGAATGCAGAGGTTACTTGAAGTGAGATAAATCAATATTCATACCGCTGGGTTGTAAGCTGCCCAAGCGAAATACGAAATGCTTTGCCTTAATGGACAAACAAGATATTTTCGATAAAATCTGGGCTCCATTCATTAACTATCTGAAGGGATAGATTGGCACAGCACGAGGACCCAACTGAAACTTGAACTCCGGATCAGATGAAAAGCTATACTTTATAATCTACGAACCTATCTCCATTGATGTATTACAGGTAACCCATTCCACCTCCTCTGTTTTTCTTATATTTGTAACTTTCTACCCTCTTTTTCTCCCTCTTTCTATAAAAAATAAAAACACTAGAAGCAGAAGTAATTGATAATTGAAAATTTTAATAATGTATGACTGATGTATATGAAAAGTCTTTTTACTATAATATGTAACTATACTTTATAATATGTCTACTTCTAATAAAAATATAAAAAAAGAAAAAAAAAGAAATACGAAATGCTGTTCCTCCAATTTGCATTTAGTCTATCTTCGGTTTAAACAAGCATCTGCAGTTCCTTCCTACACATATGCAGTTTAGTGGTGGCTATAGAAGGATAAACATTGATCAGGGCACCAGGTCAAGCCTGGCTGAGTATTCCAGACAGGTCGAAACTCCAAGTGAGAAGCTTCCTCTTTCTAGAATACTTGTGTTACAATGAATAATTAACTCATCGCGCTGGATTTTCTTACATATATTTTCTTTTAGAAAATAGCAATGCTGTGCTATATATCCATGAATTAATTAAGAGGCGGCACAGTGGCACAGTGGTAGAGTTCCCGCCTTACAGAGGTAGAGATCCGGGTTCATCCTGACTAGGGGTGTTGTCTGTACAGAGTTTGCATGTTCTTCCTGTGATCACGTGGGTTTTCTCCAGGTGCTACAGTTTCCTCCCACACTCCAAGGACATACAGGATTGTAGGTTAATTGGCATCTGCAAATTATAAATTGTCCCTATTTTGTAGGATAGTTTTAGTATATGTGGTGATCGCTGGTCAGTGCAAACCCAGTGGGCTGAAGGGCCTGTTTCCACACTGTATCTCTAAAGTCTAAAGTAAAGTCTAATTATGAAATACAATGTCTCTCATTCTATATTCGGATGTGCTGCTTTGGGAAAACTTGCTCCTGAAACTTGGCTCATGCTTTTAATTTTTTAATTAATTGATTAATTGAAAGATACAGCATGCAAACAGGGCCTTCAACCCAGCAAGTCCATGCCGGCCATTGTTCGCCCGTCCCCACCAGTTCTATGTTATCCCACTTTCGTATTCACTCCCAATGCGTAAGGAGTAATTTACAGAGGCCAATTCATCCACAAACCTGCATGGCTTAGGGATGCGGGAGGAAACTGGAGAAAACCCATGTGGTCGGGGAGAACATGCAAACTCCACACAGTCAGAACTCAAGGACAGGGTCAAACCCTGGAGCTGTGAGGCAGCAGCTCTGGCATCTGCCTCACTGTGTTGCCCATGAAAATAGTTATCTGATATTTCATATTTCAGTGGAGAATATTATACATAATATAGTGTGTGTATATATATATATATATATATATATAGATATATATACACACTATATTATGTATAATATATATTCGAACCATGTGTGAAAGGGGCAGGTGAAAACTGGCAAAACTTCACCAGACGATAGGAGATCTTATGGCATCACTTAACATAATGTTGCATCCAGCATCACACAATGCACATTATTGTCAGATTCTTTGTCAGTCACCATGACAATACTGCAATTTCTCAGCATTTGCGCAGCATAAATATATTCCAGTTAATGGGTTACAATTATATTCTCCGCGGGGACTCGGTGCTATTTCTGCATTAGCCGACTGGACCAGAGGGAGTGATGAGATGGCATCCAAAAAATAGTATTCCTGATGTTCAGAAGGCTCTTTAGTCTTCAAATTAATCTTAGCCACCATAGGTGGGTTTTTTTTTAAAGATATCGCTTTTTTGTTAACTTACACTCACTTTTGTTGTTTATTCACCATTATGAGATGTATGATTTAACAATCTTTGTGAACACTTCATTTTATGTTTTTCTCTTTCCCTTAATTATGTTTACTACTGCCAGGAGATGTAAAACTAGTGCAGAAATTATGAAGGACACCCCTGGACTCGGGATTTCGAGGTACTTGGCTGCATCACATGAATCATGCATTCTGGTAATAATAGCCAATGCAAGATAATAGTCGAATAAACACCGGAGGTCTCACTTTCTGTAGTTGGAACATTAGAGGTGCGAATGAGCCAATTAAGAGGGGTAAAATTCTGGCACAATTAAAATCATTAAACACGGATATTGCTTTCCTACAAGAAACGCATTTGAAACAACAAGCTCAGATCAGATTAAGGGCAAACTGGATAGGTCAAACCTACTACTCCGCATTTACTTCTAAAGCAAAAGGCACGGCCATTTTAATTCGGAAAGGTATACCTTTTAAATTAAAGAAGTCCATATCTGATAAAGAGGGAAGATACGTTATAGTCACGGGAGACATTTATAATACACCATTAACTATGATAAATATTTATGCGCCTAATTTTAATAACCCCCAATTTTTTAAGAAAATAGTAGATATAATTGCAGAGCATAATTATCAAAATATAATAATGGGGCGAGATTTTAATTGTGTTATAGACCCATATTTAGATAAATCAATAAAGGTAAAACTAAGACCTGTGAATTTTTAAATACTTATATAAAAAATAATAACATAACTGATGTTTGGAGAATAGCAAACCCAAGTGGAAGGGAATATTCATTTTACTCATCGGCTCATAAAACTTATTCACGAATTGACTATTTCTTATTGGATACAAAATTAATCCTGTACACGACTAAACCATCATACCATAATAGTATTATTTCCGATCATTCACTACTGACTTTTATACTTAAAATCGAGGGAATGCCGGGTATAAAACCTTTTTGGAGATTCAACGCACAAATATTAAATAACCCGCAAGGTTATGAGTATATAAAAGAACAAACAAAATTTTTTTTTGAGATAAATGAGACGGCGGGTATTTCTGTATCGCTATTATGGGAAACCTTCAAGGCATACATTCGCGGTGCTATAATCTCTTATCAAAGTTTTCAAAATAAAGAAAATAAAAGAGAACTTCAGCGGATAGAACAGGAAATAAAATCACTAGAACTGGACAATGCAACTGACCCAACCATAGATAAACATAATAAAATAACATTATTGAAATATAATCTCAATAGAATATTACCGGCAAGAGTAATAAGACTACTCCAAATTACAAAACAGGCACACTTCGAATTTGGGGATAAGCCACATAAATTATTAGCGAGGCAACTGAAGCAGCAAGAAAAGGAAAATACTATCACTAAAATTAAATCTGATAAGGGTGAGCTTCTAACATTACCAAAGGATATTAATAAAAGGTTTGCCCAATTTTATCATAATTTATACACAACTAAAATAAATACAGATGATAGTAAAATTACAAATTTTTTAGCTAATTGCAACCTTCCTAAATTGGATAGTTTAGAACAAGAGGAATTAGGAGCACAGATTACTAGTGAAGAAATAAAACAAATAATAAATTCATTGAAAAATGGGAAGACCCCAGGTCCAGATGGTTTGAGTAACGAATTTTATAAACGATTTCAGGAGTCAATTGTAGCAAGAATACTCAACTTATACACGCAGGCTTATACCGAAAATAAACTACCAGAAACTTTAGCAGAATCAACAATAACGCTTATACCAAAAAAAGATAAAGATTTAGATGAACCGGGTCCTTACAGAGCTATATCACTTCTAAATACGGATCAGAAAATCTTAGCAAAGATTCTAACTAGAAGACTGAATAATTATATTAACAAATTGGTAAACCCGGATCAAACGGGATTGATACCCAAAAGACAATCATTTAATAATTTGAGAAGGCTTTTCAATATAATGTACTCTCACAAAGAGGATATTGAAGATATTTCAGTCGTTACGCTGGATGCAGAGAAGGCATTTGACCAGGTAGAATGGCAGTATTTATATTTGGTACTCCAAAAATTTAATACGGGAGAGAATTTTATTAGATGGGTTAAACTACTTTATGATAAACCTACGGCAAGAATATTAACTAATAATATGTTATCTCCAAAATTTTATTTAACAAGGGATAATAGGCAGGGTTGTGCTTTATCACCATTGCTATTTGCCCTTATGATAGAACCGCTGGCTGAAAAGATTAGAAATCATCCGAATATTCACGGATATAATACTAAGGACTCAAAGAATATAATTTCATTATATGCTGATGATATTCTTTTATATATTACTAATACACAAACGAGTATCCCCACCTTATTAACTCTATTTGAGGAATTTTGTTCTTTTTCAGGATATAGAATAAATTGGAATAAAAGCGAAATTATGTCTTTAAAACCACAGGATGCGAGACACTTATTAAAATTCCCTTTCAAAATTGCAACAGAAAAATTCAAGTATTTGGGTATTCAAATTACGAGAAGACACAAATCATTATTTAGCGCCAATTTTATGCCACTATTAAATAAACTGAATGCTATGATTAAATTTTGGAAAACGCTCCCGCTCTCATTGATAGGTAGAATTAACGTTATAAAAATGACTTTTTTACCACAGTTAATATATTTGTTTCAAGCGATTCCAAAATATTTTTTCAAAAAACTAGATTCTAATATCACTAATTTTATATGGGATTATAGAGCACACAGAATTCAACGAAAGCATTTGTGTAAACCTAAAGAAGTTGGGGGTTTATCATTACCTAACTTTACGTATTACTACTGGGAAGTGCATATTAAGAACATAATGTACTGGTTGGATAGTTCCACTCACCAGTCGGAGTGGATAAGAATGGAGAAAGAGGAGTGTTTCCCGTACGATATAGGAACGATCTTGTTCTCACCAATAAAATTGAATACTATAATATATAAGAAGAACCCAATTATTCACAATACAATAAGAATTTGGAAACAAATAAAATTATCCTTGAAATTAAATAATCTATCAGTACTAACCCCAATATTGAACAATCCTGCATTCAAACCATCTCTTATCGACAAAACATACAAACAATGGGATAGACTGGGGATTAGGAAAGTAGGAGATATGTATGAATTGGGCAAACTGTTATCATTTCAACAATTAAAATCAAAATTTAAACTGAATGATAATCAATATTTTAAATATATACAGATATGTGACTATGAAGAAATATATACATGGATTTCAAACTATATTTTTAGACCCTTTAGAAGAAGCAATGAATATTAAGGCTGATTCACAAAAACTAATATCATATTTTTATAATAGCATATTAAATAGAGAATTACCCTCAACAGAGGCACTAAGAGAAGATTGGGAACATGAACTAATGATAAAGATCCCAAAAGATAGATGGGAAAAGTATCTGATGAACACACATAATTGCTCCATTAATGCAAGACATAATTTAATACAATTTAAATTATTACATAGACTATATTATTCAAAAACGAGGTTGAATAAATTCTACCCAAACGTCTCTCCCAGATGCGATAAATGTTTGTTTCAAAACGCCAATATAACACATTCATTTGTAGGATGTACAAAGTTGAATAAATTTTGGAGCGATATATTTGATATATTTACAAAGCTCTTCAAGTCAAGAATAGAACCTAATACGGAATGGATTATATTTGGAATAATAGTAGAAGATATCAATTTAAATAAAGACCAAAAAGTATTCTTTAATTATGGGTTAATAATTGGAAAGAAATTGATACTTAAATTTTGGAAAAATACAGCTATACCAACTATTAAAATGTGGATTAGGAATATGCTGGACATAGCACACCTTGAAGAAATGAGACTCCGCCTAATAGATAAATATGACCAATTCTTAAGGAGTTGGTCTCCTTTCATCGACTTTTTGGAATCATGTGATGCAGCGGTACCGTAAAGATTACTGATTTCAGGTCAGGTCGTGGATAGATCTACATCTCCGAACAAAGATTTGAAAATTTCTTTTTTAAGGGTCCTTTTCTCCTATTTCTACTTTTTATTTTTTATTTTCTTATATACACACTTCCCCTTTTTCTATTTTCTACTATCTATTTTTCCTCTTTTTCTTCTCTCTGTTTTTTTTGTAAAAAAAAAAAAAAAAAATGCAGGCTCTTTAGCTCGTGAGAAAAATAAGCCAGCTAACACGACTAACAGCAACAATTTAGGACAGGCTCCATCATTGCACAGCACATGGCATCCTGCGTGGCACGTGATTCTGTGAACTCCAAGAGACTTATTGGGCTAGCCAGAGCTTTGTCTGAAGAAGGGCCTCGACCCGAAATGCCACCCATTCCTTCTCTCCAGAGACGCTGCCTGTCCCGCTGAGTTACTCCAGCTTTTTGTGTCTATCTTTAAATGAAACAGGTTTCTCCGTCAGAAGTCATCAACATCACAGCACTGGGAAAGGGTATTATGAGTTAAGAGATTTTGTTATTAAACCTTATCTAACTTAAAATGGTATAAGCATCCCTGAGCCCAGAGGAGTGAAAGTAAGATAAAATAAAACAGTATCTGAGGCTCAGAGAGTTGGCATGGCTAACTAAAGGCCTCTCGATGCTTCCAGAACTAAATTCTCTGAGATACAGATTGCAGTAGTTTGAATTGCATTGCCTCAAGAATGGTGCCTTCTCTCCGGCTTAATGTGTATCCTGGAAACAAACTCTGGTTCTAGAGGTAATGCTGTATATTTGTTAAACTGTTGTCCTCGATGTGGAGAATCAGCAGATTAGAAAATGTGTGGCTAATGAAGTAACGCACTGATGTTGATGAACAGGCTGCATTCTTTTCAATTTTATTCAAATCTAGTTCTATATTCATATACCAATCCACAGCTTTAAAAGAAAGCTGCACAGAAAGAAAGCTTCCATGAGGGACCGAGCATCATGACACATCCACTGAAGTGCTTCATTAGTATTTTCTAATTGCACCATCCCAGAATTAAAAAGTACAAATTCATTGATCATTTACTCTTCTAACAGCAGGGAAACATTCACGGCATATCGACCATGGAGAAGTTTCTCTCTCTCCCCTTCTCGATCTGTCCTCTGAAATTGTCTTTATGATGATCTACACAGCTGTGTTAGTGCCTTAGTACGCCTCAAATTGCAGAAATTGCAACATAAAACAAATAGGTAGCGGAGTGCCCTGCTGGGCTTTGTCAGTCAGTGGCAGTGCATAGGTCTTCTTGTAAAAGTAATTCACACTTATGCACAGTATTGCTCCTTTAATTACCACCAGATAGCATTTACACTGCTCGGACAAGCCCAGAATGATGGACACGAGCAAAGTCAGGCTTGCAGTGGCAGAGCCCTCCCTGCAAGTCGATAACAGCTCCTTCAGTTAACAATCCTGCATTGTTCTTGCTTAGGCAATGTTCCATTACTACTCTGCCTCGCCTGCAGATTTTAGGGTATTGTTATCAAGAGATTTCATGTTCAGTAAAATAAGTAAACGGAATGGATTGAAGCAAGAGGTGCCCTTTCCCAACCCTCCGTTTCTATCACACTTACAATATGCAAACCAGTCCGATGGGCAAAAATGGGACTGAACAAACTGCAATAAAAGGCACCAATGCATGGAGGGCAGAAAGGCCTGTGTGTTTCTGCAGTGCTGCTTGCAACATGTTGACACAGATACACTGAACTTTTTCACATACATATATATATACACACTGAACTTTTTTTCTCCCTCATTTATTATATTATTTACAGAGTACTATGTTTACATATTCTGTTATACTGCTGCAAGTAAGAATTTCATTGTTCACTCCAAAGATGTACAGGTTTGTAGGTTAATTAGCTTGATACAGGTGTAAATTGTCCCTGGTGTGTGTGGGATAGTGTTAGTGTTCGGGGATCGCTGGTCGGCGCAGACTCGGTGGGCCGAAAGGCCTGTTTCCGCGCTGTATCTCTAAACTAAACTAAACTAAACTACCTGGGTCAGATGACAATAAAACACTCTTGATTCTTGACTCTTTCAGTCACACTTTGTTTCCACTAGTGGGAGAGTCCAGGACGAGAGGTCATAGTCTCAGAATTAAAGGACGTTCTCTTAAGGAGATGAGGAGAAATTTCTCGAGTCAGAGGGTGGTGAATCTGTGGAATTCTCTTCCGCAGAAGGCTGTGGGGGCCAGGCCAGTGGATATTTTTTAAGGCAGAGATGGATAGATTCTTGATTAGTACAGGTGTCTGAGGTAATGGGGAAAAGGCAGGAAATGGGGTTAGGAGGGAGAGATATGTCAGCCATGATTGAATGGTGGAATAGATTTGATGGGCCGAATGGCCTAATTCTACTGTTTCTTATGACCTTATGACATCCTTAGCAATAGGGACGGAAGTTGGCGACTTGCTTTTGGAGCTTGATGAAGATGGCTGTGTATTCCTCACATGCATGGTTGTATTTGAGTTTGTTTTAATATATTATAAAAGAGCATTGATGATTGAGAGGAAATTACTCTCTTTTGTGCCGATAGACTTGCCATTGATACCCAATCATGCTGAAAATAAGGATGCATGACAGATCCACACTGAATTTGCCTCAATGTTATTCCACTTAAAATTTGTGCACATGCCTGATTTGAGCACTTAAACAGTGATAATTGCACGGTTTTAAGCAATAACACACAATGACGGAGAGCAATCTCAGGAATTCCTCCCTCTGGGCATCTGATGCTGATTGACACACTTCATAAATTTAATCAAGTCTTGGGGAAAATTAAAGGCACACACACTCAGCGCCATCTGAAATATTTCAAGGCTACGCATTCTGTATAAGTGATGTGATGCTCAAAGGAGGTAATTCGTGATCAGGCTGTGAATTTGGCAAACGCAATGAGGCCATGTAATTTTGGAACATTCCTTGTCCGGGTCTCGAGGAACAAATTAATTTGTGGGAAGGAACTGCAGATTTGTGGGAAAGAAGTGTGGGTTTAAATCGAAGATGGACTCAAAATGCTGGAGTTACTCAGCGGGGCAGGCAGCAGCATCTTCTTCTGAAGAAGGGTGTTGAACCGAAATGTCACCCATTCCTTCTCTCTGGAGATGCTGCCTGTCCTGATGAGTCGCTCCAGCATTTTGTGTCTAAATTAGTGTGGGGTTATCTGATGAGTACATACGACACAGTCTCTTCAATGCTCCAGCCCCTAATTTGGAACAAATTAGTATGGTTGTCAATTTGGGCCTGAGTATTGTCTATCAACTCAAGATACAGTAATGAGAGCACTGTGCATCATTACACAAGCAGTAAAGGCAATATCGACGGAGGCTTCTGCATGGGAACGGGGCACATGAGAATCAAGGGCAGTTTTAGTGGGCAACTCAAAAACCACTTTGAACGAGAAGCCAGAAAATCCCTCTGGTCACATGGTTGATAATGGCAGGAGACCCAGTGTCGAATCGTGGGAAATTACAAAGCCTTGGATTGTCTATTCAAAACAGACTGTTGCGGCAATTGTCGTGAAGTGGAACATCTTGCATGATGTCAAATGCATGCAGAATATATTGAATATTGTGAACTGCAGTCTGTACGTTTTTGAAAGCAGAGGTGGCATGGTGGCGCAGCGGTAGAGTGGCTGCATTACAGCACCAGGGACCTGGGTTCGATCCTGACTATGGGTAGCAATGTTACAAAATTTTGAGATTTTAAAAATCAAGTCTGTAATTTATCCCATCAGATAAAGCATAAAAATAAGTTTAATTTGACACCTAATTCACTTTCATATCTCAAGTATTTAAAAAGTTATGGCCATTTTCATACTCGGAAATGAGCATCTTGTTCCCTATTGATTTTCTATGGACATAACAAAAAAGCTGTGATTGTGAACAGTCAAAAGCCCATAACTTTCTTAAAAATTAAGAGAACTGAATGAAATTTTTAGTTATCATAGATTGAAGCATTCTGAAACAAATATAAAATAATCTTACTTGGATGACCTGAAATTAAAGCATATAATTAGTTAGTTACCTAATTGTAGCTAATTTCAGACTTCAATTACTAGATCTAAACATCTATCCATTTCTTAATAAATGATTAACATTTTTAAATAGCCTAAATGTCCAAATAATATTCACAAATAATTCACAATAAAACATGATTTTTAAATCTCATTTACATTAATTTATAGGCCAAATGGAAGGAATTCAGTGTTCAATTGCTGTAAATAAATGCCCATTTAAATCAGCTTTCCAGTGGGTCCCTGTGGAACGCGCTGGTTTAGAACGTTCACATTGCGGTAGATTTGTGCCCCAAATGCCCAGAAAAATACGGCGCGATATAATGGGCCCAAAATGAGCTACTCGCAATATTAAACTTTGTATAAAGGGATCTTTAGAAGCCCTTTTTAATGTAAAAATATACAGCCTACCTTCTGTGGTTTGCTTTATGAGACCCTGCGGTTGCTGGCGGTCGCGGGTTTAGAGATTGATTTTTAAACTACTATAACTATTATACGAGGCCTTTAAAACTAATAATAGCTTTTGCGACGGGGTCTTCCAGCGATTTTTCGTTAATAATTAACTAGGCTGAACATCTTCGATTTGAACAGCCTAGAGAAAATCGCGTTTTAACCCCGCCCCCCTCTAAACGGCGCCAAAATCGCGCACACCTGCAGCGGCAGATTTTCAACGACGCTTCAGGTAGGCTTTGCAACATACCTACTATGGGTGCTGTCTATACGGAGTTTGACGGTTCTCCCTGTGACCGGAGGGGGTTTTCTTCGGGTGATCCAGCTTCCTCCCACATTCCAAAGACGTAGAGGTTTGTAGGTTACTTGGCTTCGGTAACGATTGTAAATTTGTCCCTAGTGTGTATAAGACAGAGATAGTGTGCAGGGTTTATGGTCGGCACGGAACCGATGAGGCGAAGGGCATGTTTGGTGCTGTATCTCTAAACTAAGCTAAACAGAGAGACAAATATGCAAAGCAAACTGGGAGGTGGCTTGAATGTCATAGAAGTAAATGAAGGCAGGGCAGAATGCATGGCGGATAGCATTATAACATGGGAAAGGGAGAGGAATGCAATTTGAACATCAATGGAGTATTATTATGCATATCAGTACTGCAGCAGACTGCTCAGTGATTTGGGATGAGACACTTAATTCGAGCCAAGGCACTCTGACCAGGAGCAAGGCCTTGCTGTGCTGATTCTCAGAGTACTGAGAATGTGAGGAGAGATGAGGTGAACTATTGCTAAAGGAAAAAGGAAGTCAAGCAGCCAATATTCGTAGCAGACGACATCTGGAAATTGACAGCGTTGGGCAGGGCGAGGGCCAGAGCACCTGAGGCAAACAGACGTTGGAGAAGCAGAGCCTGAGGTGGTGGAAGATGAGAAGGGGAAGTGAGAGGTGCCTGGGAGATCAGACGCAATACCGAGGGGTGGCGGCCAGGAGTGCAGCTGCAGGAAAGCTGACCCCGTGAGCTGTGTGTGTGGTAGAAAGCAGCTTATAGTTGAGCAAAACAAGCAACATGCAAGTTTTGCAGAATCGGAAGAAACAATTCTAGACGGAAGCATGTCCCAGATTATGATTGCCATGAGGAGCTGGACAATCATGGTCCATCAGCTAAGACGTTGTTTCCCAACGGGAGAGGACAACAGACGATCAGGCTTTCTCAATGCCAACCGGGAACGCTGACAAAAATAGGACGATTCAAGGATTTAAATAAAGAATTGAGGAACTTCTTCTAGAACAAGGAAAGCAGTCACAGAGGTATAGATTAAGTCTGATAGATCTGGTAATGGATAATTCAGATTCAGATTCAGATTCAAACTTTATTGTCATTGTGCAGTGTACAGTACAGAGACAACGAAATGCAGTTAGCATCTCCCCAGAGGAGCGAACATAGAATATGAGCAATAAATATATATACGTACATACAATCGTAGTAGTGCAATTATTCTGGGGGAAGGAGTGTCCGGGGGGGGGGGGGGTGACTGGCAATCACCAAGGTGCAGAGTTAAGTAATGTAACAGCCGCAGGGAACAAGCTGTTCCTGGACCTGCAACGGAGAGACCTGTAGCGCCTCCCGGATAGTAGGAGGGTAAACAGACTGTGGCTGGGGTGAGAGCAGTCCTTGACGATGCTGCGCGCCCTTCACAGACATCGCTTGCTTTGGACAGACTCAATGGAGGGGAGTGAGGAACCGATGATGCGTTGGGCAATTTTCACCAGCCTCTGCAGTACTTTCTGGCAACAGAGCAGTTGCCATACCATACTGTGATACAGTTGGTAAGGATGCTCTCGATGGTGCAGTGGTAGAAGTTCACCAGAATCTGAGGAGACAGATTCCAAACCATAGATCACTTGAAAAAGGTACCAGTATTTAGTTTTAGCAGAACACTGGGATATGTTGACCTAATGACCAAGTTGACAGATGGAGGTGCAGGAAAGCTTGTAACCACACGATGGGTGTCGATCACTGGCAATTGGGCATTCCGGTACTGGAAGTTAACTCTTACAATTGTGGAGGCTCATTCATTCAGATTGTGATCGTTTAGAAGGATTGTAATCATTTTCTGTCTTTTAGCAAATCCTGTTTGTTCTATTTTGCCTGCCAGATTTCCTCAGGTCTGTGAAACCCCCTGACCAAAATGTGTAGGAAGGAACTGCAGATGTTGCTTTAAACCGAAGCTAGACACAAAATGCTGGAGTAAAGTCCCTGTCCCACGTTCCCGAGTTACTCACGAACTCTCCCGTGTTTTCCCCTTGATTCGAACTCGGAAAATTACGGCAATAGCTGTTCGTAGTTACTCGGGGCTATTTGTTTTACTCGTGGACATTTTTCAACATGTTGAAAAAACTTACCTGATGCCCCGAGTTCTGCGGCTGGCATTACGAGCCACTACGAAACATCTACGGACTCCTACGGGCTCCTACGGACATTACCCGACATTCCCCAAGTTCGAATCAAGGGGAAAACTCGGGAGAGTTTGTGAGTAACTCGGGAAAGTGGGACAGGGCCTTGACTCAGCGGGACAAGCAGCGTCCCTGGAGAGAGGGGACGGGTGACGTTTCGGGTCGAGACCAAAATGTTTCACAGCCTCTATATATTTTTTTTTAACCAATTGGCCCATTCCCTGAGAGCAGGGTGGTCTAATGATAAAATTAAAACAGGAAAAATTCTCAAATCCAAATCTCAATCTTTCTCTGTTAAAGCTCAGTGTAGTTTGGATTCGTATTAAATAATCTCATGAACGGCTTTCCACTAACACCTCCCCCTTTCTTGGAAGGGTTTAAATTTAAATTTCTACATCATAGCAAAGATCTTTATGTGTGTAGGTGCATTGCCATTAGTAAAACGCTGACATCGTCCTGTCACCTTGTGTGTATTCCGATCACTTCAAAAATGCTCTCCACAAGATTAAACTACTTTGTCATCACTGCTGTGGAAAAAGGTATGCTACTTTGATGCAATTCACTTACTTCCCCTGTACTGATAGTGGTGATGAATTACTATTCATCAGCAGAAGAAGTGACTGTGGCCATAACGCTCACCAGTTTCGGAATTCAGCAGAATGATTAATTTGAAAGCTCTACTGAAGAGAACAGAGATGTTTATACTGACCAATTTGAAATAGTGTTGTGTGGTCGCTAAACAAAATAGAGCATTGCAGGATATAAAGGGTTAAATATGGATTTCGTCCCACTGAATTTGATAGCACCATTTATAATAGCTACTGAGTGTTCATCTCCATCATATTTCATTGTGAGTTTCCTTTAGGATAGAATCATAGAGTGATACAGTGTGGAAACAGGTCCTTTGGCCCAGCTTGCCCACACCAGCTAACATGTCCAGGCTGCACTGGTCCCACCTGCCCTTGTTTGGTCCATATCCCTCCAAACCTGCCTCAACTACCTCCTCTGGCAGCTTGTTCCATACACCCACCACCCTTGGTGTGAAAAAGCTACCCCTCAGATTCCTATTAAATCTTTAAGAAGGAACTGCAGATGCTGGAAAATCGAAGGTACACAAAAATGCTGGAGAAACTCAGCGGGTGCAGCAGCATCTATGGAGCAAGGAAATAGGCAAAGTTTCGGGCCGAAACCCTTCTTCAGACTGTCTATTTACCTCCTATTAAATCTTTCCTCCTTCACTTTAAATCTCTGTCCTCTGGTCCTCAATTCCGCTACTTTGGGGAAGCGTGTGCATCTACCCAATCTATTCCTCTCCTGATTTTGTACACCTCTATAAGATCACCCCTCATCCTCCTGCACTGCAAGGAATAGAGTCCCAGCCTGCTCAACCTCTCCCCATAGCTCAGACTCTCCAGTCCTGGCAACATCTTCGTAAACTGGACAAGTTGATAATATTGAACCAACTTGTCCTGGGGTTAGGTTTCTAAATCGGAGAGCATTGTTGAAGCTTCTCATGTTGACTTGTTTCAGCTTCATCTTACTTTATTTTGTTTCATTATTCCATCTGCCTATATATAGAGAGAATGGAAAACCAGGACCAGCATAATAGCCCCATGCATCATGCATTCTTAGTTTTTAACTGTGTTAACAAGAAATAAAGATCCCAGTAATAGTCTACGTTTTTTATGCGCATCAGTTTTATTGCAAGGCTCCATGATGATTCCAATTGTCTCACCTAGTTGACACCTTTCTGTGGGGAAATCTTTTCCTTCTCTCTGCTGCGTTTGAGTTTTGAATGTCAAATTTATTCCCACAGGAGAGCTCTACAAAGACAACATTTTTTGCCCAATTGTCTGATCTTCCTGTGGTTATGAGGAGGAAAGTATCAACTTTCTGCAGCTAAGCAACTGGAATTTAGAAGAATGAGAGGGGATCTTATAGAAACATATAAAATTATTAAAGGATTGGGCAAATGTTCCCGATGTTGGGGGAGTCCAGACCCAGGGGTCACAGTTTAAGAATAAGGGGTAGACCATTTAGGACTGAGATGAGAAAAAACTTCTTCACCCAGAGAGTTGTGAACCTGTGGAATTCTCTGCCACAGAAGGTAGTGGAGGCCAATTCACTGGATGTTTTCAAGGGAGAGTTAGATTTAGCTCTTAAAGCTAAAGGAATCAAGGGGGAAAAGCCAGAAAGGGGTACTGATTTTGGATGATCAGCCATGATCATATTGAACGGCGGTGCTGGCTCAGCTTCGAATGGCCTACTCCTGCACCTATTTTTCTATGTTTCTAAGCTGGTTCATCCTTAATTCACCCACCATCACAATTCAGAAATGGTGCGTTGAATAATTAGTGAATCCCCTGATCTTTCATTGCAATGAAAATATTTCCCAAAAACTGATATTTTGGAATCAGAGACCAGATTTTTTCTGCAGCAGGCTATTTGTAAATCCCTTTAAATAGCTGTGTACAGGAAGAAGCATACAAGGTAACACAGCACAATCTGTAATTTGGGTAAGCAAAGTACTTGCTACAAAGATAGACACAAAAAAGCTGGAGTAACTATGCGGGACAGGCAGCATCTCTGGAGAGAAGGAATGGGTGAATGAGCCTGAAGAAGGGTCTCGACCCGAAACGTCACCCATTCCTTCTCTCCAGAGATGCTGCCTGTCCCGCTGAGCAGTGGCGGACTGGCCAGGGTGTCAGCTTGCCCGATGGCAAGTGGGCCCCTGATGAAGTGATAGCTAGTGATGGCAAGTGGGCCCCTGTTAAATAATAGCATTGTAGTTGTGGGTGGGCCCCCTTTGTCTCCTGGCAACCAATATTTTTAGACCCAGTCCGCCACTGCTGCTGAGTTAGTCCAGCTTTTTGTGTCTATCTTTGGTTTAAACCAGCATCTGCAGTTCCTTCCTATACTTTCTACAAACCAGGTTACACACCCTCCTCCCTTCCTGACTCCTGATAGCTTCCCGGATTACAACAATCTTTGCTCAACATCTGTACACGTATGACTCTGGGGCAGCATGAAGAAATACTTGCTTCAAATCTATTCAGTGCTACAGGGCCACATCATGACCTTTATCATGGATCATGTTGCTGCAGCCAAACCAGCTTACTTCAGAAAGATTAATCTCTTTGACCCAGTCCCATACTCACTCAGGGCGAAAGCTGGCTGAAAAGTCAAAACTGCCTGAAGTTAGTTTGTTCGATCTGCCAGCATTTGTCCGACATTCATTGGACTTGACATGAAAATAGAGATTCCTCTGTGTTCGCTAACAAATCAAAAATCAGCACCTAACAAAAATGTTGGAGCTGGGCCCTTATTTTCCTTTCCCATATTGACATTGGCTCAGCAATTCCAATTCTTCAGGTCTGGCTTTGGTTTTGATGGGCTGGGGTCAGCTCGAGTTGAAATGATCTGGAAATCCTAAGTGGAGCTCGTCTGCACATTTCTAAGGCAAGGTACTACTCAATATTAAGGAAACGTTTAACACAGAGGCAGCCTGTTATGTATTCCCACTGAGTCTGCATTAAAAATACACCGGACTTCTGACAATTATGTTTGATGTTGTTCATTTAAAGACAGTCATGTATAAATTAAAGGAAAAAAAAAATCAGGCTCTAAATAAGTTCGATTTAACACAGAGAACACTCCTCTGACACCCAGGCTCAAGTACTAATTAATTTTCTGCTTCACTATAAAAGCAAATTTCCATTTTCTGTGAACGTTGATTAAAGACGAAGGGAAGGGCAGTGGACGTACATACAGAGTAAAGTACTCTCCCATCTCAACATTGTAAAAATGTGATGGAGCACAATAAGTTTCTTACCTGGATTTGTATCTTCATTTCCTCTCAATAGCAGTCATTTTTCTCGCTGTGCTTGCCTCTGTCCAGAATGGATTAGTAACCTCACCATTGCGGCTTATCAGACTGGCTGCTGTAAAAATTCCGCAGACTGGCATTCGTTCTGGCAGTCCACACAAATGCCAAGCCGGGAGAAATCTTTGGGCTAACGGAATCAAGGGATATGGGAAGAAAGCAGGTACTGATTTTGGATGATCAGCCATGATCATATTGAATGGCGAATGGTGCTGGCTCGAAGGGCAGAATGGCCTCTACTCCTGCACCTATTGTCTATGTTTCTATGTTTGGCAAATCATCGCTGTGCAATTTGCTGACATTGAATAATTTCAGTTTGAATATTTAAAGCCTCCTGAAGGGGCTGTCCCACTTGGGCGACCTAATTGGGGAGTTTAGAAGAGTTTGAAAAAATGACATGTTGAAGATCTCCTTCGATTATGTTATAGACCAGCTTCGACTAGCTTCGAGAAAATTGAACACCGAATAGTGGCGCATGAAGACGACCTCCTTCGATTTCCTTCAACTTCCCTTCGACCTCCCTTCGACTATGACGAAGACTATCTATGACTATCTTCGACTATCCTAGATTACCTATGACTAACATGCCGACCTACTACGACTAAACCTACAAGTAAAAAATATATCGATTTTTTCCATGGCGACCTTTTTTTACTTGCGGGCATTTTTTAACATATTGAAAAAACCGGCGTGACCTAGCTGAGGCCTCGAGTACGTGGAGACCACTCTTGAGCATGAAGGAGAGTTACGAAGACCTCCTACGACCTTATGTCGACCATGCTGCGAGTATGAGTCGAGGGCAAACTTGCCAGAACTCGCGGATTAGGTCGCCCAAGTGGGACAGCCCCTTAATGGTGCAGTGCCATCCCTACCACCAGCTGCAGTGATTCACTGTGACTTCTCTGACTGCTTGCACTAGTACAAAGAGAGGTCTCGACCCAAAACGTCACCCATTCCTACTCTCCAGAGATGCTGCCTGTCTCGTTGAGTTACTCCAGAATTTTGTGTCTATCTTCGGAATTTACAGAAAACTCTGCTTTAAGTGTCAAATAGGTCAGGTGGACCCATTATTGGCATCAATGCTGAATATAAGATTCAACTGTCAGCTCTTTGTGCCCACTAAACAAAAATCAGATTCATTTCTGGTTTCTGGAGGGAGAGACAGATTGGATATTGCAATCACTACACCAGTACCAACAACCTTGAACTGAAGTACCCCAAGGCCTAGTCCATTACAACCGGGCCAACCTGCAGAGTGTGCAACCAAATGACCACCAGATAGACCAACATGCTCGACCACTGAATTAAATGAATGAATGAATGAATGAATGAATGAATGAAAACTTTATGAATGAAAACTTTGTCACATGTGACAAGCCACAGTGAGATTCTTTGCTTGCACACTCAAACCATCAAAGTGACCTGCCGACCCTTCTCCCACCTATAGTTTGGAAAGTCTGACCACTTGGATATGCTCCTACTCTTAGCTTACCAGCAGAAACTGAAGCAGGAGGCTCTGGTACATCGTCTTATTCTGTCAGTCTGTGGAAACATATGAGATTATTCACAATTGCTTTGAGTCGACGGCTGGTTTATCTTCCAGGACTGTGGCAAACCTAAATGAGTGTGCCACTTCCTTCACTGACTGCATCAGTAAGTGTTTAGTTCTTTAGTTTAGAGATACAGCACAGAAACAGGCTCTTCGGCCCACTGAGCCCGCCCCCGCACCTGAGACCCAGGTTCGATCCTGACTACGGGTGCTGTTTGTACGGAGTTTGTACGTTCTCCCCGTGACCGCATGGATTTTCTCCGAGAACTTCGGTTTCCTCCCACACTCCAAAGATGTACAGGTATGTAGGTTAATTGGCTTGGGTTTGTATACTTGGTATAAGTGTAAAATGTCCCTCGTTTGTGTAGAATAGTGTTAATGTGTGGGGGGCTGTTGGTCGGTGCGGACTCGGTGGGCTGAAGGGCCTGTTTCTGCGCTGTATCTCTAAACTAAAGTAAATTAAATTATTCCAATCTGAGGTTCTCAACTACTTTAAGAATACCACGATCATTAAGCTGCCAGGAAAATCAAGGTATCACATCTTAACAACCACCCTCCAATGGCTCTGACATACATCACCATGAAGGGCATTGAGATGGTCACGGCATACATCAGCTCCAGCTCCCACTTGGTCTTCATCCACTGACCACATCAATAATAGATCCATGATAGATGCCACCTCCAACACTCATCCATGGAACATTTGAAAAGAAGGGAACATCTAGGTCAGACTTCTATTTTTTTACTATAGCTCTGTCGTCCAACACCATAATTCCAATTAAACTCATCCGCAAATTCCTGGACCAAGGACTTAATATATCCTCAGCAACATGATTCAGTCATTGCTGATCCATGGACCTCAATCAGTATGGACAGGCAACAAAGTATCCTGCATTATGGTTTCAACACTGGTACCTCACAAGGTTGTGCTACAAGCCCCCTACTATTATTCCCGACACTATCATGACTGAGCAGCCGAATTCTACTCTAACTCCTTTGACAAGTTTGTAGATGACACCACCGCAGTGGGCCTGATCACAAACAATGTTGAGGCAGATTACAAGTAGATTGAGAGTTTAGTAATATGCAGTCGAGACAGCAGATGGGGCAGCACACAGGCGCAGCAGTAGAGTTGCTGCAGTACAGCTCCAGAGGCCCGGGTTTGATCCTGACTATGGGGGCTGTCTGTACAGAGTTTATACATTTTCCCTGTGACCGCGTGGGTTTTCTCCAGGTGCTCCCGTTTCCCCTCACATTCCAAAGACGTACAGGTTTGTAGGTTAATTGGCTTCTGTAAATTGACCCTAATGTCGTGGGTAGAACTAGTGTACGGGTGATCGCTGGCCTGTACAGACTCCGTGGACCAAAGCAATAGCTCCAAAACTAAAACAACAACCTTTTCCACAATGTCAGCAAAGCAGAGCTGGGCATCGACTTCAGGAAGCACATGTTCCAGTCTATATCAATGATGCTGAAATGGACATGGTCAACAGCTTCAAGTTCTGAGGTTTCCACATCACTAATAATTCATCCTGATCCAACCACATTGATACTATGGTCAAGATAGCACACCAATGCCTCTACTTTCCCAGGAGGTGAGGGAAATGCTGTAGGTCATAAGTTCATCAGTTCATGTTCTAGGAGCAGAATTAGGCCATTTGACTCATCAAGTCTACTCCGCCATTTAATAATGGCTGATCTATCTCTCCCTCCTAACCCCCATTCTCCTGCCTCCTCCCCATAGCCCCTGACACCAGTACTAATCAAGAATCTATCTATCTCTGCCTTAAAAATATCCATTGACTTGGCCTCCATAGACTTCCGTGATAATGAATCGCATAGATTCACCACCCTCTGACTAGAAATATCTCCTCTTTGCCTTTCAAATGTACATCCTTTTATCTTGAGGCTATGACCTCTGCCCCTAGACACTCCCGCTAGTGGAAACATCCTCTCCACATCCACTCTATCCAGGCTTTTCACTATTCGGTAAGTATCAATGAGGTTCCCCACTCATCCTTCTAATCTCCAGTGAGTACAGGCCAAGTGCCATCAACCATCCAGCATATGTTAACCCATCATTCCATCTTGTCTTTAATGAATCTTACCAATTGTTACGTGTGAACCATGGAAAGCATCCTATCAGGATGCATCATAACTTGGTATTGCAACCCCTCTGCCCAATACTTCAAAAAGTAGCAGAGAGTTGTACATGCGTCCCAGTCCAACGCACAAACCAGCTCATCATTTCAACCCTTCTGTACTTCACACTACCTCAGGAAATCAGCCCACGTAATCAGGTCCTCTCACACTCTCTTTCTCTCTTCTTTCTTTCCTTTCTCCTCTCCTGGCAGGCAGAAGATACAAAAACCTGAAATCATTACCACTGGATTCAAGAACAGATCCTTCCCGATGTTGTCAGACTCTTGAGCAGATCTCTGATACGCTACGGATTAATTCCCTATCTTCCATTCTATTTCATCCGCGCGTTGCACTTTTTTTACCTGTGCGCTCTCTGTAGCTGGAATAATATATGCTGCACACTGTTTCTTTTCTCTTTTGCACCACCTGATGTACTCATGTATGGCAAGATTAGCCTGAATACACGCAAAACAAAGTTTGTCGCTGTACATGTGACAATAATAAACCAATTCCCATAATGGTTATTATTCATCAGCTATTCCTTCCGCTAACATTTTAACAAATTAACAATGTTACCCATTTATTTTAACACAACCTTCACTAATAGGAAAAGAGATGAGATTTCAATCCATTGATTTTTCTAAAATGCATATCCAATTTATCATGTTTGCCTTATATATTAAGAACACGATACCAATGTTCACAATTCCAGACTATCAAATGACTGCAGATCAACAGACAAAACGACTTTAATTTATTTTACACCTCTAAATGTAGCGAAGGCACTTCACAGATGCGTACAAACAGAAGATGAGTCTTGCGCAATAGAAGGTTTTACTTCAAGTTTTAAAGGAACGTGGAGAGATTTTATGGGGAAAGTCCAGAGCTATGACACTGACGGGCTTGGATGACAACAAGAAATTCTGGTGTGCCAAAAATAGAGATGAGAAATACACGGGCAAAGACACCTCTGAGGAATGAAGAGCTGGAAAAGATTATGGAGGGAGAGAGATTATGGAGGACACATTGTGGGATATGAAATCAGGAATGCAAACCCTGAAATCAAATAAATGCTCAACAGGAAGTTAGTGTAGGACAACAATATGGGTGGGTGGAGCGCATCTCCCTTTATCTATTCATTTACAGGATGTGGGTATTGCTGGCCGCCTATAATTCCCTTTGAGAATGATGGCGAGCTGATTAGTTAAATGGCTGTGGTCACTCAGGTGAAGGTATTCCTGTCCTGCTGTTCGAAGGGATCCCACATCTTAGATGTCCTGTTGATGAAAGATTGGTGATATATGTCCAAATCAGGATGGTGCGCGGATTATCAACAGTCAAGAGTGTTTTATCGTCATATGTCCCAGATAGAACAATGAAACTCTTACTTTTATAGGAACTGGTACACCTATTCCCGTGAACACGTTTCTCAGCCAATTTGGGCAGATCTGTCAAGGTAGGCTAGCTGAGTAATGACCCCAGGAATGAGTGGGTTAACATATGATGAGTGTTTGATGGCACTGGGCCTGTATGTGCTGGAGTTTAGAAGAATGAGGAGGAACTCATTGAAACTTACCAAATAATGAAAGGCCTGGATAGAGTGGATGTGGAAAGGATGTTTCCACGAGTAGGGTAGTCTAGGATCAGAGATCATAGCCTCAGCATTAAAGGATGTTTCTTTAGGAAGGGGATGAGAAGGAAGTTCTTTAGTCAGAGGGTGGTCTTCTTCTTCTAGCGTATGGTGTGCACAGCCTAAAGTTGTAAGACAACTTGTTCTGCTTAATCTTCTGTTTGTGCATGCCAGGTTGATTGCATTTGTCAAAACAGGGTGGACCACGTGAAGGTTGCAATCAGAGGGTGATGAATCTGTGGAATTGATTGCCACAGACCGCTGTGGAGGCCAAGACAATTAATCTTTTTAAGGCAAAGATAGATAGATTCTTGATTAGTGAGGGGTTATGGGGAGAAGGCAGTAGAATGGGGTTAAGAGGGAAAGATAGATCAGTCATGATTGAATGGCAGAGTAGACTTGATGGGACGAATGGCCTAATACGGCTCCTATCACTTATGAACATAACCTTATGAATAAGTGCAGCATGTGAGTTCAGCCGTGGGAAGCAGATTGCTTTTGATGAACTCAGGTTTATGTAAAGTGAAAATTCAGCAAGGTTGTATTGGAATAAACAGGTCTAGGGATAGTAAAGTCTCAGATATCTGATGAGCTGAGGCAAGGAAAAGGTTGGTATTTATAGAGGGAAAAATGAGGATGAAAGAAAGGGAATTTTACTTCCACATGTACTTCCCTGTTAATTTACTCACTTGCACTACCAGAGGTACCTGTGTACAGTAGAATTTGTTTCCATAACCGACAAAATAAAGTGTTTCGCTGTCCCTTGATATGCGTGACAAGAACAAAACCTATAAGGGCGGCGCAGTGGCACAGAGTTGAACCTTACAACGCCAGAGACCCAGGTTCAATCCCGACCTCAGGTGCTGGTTGTATAGAGTGTACATGCTCTCCCTGTGACCCTATTAATGCTTCAGTTTCCTCCCACATCCCAAAGACATGCGAGTTTGTAGACATTGGCCTCTGGAAATTTCCCCCCGTGCTTCGGGGGAGGATGCAAAAGTGGGATAACATAGAACTCGTATGAACAGGTGATCAATGTTCGCCGTGAATTCGTAGAAACATAGAAAATAGGTCTTTCGAGCCAGCACCGCCATTCAATATGATCATGGCAGATCATCTAGAATCAGTACCCCGTTCCTGCTTTCTCCCCATATCACTTGATTCCGTTAGCCCTAAGAGCTATATCTAACTCCCTCTGGAATACAATGATAGGTCGAGAGACCTATTTCTATGCTGTATCTCGAAGCTAAACTAAACTGAATACCAATACCTGGTTATTTCCAATAAACAAGAACTAAGCCTCTTTTTAATCTCTTTGTTGGGTAAACAAACTAATCTAAATAAGATCCAGGAATTAGGCAGCGGAGCATACAGTCAATGAATACCTGAGATAGCTGTTTTATTGCAGATTGCAAATAAATATTGACTAACAGTAAGCTTAGTCAGCTGGACAATGACTACACACAATGCTTTCAAACAAATCATTGTCGTGAAACAACAGAGGTTCAATGAAAGAGAGAATGTCTGATTTACACATGGATCCTGGAATTTTCTTTTAAGTCATTCAAGTATTTATATAGTTTTGTATTTCACAAATATGTTAAAAAAATCTACATTAGTGTAACAAACACTAAAAGTGACCAGAACCAACTTTGCCAATGATACCTGTTGTTACAAAAAAGCTGGAGTAACTCAGCGGAATGGGTGACGTTTCGGGTCGAGACCCTTTCTGCCACATTGATAAATAACCCATTTTACGGGAATATGCATCAATTTATATCACTGTGATCAGCAAACTCAGTAGGTCAAGAGAGCTTATTTCTTTTTAAATTATGACAATGCCAAGCAATGAGCTATAAATTGGAGAAAATGCTCAAATTGTTTTCTCCCTTGCTCAGCACAGTTGCCACTTGAATAATATTTGCCTTGCCTTGGCAAATATTGTTTAAACTCTCACAAATCCTAAAATATAATGCATCATCATGTTGATGTGTTAACCAGCCTTCAACTTAGTTTCATGTTTAAGGGATTCACACACTGCACATTGACTGGTGAAAGAGTATTATCGGCAAACACTGAATGACTGAAACAGAGTCTGAAGAAGGGTCTCGACCCGAAACGTCGCCTATTTCCTTCGCTCCATAGATGCTGCCTCACCCGCTGAGTTTCTCCAGCATTTTTGTCTGCCAATCATTCTCAGATGGTAACTTGAATAACTCTTAAAATAATTGCAGATTTTTCTGCTACTTTGAGGAAAAAAACATTAATTGTGGGCAAGAATCCTGGTTGGACTGCACAAATAATTTTCACTTTGCATCCCGTTACTTTTTCATTTTGCCAAATTTATACTGGGGCTACTGATTTCTAGCAAGGAACTGCAGATGCTGGTTTAAACTGAAGATAGACACAAAAAGCTGGAGTAGCTCAGCGGGTCAGAGAGCATCTCTGGAGGGACTCATGTTGTCGACCTCCCCGTGGTGAGCCCTTTCAACTGACCTCAGTCAGGCAAACGACAACAAACAGAGACAGCAGCAGCCCCGCCGCAGCATGCGCCCTCTTTAGGCCGGGCACCTACGGATGTCGAACCGGATGGTATCACCCTGCTGCAGACTTCTGCTGACTCAAACGCAAGAAGAAGAAGCATCTCTGGAGAAAAGGAATAGTTAACGTTTCGTGTCGAGACCCTTCTTTAGACTGAGAGTCAGGGAAAAGGGAAATGAGAGATGTAGACGGTGATTTAGAGAGATATAGAACAAATGAATGAAAGATATGCAAAAAAGTAACGATGATAAATGAAAGCATTGTTAGCTGTGAGCTAGGTGAAAACAAGTTACAGACAATGAGACTCAACAAGACGACTATAAACCTAGTACAATGACTTGTGTGGGGGATGAACGGAGAGAGAGGGGATGCAAGGGTTACTTGAAGTTGGAGAAGTCAATTTTCATACTGATGGGTTGTAAGGTGCTCATGAAAAATATGAGGTGTTCCTCCAATTCGCGTTTGGCCTCACTCTGACAATGGAGGAGGCCTAGGACGGAAAGGTCAGCGTGGGAATGGGAATTAAAGTGTTTGGCAACTGAGAGATTGGGTAGGTCCAGGTAGACTGAGCAAAGGCGTTCAGCTAAATAATTGCCCTGTCTACGTTTGGTCTCGCCGATGTATATGGGTTTATGAGTCCACACAAACAACGGATACAGTAGATTTTAGAGGAGGTGCAATTGTCAACCACAATTTGCAATGCTGTTATTCCACAGGTTAATTCAGGAGGACTTTCCATCTGTAGTTCCAATCGAATACCTATTCAAAAATAGACACAAAATGCTGGAGTAACTCAGCGGGACAGGCAGCACCCCTGGAGAGAAGGAATGGGTGATGTTTTGGGTTGAGACCCTTCTTCAGAGGGTTCATGGTAAAGTTTACCCTCTCACCAATAGGTTGGTGAATATATGGCCTTGCCTCTTCTCAACTACAATTGGCAGAATGAGGGAAACGTCCAAGCAGATTTGAACATGGTGTTGTTAACAGAGGTGGTTGTATAGATTTGGCAATGTCAGTAGGCAAGGCATCATCTGCTTGATGTGCTCTGACTTGGATCGGATAGGTAATATGTGGGAAGGAACTGCAGATACTGCCATAAACCGAAGATAGACACAAAATGCTGGAGTAACTCAGCGGGACAGGCAGCATCTCTGGATAGAAGGAATGGGTGACGTTTTGGGTCGAGGCCCCTCTTCAGACTGAGAGTCAGAGGAGAGGCACAGAGTTACGGAAGGGTAAGGTGTGGAAACTAGACTTCAAAGTCATGGATGAAAATCAAGGAAAATGCAGAATAGGTCATTGTTAGTTAGGGAAAGCTGACAACGAGGTATTTAAAGATAAAATTGATCTTTATAGCATTTTCCTTTAACTTCGTCTCTTTTGATCTCTTGTTTTCACACCTTACCCTTCCGTATTTCTGTGCCTCCTCCTCCCCTGACTGAAGAAGGGACTTGACCCAAAATGTCACCCATTCCTTCTATCCAGAGATGCTGCCTGACCCGCTGAGTTACTCCAACATTTTGTGTCTATCTTCGGTGTAAACCAGCATCTGCAGTTCCATCCGACACATCTTTTTCCCAGGGTTGGCTAATCAAGAACTAGAGGACATAGGTTTAAGATGAAACATCGAAGGGGAAACATTTAAACAGAACCTGAGGGGCAGATTTTTCACACAAGGGGGTAATACGTAAATGGAACTGGCTGCCTGAGGAAGTGGTTGAAGCAGGTACTATAACAACATTTTAAAGAGCAGTTTTATGAACAGTTACCTGGATACGAAGGATTTAGAGGCATATGGATTAAACAAAATCAAATGGACTAGCATAGATGGGTATCTTGGTCAGCATAACCAAATTAGGCTGAAGGGCATGATTCTGCACTGTATAGCTTTAGGTACCATACAACTAATGTTAAGCTTTTCGTTACAGAAAACCCTTGCAAAGATCCTTGCAATTATTGTTCAAGACAATGGGCTGGACCATGCTGAACCTGGCCCACTCACTCACTGACTCTGGCTCCCATCCACTGGACTCACATTTTACGAATATGGAGAGTAAGTAAGCTGACCATCGTACCCTCCATCTCTGTGACGCACCATAGGCTTTAAGTGGCAAGTAGGCCTCTCGTGCAGATAGTTTAAAAATGCTTCCCATAGCTTTAAATAGGTTTAAAAGTAAATTATTAAAGAATGGGTGGCACGGTGGCCCAGAGCCTTTCAGCGGCAGAGACCCGGGTTCGATCCTACGGGTGCTGTCTGTACAGAGTTTGTACGTTCTCCCCGTGACCGCGTGGGTTTTCTCCGAGATCTTCGGTTTCTTCCCACACTCCAAAGACGCACAGGTTTGTAGGTTAATTAGCTCGGTATAAATGTAAATTGCCCCAATTGTGTGTAGGATAGTGTTAATGTGCCTGGATCACTGGTTGGTGCGGACTCGGTGGGCCGAAGGGCCTGTTTTCGTGCTGCATCTCTACACTTATCTAAACAAAAATATAAACGTAATTAATCATTGAATCTTTTTTTAACTTTTCAGTGAAAGCCAGTGACTCTTTGGGATCTGTTTAATCAAGTAACAAAGTTGTGTAGTGCTATAACAAATAACATGCTGCTCTCCACACATAGAAGTAAACTGTACCAAAGTGCCTATTATGCATTTTGCCCCACCTTTCTCATTTACAAAGTACAAAGTCTCCATCATTTTCCATGAATATATGCCTTTTGAAAATCAAGAATTGTAATTAAAAGCAATAAATCACAGTAAAGTTACTCTAATACAAAGCTGCACAGTTGTTGTTTCCCCACAGGGTTAGTGTCCCCAATTCACATTGGGTCATCTTATGGTAAAGCTGAGGAGTTAGTTGCAAAGTGCATCTGGTACTTGAATGCTCCTTCACAGGCTCAGCAGCAGAGCAGGAGGTCAGATAGTCTGGTTTCCGACCTTCAAGGATATTTCAGACCTCCATGTTTCAACATGCACGTGTAAAATGATGATGCATGTCAGTTGTGTATCGGCTGAATGAGTACATCAAGTCTTGATGACTGCCTGGATGTACAAACAAGTTTAGTTTAGTTTAGTTTAGAGATACAGCACGAAAACAGGCCCTTCGGCCCACTGAGCCCTCACTGACCTGCGATCCCCGCACACTAACACTATCCTACACACACTAGAGGCAATTTACAATTTTATCAAAGCCAATTAGCCTACAAACCTGTATGTCTTTGGAGTGTGGGAGGAAACCGGAGCACATGGAGAAAACCCACGCAGGTCAGTGGAGAAAGTACAAATTCCATACGGACAGCGGCCGTGGTCAGGATTGAACCCAGGTCTCTGGCGCTGTGAGGCAGCAACTCTACCTCTGCGCCACCTTACCACCAGGTGTGCATGATTCAGCCCGATAACAGGAAAACAAACAACACAAAATGCTGGAGCAACTCAGCGGGTCAGGCAGCATCTCTGGTGAACATGGATAGGTGATGTTTCCGATCGAGACACTTCGAGGAATGTCACCTATCCACAATCTCCAGAGATGCTGCCTGACCCGCTGAGTTACTCCAGCACTCTGCAATTTTTTTGTTTAATCCAGCATCTGCGGTTCTTTGCTTCAACAGGATAACAACTTCAATCTATTTCTGCAAAGAAGGTGTTAAGTTGTTTATTGTGGACAGTCTAATACCGCTGCTAAAAAGATGGACTGAATAAGTGTGGTGATAGTATTAAATATTCATGTGCGAAGATTGTAAACAAAATCTCATTCCTGATCGGCTTATGATCACTGCCTACTTTGCCAGTAGATTACCTTTTAATTCATCATATTTTCACTTGACTAAAATATCACTTGGCCTAATACTGAAAATACAATATTCACTCGGTATGAATCAAATCCTTTGTCTGCCTTTCAACGAAGTCTGGAGCTGTTCGCCTGTGTGTCCCTTGTGATATTGTCAGGCAAACCAAAATATCAATAGGTATAGACTTGCATGATCTCATGTAAAAACATGCACAAGGAACGTTATTATTACTGTGAGGCTTGGTGTTAATGGCACTTTTAAAGAGGGCTAATGTGGATGTAACAAGTAATAATTTAAAATGAAGTCAAATCCTGATCATTGCTTGTGGCCAAAGGACCTGAGAAACAAAGCACTGGAAAGATTGTGCTTAAAACAGAACTCTGTGATTTGTCTCCCGGGTATTGGTGCTTTCTGCTACTTCTCAGCTACACTTCATCTGGAGTTGTGAACCCCACAGCATAGAAACAATATGCATATAGATCAAAGGCACGGCTAAATCTACTGGATACTGTATAAATATTAGCAACACTAGATTACCTGGCAAATCAGCATTCTAACCACTGACTGGTACAGTTAGTTCATTAAAAGAAATGCAATTGAGGATTTGTTAATTAAATAACATTCTACTTAACTCTGCCATGTTTAATAATATTTAATTCCAGCCAGTGTTTCAGTAGTCCAATAGGATTACATGAGTGATTTGAGAATGTGTGTCAGGATCTTGAAAAATGGGGAAAATAGCAGATGATGAAGCTTTAGGAATATTAATTATTGATTCATCATTGATCACACTGAATGCAGCATAAGACATAATTGCTGCATGGCTATGTAACATTTATAAAAATAATTCTAAGCCTAAACATTATGCATGAACTAAGTCCAACTGGAGAGCAGTCCTAAGCTACTATCTACCTCATTGGAGATCCTTGGACTGTCTTTGATCGGACTATACTGGACTTTATCTTGCACAAAATGTTATTCCCTTTATCATGTATCTGTACACTGTGGATGGCGCGGTTGTAATTCTGTATTGTCTTTCCGCTGACTGGTTAGCACGCAACAAATGCTTTTTATTGTACCTCAGTAGTGACAATAACTTAAACTGAATGAAACTAAACTAAATGAAGTAAGCAACAGCATTTCTGTGAGGAAATGTTTCATATGCTATCCAATGCAATGTCTTGGTGTTGTGGCCATCGCCGATACATCACCATGTCCCTTTATTAGAGAGTATCTGCCATCAAAATAGGTTAAAGGGCCTGTCCCACTTCGGTGATTTTTTAGGTGACTGCCGGCGACTAGGCTGTCGCCACACGGTCGCCGGGGTGTCGCGTGTCTGGTCGTCAGTAGTTTCCTCAGGCGCCCAAAGAGTCGTAGTGTTTTTCTGGTCGCCGCTGGATTTTGAAATGTTCAAAACTTTTTGGCAAGTTGGCGACCATAGGCTTGTTGTAGCTTGTCTTCTCCTGACGTAAGTGCTGTCGTAGGTTGTTGCCAGGATGGCGTAGTTTGTCGCCAGGTGACGTAGGTTGTCGCCGGTGCTGACTTTGGTGAATTCCATTGTCGTAGTCACCGGCAGTCACCTAAAAAACTGCCTAAGTGGGACAGGCCCATTAGTCCAGTCACCGGTTTTTCGGCGACCTGCTACGACTATGACAGTCGTTTAAAAAATCGCCTAGTGGCACAGACCCTTAAGGAAACAGCAGACAGAGTTGGTGTACGTGATGAGATGGAAACTAGATTGTGGGGATAAAGTTTAGCATTGGCCAAGTCTGAAAAGCGACAGTTCTGGGTTGTCTGACTGTTGCTGAACCCACTTGTTGTGGTCTTCCAAGGGTCATGGCCTGAATGTTTAACAAGTGACCAAAGAGCTACAGTCAGTCTGTCTTGCAGCTCCACTGTTGCATCATTCTGACACAATGCCTGATGCTACGCTTGTGGGAATAAGGTTTCCAATGTGCTGTAAGCAGGGAGCTGGGAACAAGTTGCACCTGCTCTGAGCAGCATTTTATTTTCTTTGAGTTTCCAGTCAATCACACACCAAGAAACAGTGCAACCAGGCAGACTTATGAAAAGTAATCTTATAAAATATATTTTTGTTTCAAAAGTATGAAATTAATAATAATGGACGCAGATGTAGAGTTGCTGCCTTACAGAGACCAGGTTCGATCCCGACTACGGGTGCTGTCTGTCCGGAGTTTGTACGTTCTCCCCGTGACCTGTGTGAGTTTTCTCCGAGAGCATCGATTTCCTCCCACACTCCAAAGATGTACAGGTTTGTATGTAAATTGTGTTGGTATAGTGTAAAATTGTCCCTAGTGTGTGTAGGATAGCGTTAATATGCTGGGATCGCTGGTCGGTGCAGACTCGGTGGGCCGAAGGGCCTGTTTACGCGCTGTATCTCTAAACTAAACTAAACTAAACTAAATAGATAACAATGCTTTCCTATTAAAATGGCTCAATGGTGAGTTTTTTAATCATTATTTTCATAAGTACGCTGGGTAGTGTGATCAGTTAAAGTCATACTCACACCCTTTTAAAACAAGTCTATCAGTGTTTCGAAGGTAGACACAAAGTGCTGGAGTAACTCAACAGGTCAGGCAGCATCTCTGGAGAAAAAGGATGGGCGACGTTTCAGGTCGGGACCCTTCTTCAGACTGAAAGTAGAGGGGAGGGAACTGGAGGTAAGAAAAGGCCAGAACAAAGCAGGGCCGGCAACAGATGATCATGGGAGGGTGGAGCCCATAATGGCCCATTGTTGGCGGGAAGAGGATCAGTGTTCTTGTGGCCAATCTTTGGAGTCTCGCTGATGCAACATAATTGAGCATTGTCAACATTGGCTGCCTGTAGTGACTTATCTACCTGGCCCTTCGGCCCACCAAGTCCACACCGACCAGCGATCCCTACACATGACAAATTGGAAGTATAAGGATGGAGTTAAAGGGGAAGTGAGTGCAGGAAAAGTTACACAAGGCAACCGAATTAATGGGATGGAATGGGAACATTCAAGAAGGGATAAGAGAGTAACATCAGGTGGAAGAGGAACCAGTGTGAGAGGGGAAGTGAATACCAAACTGTTATATATGAATGCACGAAGTATAAGAAATAAAGTGGATGTGCTTGAGGCTCAGTTAGAAATTGGTGAGTATGATGTTGTGGGAATGACAGAAACATGGCTGGAAGATTGGCACGTCGCAAAGGTAATGCTACAGTGGTTATGGGAGATTTCAACATGCAGGTGGACTGGGAAATTCAGGTTGGTACTGGACCCCAAGAAAGCGAGTTTGTGCAGTGCCTCCGTGATGGGTTCTTTGAGTAGCTTGTATTGGAGCCTACTGGGGAGAAGGCAATTCTGGATTTAGTGTTATGTAATTAACCAAATTTGATGAGGGAACTCAAGGTAAAGGAGCCATTAGGCAGTGACCATAATATGATAAGTTTTAATCTACAATTTGAGAGGAAGAAGGTAAAATCGGAAGTGTCAGTATTCCAGTGAACAAAGGAGAGTATGGAGGCATGAGAGTGGAGCTGGACAAAGTTAACTGGAAAGATACCTTAGGAGGATGACAGTGGAACAACAATGGCAGGTATTTCTGGGAATAAAACAGAAGGTGCAGGATCAGTTCATTCCAAATAGGAAGAAAGATTCTAAGGGGAGTAAAAGGCGACCGTGGCTGACAAGGGAAGTCAGGGACAGTATAAAAATAAAAGAGAAGACGTATAACATCGCAAAGATGAGCGGGAAGCCAGATTGTGAAACTTTTAAAGAACAACAGAAGGAAACTAAAAAGACAATATGGGGAGAAAAGATGAAGTAGGAAGGTAAGCTAGCCAACAATATAAAGAAGGATATTAAAAGCTTCTTTAGGTATGTGAAGAGGAAAAAAATAGTTAAGAGAAATGTAGGTGCCTTGAAGACAGAAACAGGTGAATTTATTAAGAGGAACAAGGAAATGGCCGACAGGTTGAACAGGTACTTTGGTTCTGCCTTCACTAAGGAAGACACAAACAATCTCCCAGATGTACTAGGGGACAGAGGACCTTGGGTGATGGAGGAATTGAAGGAAACTCACACTAGTCAGGAAATGGTGTTGGATAGACTGATGGGACTGAAGGCTGATACATCCCCAGGGTCTGATGGTCTGCATCCCAGGGTACTCAAGGAGGTGGCTCCAGAAATCACGGACGCATTGGTGATCATTTTACAATATTCTATAGATTCAGAATCAGTTCCTGTGGATTGGAGGGTAGCTAATGTTATCCCACTTTTCAAGAATGGAGGGAGAGAGAAAGCAGGGAATTATAGACCAGTTAGCCTGACATCGGTGGAGGGAAGATGCTGGAGTCAATTAACAAAGATGTAATAGCAGAGTATTTGGATAGCAGTGACAGGATCATTCCAAGTCAGCATGGATTTACAAAGGGGAAATCATGCTTGACAAATCTTCTGGAATTTTTTGAGGATGTAACAAGCAAAATAGACAAGGTAGAGACAGTGGATGTAGTGTGCCTGAACTTTCAGAAAGCCTTTGATAAAGTCCCACACAGGAGATTAGTGGGCAAAATTAGAGCACATGGTATTGGGGGTAGGGTGCTGACATGGATAGAATATTGGTTGGCAGACAGGAAACAAAGGGTAGGGATTAACGGGTCCGTTTCAGAATGGCAGGCATGACTAGTGGGGTACCGCAAGGCTCGGTGCTGGGACCGCAGCTATTTACAATATACATTAATGATTTAGATGAAGGAATTAAATAACATGAGTAAATTTGCAGATGACTCAAAGCTGGGTGGAATTGCGAACTGTGAAGAGGATGCTATGAGGATGCAGGATGATTTGGACAGGTTGGGTGAGAGGGCAGATGCATGACAGATGCAGTATAATGTGGATAAATGTGAGGTTAACCACTTTGGTGGCAAGAACGGGAAGGCAGATTATTATCTGAATGGTGTCAGGTTTATAAAAGGAGAAGTACAATGAGACCTGGGTGTCCTTGTACATCAGTCACTGAAAGTAAACATGCAGGTACAACAGGCAGTGAAGAAAGCTAATGGCATGTGGGCCTTCATAATGAGAGGAGTTGAGTATAGGAGCAAAGAGGTCTTTCTGCAGTTGTACAGGGCCCTAGTGAGACCACACCTGGAGTATTGTGTGCAGTTTTTGTCCCCTAATTTGAGGAAGGCTATTCTTGCTATTGAGGAAGTGCAGCGTAGGTTCACGAGGTTAATCCCGGGATGGAGGGTCTGTCATATCATGAAAGAATGGAGCGACTTGGCTTGTATTCACTGGATTTGAATGAGACGGGATCTTATACAAACATTTTAAATTATTAAGGGATTGGACACGCTAGATGCAGAAAACATGTTCCCGATGTTGGGGGAGTCCAGAACCTGGGGCCACAGTTTAAGAATAAGGAGTAGACCATTTAGAACTGAGATGAGGAAAAGGTTTTTCACACAGTTGTGAATTTGTGGAATTCTCTGCCTCAGAAGGCAGTGGAGGCCGATTCACTGGATGCATTCAAGAGCTCTTTCGGCTGGCAGAATCAAGGGGTATGGTGAGAAGGAAGGAACTGATTGTGAACGATCAGCCATGATCACATTAAATGCTGGTGCTGACTCAAAGGGCCAAATGGCCTACTCCTGCACCTATGGTCTATTGTATCTATGTATCTATGTATTAACACTATCTTACACAAACTAGTGACAATTTACATTTATACCAATTAATTTACAAACCTGTACGTCTATGGAATGTGAAGAGTTCGGAGAAAACCCACACAGGCCACAGGGAGAATGTACAAACTCCATACACTCAAGCACCCATAGTTGGGATCGAACCCTGGTCGCTGGCGCTGCAAGTGCTGTAAGGCAGCAACTCTACAGCAGCGCCACCGTGCGGCCCGGGAAGCTCTAGTTCTCTGGAGGAAATCTGGAAGAAGTCTGGATGTCAGATAAGGATATGGTTGGGTTTGCTAGGGCTTTTCCCATAACAAATTAGATTATCAACTCCGACTTGACACCTCTTGAGTAAGGTGCCAGGAACTGTTGGCTACTTGGAGACTTATTCCAGCATGAATCAGTGCTCTTTGGGGATGAGAAAACAATCCGAGGGAAGAAATACTTCTGGTGCCAGCTGCAATGATGGATTTACTAAGCAAGGCCTGTTATACTACCTGCTTCAGTCAGTACCTATTGAAACATGGAAAATTATACTGTAGCATCAACTTTTATGGTGTTTCTACTCGTACGCACACTTACTCTTTTTATGTTGTTATGGCCGTTACAGACTTAGACACCGGCCAACATTTCCTGGGCATGTACATCACAGCATTTACCCGAAGAATGCACAATGTGCTGGAATTTCTGCAGCATAATACCACTGAATATACAGCAAGTCTTAGAATTGGTATTGGTTTATTATTATCACATGTATCGAGTTACCGTGAAAGGCTTTGTATGCATGTTACCAAATACAAGACGACAATGAAGCCATACACAAGTATAGCACGTGATGCAAAGGGATTGCAGCATTATAGCATTACAATTACAGATAAAAATTGCAAGGTCTGCAATGAGGTAGGTTGGAAGATCGGAACTACATCCTAGCTGATGGGAGGACCATGCAGACCATACAATGCCATGCACTGATTACAGAGGGGAAGAAGCTGTTTCTGAATATGGATCCAGATGTTACATCATCTGCCTGATGGGAGAGGGGAGAAGAAGGAATGGCCACAGTGACAATGATCCTTGATTACATGGCTGTTTTTCCGAGGCAACGCAAAGTGTAGATGGAGTCTATGGGAGGCTGATCAGTGTGATGGAATGGGCTACATTTACAGGTACACAAAAATGCTGGAGAAACTCAGCGGGTGCAGCAGCATCTATGGAGCGAAGGAGATAGGCAACTACATCTCTCTGCAATTTCTTGTAGTCTTGGGAAGAGCTGTTGGCCAACCAAGCAGTGATGCATTCCAACGGGATGTTTACTAAGGTGCATCTGTAGAAGTTGGTGAGAGTCTTTGGAGATATGCAGAACTTTTGAATCTTCTGAGTGTCAGTGTGCTTTTTTGCACATGGCTTCAATGTGATTGTCCACGACAAATCGTTAGTGATATTTACACTTGGGAACTCTTGAAGTTTGCAACCATCTCCACTTCGATACCACTGATACTGATTGGGGCATATATACTACTTCTCTTCCTGAAGTCAATAACCTCCTTTGTCTTGCTGACATTAATGGAGAGATGGCTATCTAGACACCATGACACAAAGCACTCTATCTTCTCCCTGTACTCCATCTCACCATTGTTTGAGATCTGGCCCACTACAGTGATAACATCTGCAAACTCGTCAATGAAGTTAAATAAGAATTTGGCCACACTGCCGTGTGTATAGGGACTAAAGTGAAGGGCTGAGAATACATCTTGTAAGGCACTGGTGTTGAGAATTGTTATGGAGGATGTTTCCTTGTCTATTCTCACTAATTGATGTTGGTGGGTCAGAATGTTGCGATTCCATTTGCAGAGGAGGGTGCCCCCCCCACCCCCCCATCGGACACTGTGGGGTAGATCTACATGGGGGTGGTACCCCTACAAACCAATCACAGATATCGATTACATTAAAGTGTTATTGACAGTCCCCCAACCCAATTACAAAGCATCCCATTACAATGTTTCTACAGAAGCTTCTGGATAGAAGGCAGTTGACGCAAGTAATGCAACATTCTCCCGGGGAGTATAAACAATTCAAACAAGGCTTCACATTTCAGCCAATCCTCAAACAGTAACATGAACACTTTGCAACAATATTTACAATCCTTCTGCAGCCAGCCTATCATGCTAATGCAGTCCAACACCTTTAGGTTTCTCTGCAAAGTACTCGTACATTTTAACAATTATGAGGACATCTGGACCTCACCTTATCTGATAGTTCAATCTAGGACCTAGACTTCCTGGCACCAATTTGCAGCTCTCAGCTTTGCACAGAAATTGACCAAACAAGTGTTGCAGATGTCCAGATACTTCATTTTCTATGTCTCTATTTTAGCCCATATTAACAGCAAGAGTATTTAGACATGGTATAACAAGCCCATGGCTTCCTCAGTTGCAATTATTCACCCTTTCCAGCTGCTTGCTTATCAAAAAAATGGGACTGGTTTAGCATTAATTCACCTGAGGTAATGTATTTGAATAAAATGCAAAGCATTTTTGTGTTCGCATTGGTGAAGATTTTTGCTCCAAAAAATCAAGAGCAGATTAGAATGGAACTTTTGTGCTGAAAAAATATGGAAGACCCTCACTGAGCTAATACATTAATTACAGGGTGCAGAGTCTACATTGGGAAGTACCAGCAATGGCTGCCTCACCAACAGTCTGTCTGTCCCTTTCTTGTTGTTTGTTAGTATATGTTAAATTTATGTTTTAGTGTTCTTTTGCTTTTTTTATGTTGGAGGTGGGTGGGTGGGGGGTGGGGTAGCTGGGGGAAACTTTTTCTAATCTCTTACCTCGAGGGAGATGTGATTTTTTTCCGTATCGTATCTCCGTCCGCACTGCAGCATAACATCGAAGACTTGGTTGACTTTGCTGGAGACCGACTTGGAGAGCTCCGCTGCGGAAGCCTGTGGACTTAACATCACGGAGCTCGCGATCCTTGTCGGGGATTGACTTTGGGGCTCCAACCGTGGGAGCCTGCGGACATTAACATGGCAGAGCTCGTGGTCTCTGGTTAGAGACCGACTTTGGGAACTCCAAGCCGCAGGAGCTTCGATCGCCCCGACGTGGGAGCTTTGATCGCACCGACGCGGGGGCTTCGACCACCGACTGCAGGTAGTTCGACTGCCCCAAGAATAAAAGAGGGAGAAGTTTAGACTTTATTGACTTCCATCACAGTGAGGAATGTGGGGAATTTGCTGTGGTGGATGTTTATGTTAACTTTTATGTAGTTGTGTGGCTTGTTGTTTTTTTTTAGTATGGCTGTATGATAATTCGAATTTCACTGTACCTTAATTCTTACACGTGACAATAAACTGACCTTGAAACCTTGAAACATTACACAGGAGGCCGGATATAAGGTTCGGGATATATTATTAATACGAAGTGATAATTTTCCCATCAATTCATTTCTTAGGTATCTGGATCATAAGCTTTGGTTTTACAAAACAGAAAGAGACCCTTGAGCCCATTGTTAAAGTGATGTATCTTGGAAAAGAGTTGGTGCCTCGTCAAATTACACAATGCAAAGTCTACGTATTCATGTTGAATCAGCATGAAATCTCAGATATGAAGTATAGTTTAGTTTCAGAGATACAGCACGGAAACTGGCCCTTCGGCCCACTGAGTCCACACTGACCAGCGATCACCGCACATTAACACTATTCAACACACACTAGGGACAATTTTACACATGCGCCAAGCCAATTAACCTACATACCTGTACGTCTTTGGAGTGTGAGAGGAAAACGAAGATCTCGGAGAAAACCCCACGCGGTCCCGGGGAGAACGTACAAATTACGTACAGACGGCACCTGTAGTCGGGATCGAACTCGGGTCCCTGGCGTTGTAAGCGCTGTAAGGCAGCAACTCTACCGCTGCGCTCCCATGGTTAATGAAATAAAAACTCTACTTCTTCCATGCAACTGGCCACGTCACTTTCTGAGTAACACACAAACTCGCCCTTTATCCACGATTGTTTTATTCATTGCCATATATCTCCTTGGTCTCCTGAGGTCAGAATTTGTATTTATAATTTATCAGCTCCATTTGTATCAGAAACATAACTTTATGTAGCCCAACCAGACACGTTTCTATTATACGGTTTAAAGTAAAGCACAGAGGTTTAAGAATAAGGGGCAAACCATTTAGAACGGAGACAAGGAAACACTTTTTCTCACAGAGAGTGGTGAGTCTGTGGAATTCTGTGCCTCAGTGGGCGGTGGAGGCAGGTTCTCCGGATGCTTTCAAGAGAGAGCTAGATAGGGCTCTTAAAGATAGCGGAGTCAGGGGATATGGGGAGAAGGCAGGAACGGGGTACTGATTGGGGATGATCAGCCATGATCACATTGAATGGCGGTGCTGGCTCGAAGGGCCGAATGGCCTACTCCTGCACCTATTGTCTATTGTCTATTCTCCTGGTCAGTATTTATTCCCTTAATCAACATCACAAAGACCAACTTGCTAGCACATGGGACTAGCTCAGTTAGACAATTGGTTCATATGGACGTCCGAGTTGTGCCGAAGGGCCTGTTTCTGTGCGGTTTAACTCTATGGACCTGTGACCACCAATATGGAGACTTTGTTCTGAGTAATTAAGAATAGTTTTCTACATTTCAACAATGACTGTTTCATTGGATGCAAGGGTCTTAATTTGCAGTGTCTGGCATTATTTTCTAAATCTTTGAACCTTAATCTCAGTGCCTACTTCATTACAGAACTTGCACTTTTATTTTCTCTGCATTTTCTCTGTAACTGTAAAGCTGTAATGCTGTAACACCTTATTCCAAGGATGGAAGCAGTCTTTCCAGGTGAGGCAGAGATTCACCTGCACCTCCTCCAACCTCATCTATTGCATCCACTGTTTCAGGTGTCAACTTCTCTACATCGGTGAGGCTTGGCGATCGCTTCGCCCAACACCTTCGCTCAGTTAGTACTAACCAACCTGATCTCCCGGTGGCTCAGCACTTCAATTTACCCCTCCCCCCCATTCCCAATCTGACCTTTCTGTCCTGGGCCTCCTCTATTGTCAGAGTGAGGCCCAGCGCAAATTGGAGGAGCAGCACCTCATATTTCGCTTGGGTAGTTTACACCCCAACGGTATGAACATTGACTTCTCTAATTTCAGGTAGTCCTTGCTTTCTTCCTCCTGCCCGTCCCCCTTCCCAGCTCTCCCACAAGCCTACTGCCTCCACCTCTTCCTTTCTTTTTCCTGCCCCCCCTCCCGACATCAGTCTGAAGAAGGGTCTCAGCATGAAATATCGCCTATTTCCTTCTCTCCACAGCTGCTGCCTCACCCGCTGAGTTTCTCCAGCATTTTTGTCTACCTTCTTTCTTAAACATTATTCTGTACTCTGGTATTTTTCTGTTTTACTGGTGTATGGTTTGGCTGTACTCGTTCATGCACTGTATAATTTGACTGGTTGGCAGGCAAACAAAGTTTTTCACTGTGTCTCAGTGCTCATGGCAATAATAAATCAACCAGGTTTGCCCCAAAATGAATATGTTAACTGTCCATCTTATTACTGTAGAAATCTGGAATGGAGTGTGAGGAATGTAACTGCTGGAAATCCAATTTAAAACAATTCTGGCAAATCAGGCAGCATCTGTGTAGAGAGAAATTGAGTTAATGTTTCAGGTCATTGAAAGATTCCCACTGGCTTTAAACTTGGATATATAAATCTAAATTCCTTGTGCCCATTTGTCTTTTGACTTTAGCTTGAGGAATGCTTTTTGATTGTTGCTCCAAAATGTGCAGGGGATTCTTTAGCAATAACATCTGACGTGCAGTAAAACAAGTTGCACTGCATTATCAGAAGTATCTTGCAGAAATTAAATGGTGAAAATTAATGAACTGAAGTTTGTTTCTTTACTTACTTATCTCCTGTGGTTTTGCTCATTGTTTTTTCAATGCTAATGTGAATACTTTTAAGGATCTGCTCAGGTTCTCCCCATGGAATGGAATTTGTGTCGATACTGATATTGATTAGTGGTCCTGTTACATTTATTCAGGTTATCAGCTATTCATCTAGTACTTATGTTTAATTTGGCCAAAGGGGGCACCTGAAGTTTGAACATGAAACATTCTTGCCAGGGCTTTCTGCCAGGAACAGCACTCAGCCAGTAACTTGAAATAAATGGGAAAGTTTAATTTACAACGTAATCCGCTCGGGTAGCTGACAACCCAATGATATGAACATTGAATCCCCCCCCCCCCCTCTTCATGGTACCCCACTGGAATGTGACACATATCACCAACTAATCTTCTCCCCTTTCACCTTCTCCCATCCCCTTCTACCTCAAATTCTTCTTCTGGCTTCAGATTTCACATCTCTTCTCTCTTTATCCTATACCCTCTTTATCTCCTTTGCATTGCTAGCCTTTGTCCACCCATCTGCAATTCAAACCTCCCCTCACCTGTATCCACCAAGAGTTGACAGGCTTTGCACGGCCCCAATCCAGCTTTCTTCCTGGCCCACTACAACATCTATCCATGTCTTCCGGGCACTTGGAAGCCAGCATCTGCAGTTCCTTGTTTCTCCATTTTTAATTTGAGCTAAGTGGGATCTTAGATTCCATGGTAATTCTCCTGTACACGTGTACACTTTATTAGTCTACATACATAGTTCTAGTACCTCTGGGTTTCCTCCAGCTTTGTTGGCTTGTGGATGATTCCAACCAGTTATCAGCATTTCAGAAAGTCTTCAGCCCTGGTCTTCACTGATATTCAGATGTGCTAACCATTGGAACACCTTTACTACTTGACATGCTGATTAAACAGGAGGCTATGGGAAGAGTGTCAATTGACTGCAAACCCCATTCCTTCCAGCAAAGTGCAGATATTGTTGATATGCAGAAAATAAAGAGCTTGAGCCTGCTTCTGGTTACATACTGGCTGATGGAAGCCAGTAGACACATCTAAAAAATAATAACTTGCCTAACATAATGAAGGTAGCTATCGCTGGCTGAACCTTATCCCGGACTGGACTAATCCATCTAAATCTCACTGCACATTCATTGTTACCATTGAATGGTGGAAGATTTAGGATTTCTTTAAAAAGAAAGGCAGGCTCTTTTGGTACATTCACCTAAATGTGTTCCACATAGAGCATTGTAGTTGCCCCAGTCACCATTTTGACATTCCCTTCAAGAATACCTGAATCCTGACCTGGAAGAAAATAACCACTCCTTCAATATTTTTAATGTAGTACTGAAATAAATCTTTACTTCACTTACTGCCGGGGTTTAAGAAGGCAGTTCATGCCTTGGTCAGCATGGACGTGTTGTGCCGAAGGACCTGTTTCCATGCCGAAGGGCCTAGTTTTAGAAGGATGGGAGGGTATCTTATTGAAACATATAAAATTCTTAAGGGATTGGACCGGCTAGATGCAGGAAAAATGGTCCCGATGTTGGGGGAGCCCAGAACAAGGGGTTACAGTTTAAGAAATAAGGGGTAGGCCATTTAGGACTGAGATGAGGGGAAAAAAATCACCCAGAGAGTTGTGCATCTGTGGAAATCTCTGCCACAGTAGGTAGTGGAGGCCAATTCACTGGATGTTTTAAAGGGAGATTTAGATTTAGCTCTTCAGGCTAAAGGAATCAAGGGATATGGGGGGGAAAGCAGGAACGGGGTACTGATTTTACTTCGGAGTCACGTGAGTGACTACGTGAAGAACCCGCTCAGTGCGCAGGCGCGGCATTACGCCAGCAGTGCAACAGCGGCTGCAACGGGAATTAGGCTCTCCCGCTACAGAATGAACCGGACCGTCAGGTGAGTACCCTGAGGTCGGGTTTTTCTTTTACAGGTGAGCCTTTTTCTGCTTGTGGTTTTTACAGGCAGAGAAAAAGGCTCTGGAACAAAACTGTCCCCCGTTCAAGGAGGAACGTTTTCCCGTCGGGGAGGGGGGCAGCAACAGGCGGTAGGAGCGTTACCCGGTGTTCCTCTATTCCCCGACACCGTGCCGAGGCCAGCCCGCTAGCACCTGAGCAGCGGGCTGGATGCATAGCCACTCGAAGAGGCATCCGGCAGGTGTTCCGGATTTCGGACGGGACGTCTCTCCACCCGCACGGGGGGAGAGAGAGCCGCCTGAGCCGCTGGAGCGGCTCACGGAGCAGGTGCCTGCGAGACGCGCTGCTTGAGGGGCGCTCTCGCTACTACAAGGCAAAAGCTCCAGAAGAAGGCGGTAGGAACAATTACCGGGCGCTCCGCTATCCCCATCACCGCGCCGAGCCCAGTCCTGCTAGTGCCTGAACTGCGGGCTGGATGTCTAGCCATCCGAACAGGCATCCGGCCGGTGGCGTCCGATTCGTCGGACGGGGACATGTCTCCACCTAAATGGAGGAGAGACAGCCACCTGAGCTGCATCCAACAGCTATTGGAGCAGCTCCAGCGAGATGCACAGAAAGAGCGCTCTCGCGGAGGGAGGTCAGGCTCCCCCTCCACAGTGTTTCATGCACTGCCCTCTGCTCCCTCATTACTGGAGGCTAGCATTGGTGACCAGGGCTGGGCTGGTCTGGAACAGGGGCAGGCGGACGAAATCGGGAGTATGCCAGGGGGTGCAGGAACAGGAAGAGCTGTTGGGTGTGATGGACCGCTTGTAGCAACCCCACGGGCTGGAGCACCGCTGGAACCAACCATCTATCCAATAAACCATTACTGGAAAAGGTGCTCGCTGAGGTGCTGAAACAACACACAGCACCAGAAAACTGTGAGGCACTCAAAGTAAAAAGTGTCAACAGCCAAATCTGGGGGCATGTGGGGTCACACATCCGGTCCCAAGAACTCAAGCTACAGCGGATCCTAAGGCTCCTGACGTCGGCCATCACAGCCTTTGCTCGTTCCGTGGAGACCACGGAGATGGATACCTGCCAGCAGGATGTGCTGGCATTAATGTGTACCACACAATTTGAGATCAACAATCTCCAGAGGGAAACATAAGACCTGCCCTCAATCCCAAATTTGCTGGCTTGTGTAAAGCCCCAGCTGCGGAGACGGACGCGCTGCTATTTGGGAAAGATCTCAATAAAAAACTGAAGGAGATGGAGGAAGCATCAAAAACCTTCGGCCTAATGAGGGCAGGCCCCGGGACGAGCAAACCAAGACCTCCGATACCCAAGCGGCAGCACCCCACGGCATCCACCAGTCGACGTCCGCAATATGGGACTGGTGAACGCTTGGGGTCCGCCCATTATCCCCAAAGATCTTTTTAGATCAGGGCCCGCAGTGGACCCTCTGGAAAATGCGCCTCCCCCCAACATCGCCAGCACGTCAGAACAAAACCTTCAGGAAAATGAAGAAACAGAATCGCCAATAACCATGGAGGTAGGTGGGTCTGGTCCCTACCAGCATATAGAGAATAAGGGTGCTTTATTAACAGGGGGGAGATTACACTTGTTTAAAGAAGCATGGGGTATGGTCACGAGTGACAAGTATATACTCAACAGCATTAGTGGATATAAAATACAATTCATGTCAGAAAAAACGCCGCCAGTTCAACATTGGCCCCAAAGGGTATTTCTCCATCTGTCAAAGAGAAACGTGAGGGACAAGCTGAACTGGTGAGACTTATCACAAAGGGGGTCATCGAAAAGACCAAACATGAACCTTTGGAATTTGTATCGAATATATTCACTAAAACCAAAAAAGATGGTGGCTGTCGCATCATCATTGACTTAACATCACTAAACAAATTTGTTAAGTATATACATCTCAAAATGGAGACATATGTTACTGCCAAACAACTGAATTCCAAAGGATACTTCATGGCAAGCATTTATCTTAAAGATGCTTACTATCTAGTACCCATATACAAGGATCATCGCAGATACCTAACATTTATCTGGATGGTACAAAGCATTGCCCTATGGGCTAACTTCAGCCCCAAGATTAGTCACCAAAATATTGAACCCAGCCATGGCAATACTAAGAAAAACATATTGTCATGGCATATCTGGATGATATTCTGATAGTAGGGAAAACGATGGAATTGGCTGTGGCAGCAGTATCAGCTACAAAACAGCTCTTCGAAACTCTGGGGTTCGTCCTACATCCAGATAAATCTAAGTTGAAGCCATCCACTATCATGGACTACCTGGGCTTCACAATTAACTCAGTCCATATGACTGTTACCTTGCCAAAGGCAAAAATGGTTGAATTAGCACAATCATGCAACAATTCAATGGTCAACGAGCGACCAACTATTCGACAAGTAGCAAGAGTAATTGGGGAAATTGTAGCAGCATTTCCGGCTACACAATTCAGACCTTTGCACTATCAAAAAATTTACAGAGAGCAAAGGTACAGGCAATAAAACGACTTACAGGTCACTATAATCGTGTCATGAACTTACCCACTGAAGCAATATCAGAGCTACAATGGTGGGCAGAAAACGTTTGGCATAGTTTCAGCCCTATCTTTATCACTAACCCTACTTTAGTTACTCAAACAGATGTCAGTGCTCAAGGCTGGGGAGCGACTAACTCCATATCCAGCACAGGTGGTAGATGGACTAACCTAGAGTCATCATTACTACTTACATTGGGCATTAACTATCTAGAGATGTTGGGCGCCTTTTATGGTTTAAAAGCATATGTAGCTAATATGCAGCACTTGCATGTTCGGTTACAAATTGATAATACTACGGTGATGGCTTATATTAACCATATGGGTGGCATAAAATCATTATCATGCGACAAATTGGTCAACATGATTTGGCAATGGTGTGTCGAAAGACATATTTGGCTATCAGCTACTTACCTACCAGGTAAGCTAAACACCCATGCCATGAGAAAATTAAACGCCTGGGTTGCAAGTTTGAACAGACCTTACCTGGAACTGGGATTGTCCAAACAATCGGCACCATGTCGGCATCTCTTCGAACATCCACCAAGAGGCAGTACTTAACCAGCATCAAAAAAGGGAGAAGTACTGCCAGGAAACAGGGACAACATACGCAACAGCTACAGCCACCAACATACTGGAGTTCCTGGCCTATCTACACCACGATGTAGGGATCAGCTACAGTGCCATTAACACAGCGCAGAGTGCTCTTTCTGCTTATCTCAAACCAGCGCCAGGACAACAGGCGATGGGATCCCATCCACTGGTGGTAAAACTGATGAAGGGCATTTACAATATCAAGCCCTAAGCCCAGGTATACCCATATTTGGGATATCAGTGTGGTCCTGACATATCTCAGGGAATGGCCACCAGCCAGATCCCCCGGCCTCGAGCAAGCTACACTAAAGACGCTCATGTTGATGGCACTTGTATCCGCTCAGAGGGTCCAGTCACTACACCTATTGCGACTGGACAACATGATCACAGCTCCAGACCAGATCTGTCGTTATCCAGCGACTGATCAAACAGAGCAGACCAGGAACACCTAATCCAGTCGTGGCTTACCCACCAGAACCATGGTTATGTGCCATGACCCACCTACTATCCTACATAGACACAACTAAAATATTCGAGGGAGATGAAAAGCCTTGTGGGTCAGTCACAAAAACCTTATGGTCGGGTGACGAGCCAAACCATTGCGAGATGGCTCAAGCAGGTGCTAGAAACTGCTGGGATAAACACTAACATGTACAAATTTTATTCCACCAGGGCAGCATCCATGTCGACGGCTAAAGAATGGACATGCCTATAGACCACATCCTGGCTACAGCAGGATGGTGGGGGGGGGAAAGACCGTTCAAAAATTTTATAATAAGCCGTTGGCAAAACCTGGTTTATTTGCAGTAAAGATTTACGAACTGCAAATATTTAATTTAAGCCCAGGGGAGCAACTTAATTCTTTGTTGTTATTGTTTAAAAAATACCATTGTGTTTTTCTACAAATAGACTCATTGGTTGATTACGATAACACTTCCTCCCTCAAGAACTTCGGCAGTGAGTGAAACGAAACTGTTACACGGTTTGAAATCACAGAGCTTTGAAATTTTCACGTAGTCACTCACGTGACTCCGAAGTAAAATAGTAAGATTAAACGAGAACTTACCAGTTTGAAGTTTGATCTGTATTTTATGAGGAGTTACGATGAGGGTATTACGTGCCCTCCGCTCCCACCCTCATTATATGGATCAAACTAATAAATTGATGTCTCCTTATCTTTACTATGTTTAGTTCAAAATAACTGTGTCTATCTGTGATTCCACACCGCTGCTTGGAAGTATGCCGCGCCTGCGCACTGAGCGGGTTCTTCACGTAATACCCTCATCGTAACTCCTCATAAAATACAGATCAAACTTCAAACTGGTAAGTTCTCGTTTAATCTTACTATTTTAGATGATCAGCCATTGTAAATCCTGGCCAAAATGGAGCTAAAATAAAACAAAGGATTTATGCATCTACAAGGCCTGTTAGCCTTTTTCTGTAGGAAGTTTCAAGCTGTAAGCTGGTGCCAGGAAGTCTAGGTCCTAGATCAATACATCGGATAAGGTGAGGTCCAGATGTCCTCGCAATTGATAATATGTATGAGGACTTTGCAGAGAAACTCTAAGGTTTGGTAGATGCATGGGTTTGATTGGATTACTGCAAAGGGATCGTAAATAATAATAATAATGTTGCAAGACAAGTTGCTCTGCTGTTTCGTGATTGGCCGAAGTGTGAAGCCCTGGCTGAATTGTTTGTACTGCCAGGGTAAATGTTGCATTATTCAGTAAACTGACTTCCTTCCTGAAGCTTCTGTAGACACATTGTTTGGGACTCTTTCTAATTGGGTTGGGGGACTGTCAATAATACTTTAATGTAATCGATATGTGTGATTGGCCTGTGAGGAGAGCCACCCCTATGCAGTTCGGCCTCTCAGGGTTTGTCGAACTAAAAAAGGTAGCCCCCACTTGGATCGTAGTCAAGCTTCTGGAAGGGCGCTTGGGACTGCGTGACCTTTTGGTAGTGTTTCCTTGCACGAGGCTGAAGGGCTTGGCCAGGCAGAGACAAGGATCGAACCCGCGGACGGTTTAGGTATCGTATAGGGGGATTTGTTGTTCGTTCAAAAATAAAGTTAAGTTGTTCCAGTGTTTGACTCCGTGTTTTTACTGAACTAGACTAAGGGGGGTAAGCTTTAGGAGCATATTTACACCATGATCATACTGAATGGTGGTGCTGGCTCAAAGGGCAGAATGGTCCACTCCAGCACATATTTTTCTATGTTTCTATGACTCCTAGCTCCAGAAATTTGGAAATTGGTTTGGTTGGAGTTATGATTTTGTATTTGAATTGAACTCACAATGAAAGGCAACATTTAATAGACAGATAGTGGAAACAGATGCTGGTTTACACAATAGGATACAAAGTGCTGGAGTAACTCAGTGGGTCAGGCAGCATATCTGGAGAACATGGATAAGTGAAGTTTCGGGTCAGCACACTTCTTCAGTCTGATTGGAGGCTTGGGAAGAAAGCTGGGAAAGAGGAGAGGCAGGACAATGTGTGGCAGGTAATAGGTGGCGACAGGCAAGGAGTGGGGGTCTTAGGCAGATGTTGAAACAAAAGCCATGGATTAAAGCAGAAGGTGTGAGAGAGAGGGATTGAAGAGCTGCAAATTGTGAAGCTAGAGGAAGGAATGTAGGAGGAGGGGGAAATAGGTGCGTGTCTAGGTGGGGCACATGGGAGGGGGAGGGGGAGGGGAGAAATGGGGAGTTGTGGAGGAGAAAAGGGAGGTGGAGGTTGTTCGAGATTACCTAACGTTGGGGAATTCAATGTTAATGCCATTGGGTTGTAAGCTACCCAATGTGAGGTGATGTTTCTCTAGTTTGCGCATGGCCTCACCCAATTAATGGAGGAGGCAAAGGATAGAAAAGTCAGTATGGGAATGGGAAGGGGAGTTAAAATGGTTAGTAACTGGGATATCCAATGGACCTTGGCAGACCAAGTGTTCCACTAAATGGGCGATGAATCTACACGGTCTCGGAATGGACACAGTTGACTTGTGTGAGGCAGAACAAAGGCTCTTCTTGTACATTTTGTGGAGATTGAGAGTTTTTCCAGCAGTTACATCTCACCCACTATAAAATGGCTCAAAAATATAATATTTGAGGTTTCGACTCCAACCACGGCCAGGCCATTCCAGGATCCAGGAATTTAGGAGTTTAGGATATTTTAGAAATGAAAGCATGTACCATAATAGGGAAAATCGACAGATTAAGAACAGACAGAAAACAATTACAAGGGATGAATGGAATTGATTGTGCCAGGTAGAGTGACTTAATCACATCCAAATATTTACAGCCCTCATTCCCTCTTTAAATGGGTCTTTATTGGGTGGTCAGGTGGCTTTTCCAAATCAGGTGAAACACTTGCCAATGTAGGCACTGGCATCGGAAGTAAATTAGACCCCAAAAAGCCCGAAACTGCTTTTATTGGTGACCATGCCATTCACCATTCCTGTCAGGGAAATGGACCCATGATGAAAGCTCTGCATGAAAGTTATGACAAAAAGCCACCGGCCTGAAACTCTTTTTATGTCTCCAGAAATGCTGTCTTTCTGCATGAATATCTCCAAGCATTATATCCCCAGTTCACCTGTTGTTTAAAGTTAACACACTTTTGGACGAGAAGTCGAGCTCGCTACACTGAACAATGTTGTAGGTTAAATCCCCTAAGGCAAATAAACTAACACGTCCCTGCCAAATAGTCACAGACCCGCACCAACATATCACGGGAGAGACCTACTGGTTTAAAACAGAAGTGTGTCTGTGTGGGATGAGCAAGAAATTGGAGAAATAATAGGAAATGCACCTGAGATAAAAATCTAAATAAGAAGGGACTCGGTGCAGAATAGTCAACTCTATTCTGTGTGATAGTGACAGAATGTTTCATGGCGAAACACAAAGTTCAGACATGTGTGTTTGTGAAATAATATGATACCAGAGCATTTGATTCACAGTTTCGAATGAATGGGCCATGAACCAATTCTGAGGTTTATTTTATTGTGTGGCTCGGGCTGGTTAAAGAGTGATTAATGCTGCAACCCTGGGTCTAAAGTCTGCAAGGTCACCGCAGATCACTGGAGTAAGGAAAACACAATCAAGGAGGAATATATTTCCAAGAGGTAAAGGTTTAGGTGAAAAGTGAGCATTGAAGTAAATGAGAGAATTTGTGCATTAAGAAACAAGGGCGGCACGGTGGCGCAGCGGTAGAGTTGCTGCCCCGCAGCGCCGGAGACCCGGGTTCGATCCCAACTACAGGTGCTGTCTGTACGGAGTTTGTACGTTATCCCCGTGATCTGTGTGGGTTTGCTCCAAGATCCTCAGTTTCCTCCCACACTCCAAAGATGTGTAGGAATGTAGGTTAATTGGCTTGATAAATGTAAAAACTGTCCCTAGTGCGTGTGTAGGACAGTGTTAATATGCAGGGATCGCTGGTCAGCATGGACCCGATGGGCCGAAGGGCCTGTTTCCGCGCTGTATCTCTAAACTAAACTGTTTAGGGAGAGGTTGAGTAGGCTGGGACTCTATTCCTTGGAGCGCAGGAGGATGGGGTGTGATCTTATAGAGGTGTATAAGATCATATGAGGAATAGATCGGGTAGATGCACAGTCTCTTTCTCAGAGTAGTTGAATCGAGGACCAGAGGACATAGGTTTAAGGTGAAGGGGAAAAGATTTAATAGGAATCTGAGGGGTAGCTTTTTCACACATAGGGTGGAGGATGTATTGAACAAGCTGCCAGAGGAGATAGCTGAGGCAGGGGCCAACCCAACATCTAAGAAGCAGTTAGACAGGCACATGGACATGACAGGTTTGGAGGGATATGGACCAAATGCTGGCAGGTGGGATTAGTGTAGCTGGGACATGTTGGCCGTTGTGGGCAAGTTGGGCCGAATGGGCGTGTTTCCACACTGTGACTCTATGACTATAATTTGGTTAGGGCTCAAAATTGAGAACAGCAACCTCATAGCCGAGGTGAACAATTCTCAAGTTATATAGTCCAAGCACTGTCAGAGTGCCAATGTTACGTAGTCCCGGATTGGAAGGCTACCTTTTTTGCAGCCCTATTGTTGAAAGGGCACAGCCCACATTCCACAGACTCAGAGGAGAGAAGGCGGTAATTTCATCATTGTCAGTTTTCTGGAAGACCAATATCTTTTCCATTAAGTTCATGGAAAAGTAATTGTAATATAGATATTGGAAAATATTTCCATATTCAAAGAGAGTTCAAATGTAAGGATCAATCATTGAATCAGATAATGGAATTGAAAATATTTTGGGCTTTTAGCAGCATTTTATGCCCAGGTGCATAAGAAGTAAAAAGATGGCCTGAAAGTTTTTATGTTCTTATAGTTGATTTATAAAACATAATTCTTATAACTTATGTTTTAAAAAGTTTTATAACTGGTGGAGTTGCTGCCTTACAGCGCCAGAGACCGGGTTCAATCCTAATTGTGGGCACTGTCTGTAAGCAGTTTGTACGTTCTCCCCGTGACCTGAATGGGTTCTCTCCAGGTGCTCCAGGTTTCCTCGCGCACTCCAAAGACGCACAGGTTTGTAGGTTAATTGTTTGGTAAAATTGTACATTTTTCCTAGTGTGTAGGATAGTGCTAGTGTACGGGGATCACTGGTCAGTGCGGACTCGGTGGGCCGAAGGGCCAGTTTCCGCGCTGTATCTCTAAACTAAACTAAAAGTTTGTTTTCTCCTTCACCTCTATGTGTTTTAACGTGAAAAAAAATCATGTGACTTTAAATCATCTTCTTTACTAGCACAGCAAAGGTACCACTCCTGACCTGGTTCTGTACTGTGTAGGAAGGAACTGCAGCTGCTGGTTTAAATCCAAGATAGACACAAAATGCTGGAGTAACTCAGCGGGACAGGCAGCAGCTTTGGAGAGAAGGAATGGGATCTGTCTGAAGAAGGGTCTTGACCCGACACGTCACCCGTTCCTTCTCTCCAGAGATGCTGCCTGTCCCGTTGAGTTACTCCAGCATTTTGTGCCTATCCTCCTGGTTCTATACAGCCCTCGCTCAGCAGCAGAATGGCAACGCATATAAACTCAACTCCCCTGTTAAGTTTCAAGGGAAGTACTGTGTGGGTTTGGCTTGAATATCAAAACTGTCTTGTTCAGCTCAAACAAAAAGCTCTCATTTAGTAACACAAGATAATGTGCCGAGTTGTGTGGTGTGATGCTGTGAACTAATGCTCTGACAATGTTCTCACAATATTGCTGGTAGTAATCACTGACTGCCAACGTGGGGTCATTCAGAGTGTGGTTAACCACAATTCTTCCCAAATGGAAGGCTTGGATAACTGGAGTTTGACCAGAGTTTATTATTAGTTTGATAGAATTGAACTCATATAATAAATGAAATCAGTTTAATGCTTCGGGCACGTTTTCACAAAAAAATAAGAATGCTATTTTGTCAAAGATCCAACTACCATTGGGCAATTTTCCCAAGATATAAACATAGCTATAAATACACTGATTCATCTGTGCAATCCTACTTTTCTAAGCCTGATGGATTTGAGTACTAAGGAAAAATTCTGCATATTCAGTATTCAACAGATTATAGTCATAGTCATAGAGTGATACAGTGTGGAAACAGGCCATTCAGCCCTACTTGCCCACACCAGCCAACACGTTCCAGCTACACTAGTCCCACCTGCCCACACTTGGTCCATATCCCTCCAAACAATATAACCATATAACAATTACAGCACAGAAACAGGCCATCTCGGCCCTTCTAGTCCGTGCCGAACACGTATTCTCCCCTAGTCCCATCTACCTGCACTCAGACCATAACCCTCCATTCCCGTCCATATAACTATCCAATTTATTTTTAAATGATAAAATCGAACCTGCATCCACCACCTCCACTGGAAGCTCATTCCACACAGCTACCACTCTCTGAGTAAAGAAGTTTCCCCTTATGTTACCCCTAAACTTCTGTCCCTTAATTCTCGTCATGTCCTCTTGTTTGAATCTTCCCTACTCTCAGTGGGAAAAGCTTATCCACGTCAACTCTGTCTATCCCTCTCATCATTTTAAAGACCTCTATCAAGTCCCCCCTTAACTTTCTGCGCTCCAAAGAATAAAGACCTAACTTGTTCAACCTTTCTCTGTAACTTAGTTGCTGAAACCCAGGCAACATTCTAGTAAATCTCCTCTGTACGCTCTCTATTTTGTTGACATCCTTCCTATAATTACAAACCTGTCCTATCCATGTACCTGGCTAACTGTTTCTTAAACGTTTGGATAATCCCAGCCTCAACTACCTCCTCTGGCATACACCCACCACCCTTTGTGTGAAAAAGTTACCCCTCAGATTCCCATCAAATCTTTTCCCCTTGACCTTAAACCTATGTCATCTGGTCTGCGATTCCCCTACTTTGGATAAGAGACTCTGTGCATCTAGGTTAGGCAAGAGGAGAGGGGGGGAAATGTGAAGTTAATGGCAAGAAGAACAAACTAAAGAACCAGTGAAAAGTCAAAACCCTAATTTGTTTTCTTCACAGATGCTGACTGACCTGGGCATTGCCAGTATTTTCTGTTCTTCTTTCATTTGAAAGTTACCTTGTCACTGCCTAATCATTAATTTCCCACAGATTATTATTTGAAATTTAGTAATTACTTGCGTGGCAGGGTTGGCTTCAGTAGCCCTTCTGTCACAGCTCACCAAGCTGTATGGCGAAGCAAGATCGAAAATAATGAAGAGCATATACAACAGAAGTTTATTAGTTTGGTAAATGTATATCGAAGGCAAGGTTACAGGGCAGTGATGTACATGGGTATGAAATGCTCCTACATTCAACAATAACTTTCCCTTTGGTTGTTCAGTTAATTTCAATACTGTAACAAGAGTCATAGGTCTACATCTGCCAAATTTGGCCAACAAGAAGCCATAAGGCTTTATGGTATTAATGCAACAGTCACACACCAAGAAGGCCAAGCTGTCACACAGCTGAGTTGTTGACTGAGTTGTATCATGCTCTTAATGCACTTGAAAATGTTTCATTGATGATTTTTCTTATATCATTATGTCATATGTTGGGACCTCTGCTGATAATTGACCGAATGACTGCAACTCCTTTGATAATAAAACAATCAGTGCCCTCATACAAGAGCAGCTGGACCACATGGACCACTATATCTAGCAAGCAAAATATATGCCACACATGTGTCATGGAATGATGGAGTGATACAGTGTGGAAACAGGCCCTTCAGCCCAACTTGCCCACATCGGCCAACTTGCCCACATCCTAGCTACACCAGTCCCACCTGCCCTCATTTGGTGCATATCCCTCCAAACCTGTCTTATCCATGTATCTGTCTAATTGTTTCTTAAACGTTGGGATAGTCCCAACCTCAACTACCTCCTCCGTCAGCTTGTTCCATACACCCACCATCCTATGTGTGAAAAAGTTACCCATCACATTCATATTAAATCTTTTCCCCTTCACCTTACACCTATGTCCTCCGGGCCTCGATTCACCTAATCTGGGCAAGAGACTCTGTGCACCTACCCTCTCATAATTCCTCACTCACCCTCCTGCGCTCCAGTGAATATGCTAGGCATTCATGAGCAAGTTCCACTTTCAGCAGTCATCCTTATTATTCAGCTGCTTGGGCTTAAGAGAGGGCTGAAGATGAAGCATGGTGTTCATAAACTGTTATTATGTCAATTCAGCATTGTCCAATAATTAACATGATAATCTGTTGTTCTGTACTGTCCAATTCACCTTTACCCCATTGCGAACATTGGATTTTGTCTCAGGAACGGTTGCGCTACAGAACTATATTCTGCACACGGTATCTTTTCCTTTTCTCCACCTATTGCACTTGAGTTTGGCTTGATTGTATCCAGGCATAATATTATCTGATTTGATTGGAATAGCATCCAAACAAAACTTTTCACCATTCCTCAGTGCACAATAGACAATAGACAATAGGTGCAGGAGTAGGCCATTTGTCCCTTCGAGCCACCACCGCCATTCAATGTGATCATGGCTGATCATCCCCAATCAGTACCCCGTTCCTGCCTTCTCCCCAGATCCCCTGACTCTACTATTTTTAAGAGCCCTATCTAGCTCTCTCTTGAAAGCACCCAGAGAACCGGCCTCCACCGCCCTCTTAGGCAGAGAATTCCACGGACTCACCACTCTCTGTGAGAAAAAGTGTTTCCTCATCTCCGTTCTGAATGGCTTACTCCTTATTCTTAAACTGTGGCCCCTGGTTCTGGACTCCCCCAACATCGGGAACATGTTTCCTGCCTCTAGGGTGTCCAAGCACTTAACAATCTTATATGTTTCAATGAGATCCCCTCTCATCCTTCCAAACTCCAGAGTGTACAAGCCCAGCTGCTCCATTCACTCAGTATATGACAGTCCCACTATCCTGGGAATTAACCTTGTAAACCTACGCTGCACTCCTTCAATAGCAAGAATGTCCTTCCTCAAATTAGGGGAACAAAACTGCACACAATACTCCAGGTGTGGTCTCACTAGGGCTCTGTACAACTGCAGAAGGACCTCTTTGCTCCCATATTTGATTCCTCTTGTTATAAAGGCCAACATGCCATTTGCTTTCTTCACTGCCTGCTGTACCTGCTTGCTTACTTTCATAGTGTTCAAGAAGGAACTGCAGATGCTGGAAAATCGAAGGTACACAAAAATGCTGGAGAAACTCAGCAGGTGCAGCAGCATCCATGGTGCAAAGGAAATAAGTAACGTTTCGGGCCGAAACAGGGTCTGAAGAAGGGTTTCGGCTCGAAACGTTACCTATTTCCTTCGCACCATAGATGCTGCTGCACCCGCTGAGTTTCTCCAGCATTTTTGTGTACCTGCTTACTTTCATAGACTGATGTACAAGGACCCCCAGATCCCGTTGTACTTCCCCTTTTCCCAACTTGACGCCATTTAGATAGTAATCTGCCTTCCTGTTTTTGCTACCAAAGTGGATAACCTCACATTTATCCGCATTAAACTTCATCAGCCATGCATCTGCCCACTCCCCCAACCTGTCCAAGTCACCCTGCATTCTCATAGCATCCTCCTCACAGTTCACACTGCTCCCAGTTTTATGTCATCTGCAAACTTGCTAATGTTGCTTTGAATCCCTTCATCCAAATCATTGATGTATATTGTAAATAGCTGCGGTCCCAGCACCGAGCCTTGCGGTACCCCACTAGTCACTGCCTACCATTCTGAAAGGGACCCGTTAATCCCTACTCTTTGTTTCCTGTCTGCCAACCACTTCACTATCCATGTCAGCACTCTACCCCCAATACCATGTGCCCTAATTTTGCCCACTAATCTCCTATGTGGGATCTTATCAAATGTTTTCTGAAAATCCAGGTACACTACATCCACTGGCTCCCCCTTTTCCACTTTCCTAGTTACATCTTCAAAAAATTCCAGAAGATTAGTCAAGCATGATTTCCCCTTGGTAAATCCATGCTGACTCGGACCGATCCTGTTTCTGCTATCCAAATCTGCGGCTATCTCATCTTTTATACTTGACTCCAGCATTCTTCTGCTGTTGTATAGGCTTCTTCTGCAGTTGTATAGGCATCTGGAGTATTGTGTACAGTTTTGGTCTCGTAATTTGAGGAAGGACATCCTTGTGATTGAGGCAGTGCAGCGTAGGTTCACGAGATTGATCCCTGGGATGGCGGGACTGTCATATGAGGAAAGATTAAAAAGACTAGGCTTGTATTCAATGGAGTTTAGAAGGATGAGGGGGATTCTTATAGAAACATATAAAATTATAAAAGGACTGGACAAGCCAGATGCAGGAAAAATGCTCCCAATGTTGGGCGAGTCCAGAACCAGGGGCCACAGTCTTAGAATAAAGGGGAAGCCATTTAAGACTGAGGTGAGAAAAACCTTTTACACCCAGAGAGTTGTGAATTTGTGGAATTCCCTTCCACAGAGGGCAGTGGAGGCTAAGTCAATGGATGGATTTAAGAGAGAGTTAGACAGAGCTCTAGGGGCTAGTGGAATCAAGGGATATGGGGAGAAGGCAGGCACAGGTTATTGAATGGGGACGATCAGCCATGATAACAATGAATGGTGGTGCTGGCTTGAAGGGCCGAATGGCCTCCTCCTGCACCTATTTTCTATGTTTCTATGTTTCTATGTTTCTATTTTCCCCACCACCGATGTCAGGCTAACTGGTCTATAATTCCCTGTTTTCTCTCTCCCACCTTTCTTAAAAAGTGGGATCACATTAGCCACCCTCCAATCCACAGGAACCGATCCTGAGTCTATAGAACATTGGAAAATTACCACCAATGCATCCTCGATTTCTAGAGCCATTTCCTCAGGCCCTGGGGATTTATCAGCCTTCAGTCCCATCAGTCTATCCAACACCATTTCCTGCCTAATGTGGATTTCCTTCAGTTCCTCTGTCACCTCAGATCCTCTGGCCACTACTATATCAGGAAAATTGTTTGTGTCCTCCCTAGTGAACACAGATCCAAAGAACCTGTTCAACTCATCTGCCATTTCCTTGTTCCCCATAATATATTCACATGCACGTGACAATAATGAAGCTAATCCTTAATCCATATTTTACGTCCTTAATCTGTTTTGTCTTTTAGCATTTGTGAAGTTCAAGCAACATCTTCCAGTTATTACAAGCTACAATTTGACTCCATATACAATCATAAAGACTCTCTTGTGCTCTCTTCACTTGTGGTATCTCTTACATAAAATTGATCCTTGGAACACGTTCATTTCTTATGGGGTAGCATGTTTCCATGGAGTCACTACATAGCTCAATATTCCTGCTGGTTTTAGAATGGCTGCTGACTGTGATTGAAGTCAGCCACAGTTAAATCATTCCAAATTGTTTGTAAATACACTGAAATACACTTTTATTTCAATTTTTAGGCCTATTTTAGATATGGTAATTTTAATTTTTTTAAAGCTATATGTATTTATTCTGTTTTTATTAACCGCACTGATGGGAACTGATTGAGATACAATTGTTTTCATTTCATCTGTGTATGTAAGTACTCAGTTAAAATGACATTAAAGTAAATACTGAATACTGAATACTGATACTGAAACAAAGGACATTAAAAACCTGAATTGTTATTAAGCACAAAAGATATTCCTCCGCTCCAAGGATTCAAACACAGCTGATAAGCGGCTTGAGGAGGCACACCAAAAGCATCCACATCATGGAGATGTCTTTGACTGCCAACACTATTGTTTACATTCACTAGATTAACCTGTGCCTGGTAGTGGAAGGAGTCCCAACATTGGAGAGTGGGCATGAGAAGATCGGGCTGGCTTGCGTGACAGTGGCTTCTATTGAAAAGCTCAGCCATGTCGAAATAATCAAACTAAGTATCATTTTGATCACGTTATTTTTACATTTGGATCCTAGTTGTACTGTTCCACTGTTGTATAACGTTAGTACCTCCACCAATGTAAAGCACTTTGGTCAATGAGAGTTGTTTTTTAAATGTGCTATAGAAATAAAAGTGACTTGACTTGACTTGACTAGTGCATATCAACCAGGAAGTGTTTTTCCATTCAATAGAACAGGGTTGGCTTAAACAAGTCAATTTTAGTTTAGTCACAGTTACGTCAACTGTTTGGCTGTCAGTTAATTAAAGCCTTGTGCTTAAGAATTGCTTTCAAGACAAATTTAAATCTGCTAAGCACGACGATCTTTAAAATACATTCTACACTTTTGAAGAGGTTAAATTTTAAACAGAACTTGATAAATCATTTTGCATGATAAATATAACTTAATGAATGTTCTAAATTTCAACTTGATTTCTTCCTTAAAATCATATTAGGATGCTTACTTTGGTTTGAACTGCATAATAAACTTGCACATTAGTGTGTTCTGACAATAAGCTGAACTAAAATATTTAATCCCTCGTGGTTATTCAATGCAAAGACCATCTATTTAATGCATTATTTTTACATTAGCAATGTTGGAAGATGGATATTAAATTATGAAAAAGATAGATAATAAATTAGGAATTTAAATGGCAGAACTTCTCATGTGAATAATATCAAGGCAAAGTAACATGGATTAATGCTAATTTCATATTATTATTATTCAGAAATTTTACTGCAGCCAGGAATAAAACATGAATAAATACAAATTAGAAAATGTCTCTCTCTGGTCCAACATCTAACCCATTAAATGGACAAGAGCACAGAAGCAGCTCTTAGTTTACATAATGTTATGCTAGCATATATGAATGCATATTAACAAATGAATGAACTGGGAGAAGCCTGCTGCTAACGCTGAATAAAGCCCTTGTGGTAGGATCTTCCTTTAAACTGGCTGAAAGTTCAATTGATAGTTACAGTTTTATCTTCCAGACAATATCCCTGTGGTATCTACTGGCACCATTTGTTAAATTAATGATTTCATAACAGATTGAAATGGCACTTAAAACATTGCTGATTTACTTGTAATCCCAGCAATATTCCAAAAATACCTCTGTGTCTTCTCTGATTAGCCATTCTTCACATCCAATTGATCTGTTGAGGTAATAGTCAGAAACACACCATGCAGTAATTACTTGCAGCTGATTTAAGAAGAATATTCAACACTCCCACTGTTCCACTTAAAGGTCTTCATGCACTATTAACTCGTTCCTGTTTATTAATACTCTAATGGGTGGATCCAGCCTGGGTTGCAATGATTATATACATATTTAAGCAAAATAATTTAATAAGTGAGGTGAATTATTTGTGAGATTTGTGTGACAGGATTAACTAGGATATGACTCCAAACTGGAATGAAATGCTTTGTTAGACAGCAACGGATGTAACAATATTCTTGTGTATGAATTAATACGAATAACAATATTAATTTTGGGAATTGTTGTCGAGAGTGCTATCTGTCGATGCTAACCTTCTTTCACCCCATTGTACATGTTGTAGACATTTGCATTTACCACATTTTTTCTTTATTTCACCTCTAGAAGTATGTTGCATATCATTAGCCACATTCTTTGCAGTGACATCGTCCAGAGATCAGGCAAAGGAAAAATGAATAATTCATTCTATTTAAAGGCACCTTTTATGTTTAGCCTTTAGAAACATGCCGTCTGAGTCCAATGCATTGCTTTTCCAGGAATTCACCTGGAAAAACATTACGAACAGCAGTAGATCATGTAGCCCCTAGGGCTTGTGCTACCATTCACTGAGTCCAGAGGTGAATCAGATAAATCACTTGCTCTAAGCCCAATAAGCCCAGAACTCTTCATTACACCATTACTTTCCAAGTAGAGCTTTGTACAACTGTTATATAACTTAATACCAGATACAAAAGAGATTAAAAGGAATTGCAGATGCAGGAATCTTGAGCAAAACACAAAGTACTGGAGTAACTCAGTGGATCATTCAGCATCTGTGGAGTGAATGAGTTTAAAGAAGGGTACCTAACTGAAACGTCACCTATCTCCACAGATGCTGCCTGGCGCGTCGTTACTCCACCTCTATATGATTTACCAAGATTTCACTGGCCTGTTAGCTTAAACTCTGAACTCTGTCCTTGATATTCTGGTGATCCATGCACTTAAATCTATAAATCTCTCCCAATCGCTATACTTTTTAATTCTCCTCTTTAGAATGTTTTAAATATTTTAGGTTTGCCTCACATTTGGCTATGCTCAAATCTATTTACCAGAGTACTACACTCCATCGTAGCACGGCATGGTGGCGTGGTAGTAGAGTTACTGCCTTACAGCGCCAGAGGCCTGGGTTTGATCCTGACTATGGGTGCTTGTCTGTACGGAGTTTGTATGTTCTCCCCGTGGCCTGCATGGGTTTTCTCCGAGATCTTCGGTTCCCTCCCACACTCTAAAGACATGCAGGTTTGTAGGTTAATTGGCTTGGTATAAGTGTAAATTGTACCTGGCGTGTGTAGGGTAGTGTTAATGTGCGGGGAGCAGGGGTCGGTGTGGACATGGTGGGCCGAAGGGCCTGTTTCTGCACTGTCTCTCTAAACTAAACTAAACCAAACAATATCTCTCTGTACTTTAATGTTCTATCATAATTATGGCCATATAACTCTTTATCCCTTCTTCTAGAGTGTTAATAAATAAGGTCAATAATTGAGATGCCAACACTATCCTTGTGGAAGGGGAACCATTGTTTACATCCGGCCAATTTGACACCTACCCATTATGACAATTCCCTTTCTCCTGCCCATCCGCTGAAATCAATATATAGCCTTCAATTCCACAAGCTTCAACTATAGCTAACCACTCAGTCAAACCTCTTCTGGCTGTTTGCATAAATACCATTGTCAAAGCATGCCATGACTTTTCTCGGGGGCTCCTTACATAGTGTGCTTTATGTACAGAGGCAGGGCATTCATTTATAGTCAGTGGTGGTGGATCTTCCCAGCACCATGCGATGGATTTTTATTCATCATCTGCAATTTCCCAGCAGATTATTAGAATACTTTAGATAGACACAAAATGCTGGAGTAACCCAGCGGGACAAGCAGCAACTCTGGACAGAGGGAATGGTTGATTTTTTGGGTTGAGACCCTTCTGCAGACCCAAAATATCAGAGATGCTGCCTGTCCCACTGAATTACTCCAGCATTTGTGCATATCATCAGTGTAAACCAGCATCTGCAGTTCCTTCCTACGCACTAGAATATTTAGCTGGTGTAGAAGATTGAAGTGGGGCAATGATCATTTAATTTGCAGTTCATTTTGTAGGCACCTTGTGAGAATTAAGGAATCTTTTATGTAGCTATCAGACCATAGGACTGGAACATAGGAGCAGAATTAAGCCTTTTGATCCATCGAGTCTGCTCTGCCATTTGATCATGGCTGATCTATTTTTCCCTCTCAACCTGATTCTCCTGCCTTCTCACCGTCACTTTTGACACTAATCAAGAACCTATTAATCTCCGCCTTAAAAGCACCCAATGACTTGGCCTCCACAACCAAAGATCTTATAGCGAAGCAAGATGGGTTACTCTCACGCAAACGTGTAGTACGCTCATGGGCGGATTCATGGGTGATTATATGACTCATTTTAGCAACCAGCCCCCGCCATCTTGTTCCGCCATCTTGCTCCGCCATCTTGCTTCCGGCCAAAGATTGGATCCGCAGCGGGGAGAGGGAGTGCGCGGCCCGGGGCAGCGGGGGCGGGAGTGTGGGGCCAGGGGAGGGGGAGTGTGGGGCCAGGGGATAGGGAGTGTGGGGCCAGGGGAGAGGGAGTGTGGGGCCAGGGGATAGGGAGTGTGGGGCCAGGGGAGAGGGAGTGTGGGGCCAGGGGATAGGGAGTGTGGGGCCAGGGGAGAGGGAGTGTGGGGCCCGGGGGAGAGGGAGAGGGAGTGTGGGGCCAGGGGAGAGGGAGTGTGGGGCCAGGGGATAGGGAGTGTGGGGCCCGGGGAGAGGGAGTGTGGGGTCCGGGGCAGCGGGAGAGGGTGTGTAGGGCCAGGGGAGAGGGGCATAGGAGGGGGGGAGACATTGTAGTGAGGGGGCAGGCAAGGGAGTGCCGGGGGGGGGGGATAAGGCCTAGTGTGTGTGAAGCTGCGGGGAGGTTTACAATGTTTCTTATTTACAATGTTTCTTATTTAATGTCCCTTATCTAGTCTGAAATAAAGTTCATTATTGGATCAGAAGAAATATAATTGTGTGTGTTATATGATTATATACATTTATATAATTTTCATGTATGTGTGTTTATAAACATTTTATTCTTTAACAAGAATTAACAGGATTATGAACTAACAGAATTATGAATCTAACCCTATATCACACACAAAAAGTTCCCCCGCAATGTCAATCACCCTGCGAGTCGGGTCGGTTCCGGTTACTACAAAATCAACTCAAACACTGCTTGTGAACCATTTAAAAATAAATGATTTAAAAAACATTAAAAAAGACAATTACCAGAATCAAATTTTATTGTTGCCAAGAAGTATGAACTGACAGATTTATGAATCTAACCCACACAAACTGTTGCCCCACAACATTGATTACACTGCGAGTCGGGTCGGGTCAGGTAGGCTCAGGTTACTAAAATGGGTGGGGAAAAATGCCCAGGATCCCCTCCATAGTGTACTACACGTCAGCCCATTGCATTTCGCAGGAGTAGCCTATCTTGCTCCGCTATAGGATCTTTGTCCACAACCGTCTGTGGCAATAAATTCCACAGATTCATCGCCCTCTGGCTCAAGAAATTCCTCATCATTTCCATTCTAAAGGTACCTCCTTTTATTCTTAGGCTGTGCTATCTGGTCATAGACTCTCTCTCACTACTGGAAGCAGCCTCTCCACATCCACTCTAACTAAGTTTCAATGAGGGACCCCCTCACCCTTCTAAACTCCAGTGAGTACAGGCCCAGAGCCTTCAAACACTCTTCATACATTAACACAATCGTTCCCTGGAATCATAAACATCCTCTGGACCCTCACCAACACCAGCATATAGATAGATCTTCAGATACGGGGTCCAAAACTGCTCACAATATTCCTAATGTGGCCTTACCGACACCTTATAAAGCTGCTTCCTCTGATCAGCTGAGAAATGAGGCTGTTGCTGAACATAGTAGCCTGTTCTTTCTCCCTTCTTTTTCTTCTGCTGCCTCATATGTAGGTTAAAATCACTCTTCATTACAGTAATGCTGTTTCTGAAATGTCTTTACCTGCGTAATATTGCAACTATTATTTGGTGACCTGTAAATAATTTCTGCTGTTGTTTATTGTCCTCCACTATAGCTTGATCCACATTGATTCCAATTCTACACCATGGTCTTTGAAGCCAAGACCACTTCTCAATATTGCACACCATGGTTTTATATTGAGGTGGCTGGAGTGGTGATAGATGAAAGGCAGTGATGGTTAGCACACAACAACAAGCTTTTCACTGTACCTCGGTTCACGTGACAGTAAACTAAATTGAAACAGATTGTTGGGTAGGAAACAGGGTTTTGCCCAGGAAAAAATTTGGGAAAAGCACCATTTCTTATTTTGTGGATTCAGAAATAAAAACAGATGTTTCTTTTTTAAATGGAATCTGGTGGTAAGATAAGCTACTGAAGGCTTGGTATATGCAGACCCTGCCCTTACACTTGAATTTCACATGCAAGGGAGGCTGACTTTCCAGACTTTACATATGGCAGATGACAACATGTAATACACATTTTATCCGAGATTTCCCCAGGAAAATGAGTAATTGAACATTGTTGTTGTTGATTTTATGGTTCAAAAATGTTGAACTTGTTTGCATCTCTAAAAGCTTGTTCCTTTTAATAGGCATTTCATTCTCTGGTTAGAATATTAGCAGCAAACTAATCTGCAGTAAGTTATTTATTTAACAATAGTTCACATTGACACTGTTAAACTTAATGCAGTGTAATTAGATAGAAATACATTAACCAGACTGCTAAACAGAACACGCAGAGAAACTTCAACCTAAACTGTGTAAATAGGAATTATAAAGGCTTAATTTTTACAGAACATAGGCATAGAGTCTTACAGCACGGAAATAGGTCCTTTGACCCACCCAACCCATGCCAACCAAGATGCCCCACTAGTCCCACCAACCAGCTTTTGGCTCATATTCCTCTAAAGCTTTTCTATTCATGTACCTGTCCAAATATTTTTAGAATGCTGTTAAAGTACCTGCCTCAAACACCTCCTCCGGCAGCTCGTTCCATATACCTACCACTCTCTTTGTGAAAATGTTACCCCTCAGGTTCCCATTAAATGTGTCCCCTCTCACCTTAAACCTAGTCCTCTGGTTCTTGATTCTCCCACTCTGGGAAAAAGATGTTGTGCATTTACTCTATCTGTTCCCTTCATGATTTTATACATCTCTATAAGATCACTTGCCTACACCGGCTCAGCTACACTAGTCCCATCTGCCCGTGTTTGGTCCATATCCCTCCAAACCTGTCCTATCCAAGTACCGGTCTAGCTGTTTCTTAAACGTTGGGATAGTCCCAGCCTCAACTACCACCTCTGGCAGTTTGTTTCATACACGCTTTGTGTGAAAAGGTCCTGCGTTTGGCATGTCATTTTTTAGATCTTGAAATCTTTATTTCTGATGTATGGATCCATTATCAAAAACTAATCTTGAAATTTAATAATGATACACTGTTCAAATGAAATATAGTACCTCGCTCGCTCATAAATTTGAAATTACCTACAATTGAATGATTGAAAAGATGGCTAACTAATGCCAAAAAAAACGGCAATTTGAACTAAATGATCTATTTTTAAAGAGGTCCCAGGACAGATACTTCAGGATACTTGAACATGAATCTAGGAAGATGGTAGGACAAGGTGAGGTTTGTTAACAATTGTAACTGGAACACTTGACTACATGAAGAAAAGAATAGAGTCCAAAATCATAAAAAAGTGATGCTATTTAAAGATAATTTCGACTGTGGACCAGAGTAATCATTCTTTATTTTGATGGATCCTCACTCTCCTTTAAATGCATAACCATGTGGTATCGGGACAGAAAAGGAAAGCTGAGTCTTAAAATGATAAAAGGTCTCGGAGCATTTCTATCATTTTGTAATTATTAGGAACATAGTTCCACAATGTCTATTTGACTGTAATACCTAACTTAATAATGAAAAGCATGCTTACAATTTTAGACATCAGACACAATACTTCTGGAGTATAGATGAACATAGCTTTTCAAAATAATCAAAAGGACTTAGCTGATGATAAAGCTGTACGTCCAGTGTCTGCAGTTGAATTCAATGTCACTTTATGCACCGATTTGACAGCATCAAAGTACTATCAATTAAGCATAACGGTCTACAGCTAAGCAGCAAGAATCCTGGATGTACTTAACTGAGGAATTGAGGTCAAGGGAAGGACAAACCTCTCGGGTCAAGTCCTTCAGTTGATCTGCCCATCTTCCATTTTGCAGTAAAATATTGCAAGATGTCTGTGAACGCCGTTTGATCAGACTAGAAATCTTTATTTTGTGCAGAGGTCTTTGCTCAGCAACATTGCTTCTGCTGGTGTGCTGTCAAAGCCACTTACCTTGTATGTACACCATAGGTATTGGTGTCCTTAGATGCATAACAATCACTTATTTGACTGCCGTGTGTAGTTTTATTAATCAGTCAGGCTGCATTTGTCCTTCCTGCCTTACAGAGGCAGCAATGATTGAAAGGTGAATACCCAACACGATGGACTGCGAATGACCAGCAACAGTTACAAAAGAAGTGACCTACAAGTGTGAAAACGCACACCTCCAGAGTCAAGGACAGTTTCTTCCCAGCTGTTATCAGGCAATTGAACCATCCTACCACAACCAGAGAGCAGTCCTGAACTACTATCTACCTCATCGGGGACGCTCAGGCTATCTTTGATCGGACTTTCCTGGCTTTATCTTGCACTAAACGATATTCCCTTTCATGTATCTGTACACTGTGTATAGCTCAAACGTAATAATGTATTGTCTTTCCACTGGCTGGTTAGCACGCAACAAAAGCTTTTCACTGTACCTCGGTACACATGTCAATAAACTTAACTGAACTGAACTGAACTTAAATAAGCACATCTATATGGAGAGACCAGGGTAATTCCTTCATGATATTCCATACATTTGTCTTGCTGCTACTTTACCATTGATAATTTAAGTTTATATCAGTCACAAGTAAAAGCATATGGTTTCTTTCCTCACTTAAAAAAAAAAATTCATAAACGGTTTTGGATCTTTTCATGCTATTATGAATGGCTTGTTATGCTTACTTTACAATGAAAAATCAAGCCCGAAACCTTAACAGTAGTTTTCCGTGCTTGTTATTTTCTTAAGCATCCCCATCACAGACTAAGGCAAAAAATTATTGTTGAATAACTGCTGGTTATCTATTCCCTTTATCTCTAAATTACTACGTTCTCACATTGTTTAATTTAGTTTCATTTGTCATAATGAACCTGCGATCACAGCATTCATATTGTTGTCTGTGCTTAATGTAAAGGGATATCGATTACAACCTAGGATTTCCTCACCTTGGTTATTCAAGTGTTAATTTGTATTGGTTTATAATATTGAGACTTAGTGAATCATGTTTGCACCCTCACTGTTACTTTAATGCTTTTGTAAGATCCTTTTAAAAGCCAGAAAACTTATCTTATGTATTCTATTTATTCATTTATTCAAGGAGATCTGTAAATATGCTGCTTTAAACACCATTGAAGAAAAGTTCCTGATCGGAAACTCCTCTTATCCATGTTCTCCAGAGATACTTCTTGTCCCGCTGAGTTACTCCATCACTTTGAGTCTTTTTTTGTTGTAAACCGTCATCTGCATTTCCTTGTTTCCACCACATTTACAGTTGTTCTCTCGGCCCGCGTGCACCATCACCATCAGCAACCTGGTCAGCTCCCCCTCACCTGCCTCAGACAAACCTTCCCCTCAACTGAAGACTGGGAAGAAACAGCTCAGTTCAGGTTAAATCGTTCAACCATATGTTATCAGTGTCCCAAAACATTAGAGTATACAAAAGTATATTCAGGTCAAACAGGCCATAACTTGTCTATGCTTAGGACCAGAAACAAGGACAGGAAATGGAGTGCTTGTCTATGGCTTGGTCAAAGAGGTTATGGACTTTTACAGAGCAATGGTGATGAAAGAAGCCCACCTTCTCTCTGGATCCCTCTCACTTGCTGGATCCCTCTCAGATCCTTTGCCATACCCTCCAGACCAAGGGAGAAACTGGGAACACAATCTTGCATCACATTTACATATCAGCAACAAATGTGCAATTTTGACAGGGCACGTTTAACTCTGCCCATCCTTGGGCAGTTCCGGCCATCAAAGACCAACTAGACCGAATTTCTGTTCCCCAACCTTTGGATGCGAGAAGTGAATATTTCCTGGTCTGTTAGTGAGAAAAAACAGTCCACCATACTTCTGCAGAGAGTTTTACCTCAGTGCAATATGTGTAAAGTGATTTTGTTTGTTCAGTATCTCAAATACCCCAAAAGAACTGTACTTCTTAATCAAGAGTATGTAGCTCTATGACAGACATTTAACATGGTACTGAAATCCACCAACACTTGCATCCGGAAACCTGGGAGCCTGAAGATAGACACAAAAAGCTGGAGTAACTCAGCAGGACAGACAGCATCTCTGGAGAAAAGGAATAGGTGGCCTTTCGGGTCAAGACCCTCTCGACCCGAAATGTCACCTATTCCTTTTCTCCAGAGAAGTTGCCTGACCCGCTGAGTTACTCCAGCGTTTTGTGTCTATCTTCTGTTTAAACCAGCATCTGCAGTTCCTTCCTACAAACCACCAGTGAGGCCCAATTAACTTACAAATCCACACATCTTTGGGATGTGGGAGGAAACTGATGCTCCTGAAGAAACCCACGCAGTCACAGGGAGAACGTGCAAACTCCAGACAGACAGTACCCGAGATCAGGAGTTCTACCAGATGCATCAACGTGCTTGCCCTATGTATAACGGGGGGGAAACCCCAACCCCACTGGGCAAACAAAGCATGCCTCACCTGTGGCAGCTTCTCCTGGCCTCACACTGTTTCTAGTCAGTCATCTCAGATCCCATAGAGCAGAATAAAAGCAAGTGATCTGTGTCTCAAAGACATTGCTTCAGAAAAATAGACCCAACACTGCCCTCTCCGTGGACTAGGCTCAGTCTGAAGAAGGTTCTCGACCTGAAACATCACCCATTCCTTCAATCCAGAGATGCTGCCTGTCCCGCTGAGTTAATTGAGCATTTTGTGTCGATCTTCAATGTAAACCAGCATCTGCAGTCCCTTCCTACACATATCAGGAAGTTCCAGGTCCAATTATTTCAAACTGTTTAATGGTGGAGCCATTGAGAAATGTACGGACAAATATTGATCTTCAATCATTTTGCTCGTAAAAGGCAGCGCCACCTGATCCAATTTCTTGCAATTGAGTTCAGGATTGTCACCTTTTGACGTCCAGAGTTGTATAATGGGCAGAATGAGTGTTGAATGATGACATAAAATCACGGCTCTAATCTGCTGTTCATTTACTGCTGGCAACTGTTCAGAGATTTCACTGGAAAGCTTAGCATCGAAATGTTCTACCACTTAAAGACTCAGAAATATCTGAAATAAAAATAGACTTCTATTTTTAAAAAAGCGACTTTGCATTATTTACACAGTAATGATTTCCAGACTATTCAACGGAAGAATCAAACCTTTTCGTTTAACATCAGTTAAACAGCAATTCTGTACAAACTAGCACTCCATCTGGTAACTCACCTACTCAATAGGCAACTGCAGTGAGGTAAGTTGTAAACTAGAGCCAAATCTAATACCTCTTCAAAGCACTTAGACTGGATTAGAGGCATTGTAAAGGATTGCATGTAAGTTAGTCTGTAATGGGGTTTGGAGGTTTGGCTACTTGAAAATCATGTATCTTGCCAGACCCCAACTACAAAGGACATGGCAGAGATTTTTATGGAGTCATTTGTAACAATGTAGCAGCCTGAAACTTCTCAATGATCCCAGAATTTGCCCAGTCATCCTATAATTAGTGGAGAAACAAAACGTATCTTAAATCTTGCAACTATTATCATTTCATGAGAATGGGGTCAATGAATACCTCCCCTCGTGTACCAGTGCAGAACAAAAAGGTCAAGACCCCTCTTCACGTCACCCATTCCTTCTCCCCAGAGAAGCTGCCTGACCCGCTGAGTTACTCCAGCATTTTGTGTCTATCTTCGGTTTAAACCAGCATCTGCAGTTCCTTCCTACACAGGTAACTTTCTTTCTGATCGAATTTTTCCCATTATGGTCACATTTATTTCAGCTGATCACAAGTCATCCTGTCATTGCACTGGTCCTGATGGCCTATTTCAACTGATAAGGAAAAATGTATTTTACAAATACAACTATTGACAGCCATTCATATTCCAATTACCACTATTATGTAAAATTAGCTTTTCTTTGCTTCTACTATTCATTTATTGATTCTATTAACTTTCAGTAGTGAAGTAGTCATATTCTAATTATGGTGTGTATAGTCGCCCAAACAATGACAATTGAACTGGAGAATTTGAGTTCCAAAGTGTGCACAATTAACAAATAATTTTCAATCCAATAGTTCTTGCAGCATTTACCTTCACCTGCCTTTGGTGAGCTTGTTGCAAGGAAATTAGTTATACAGCAGCTATGTTAACTCAGATAACTCTTTTAACATGGTAGATAGATGCAAAATATTGTAGTAACTCGGCAGGGCCTGCAGCATCTCTGGAAAGAAGGATTGGGTGACGTTTCACATCGAGACCTTTCTTCAGACCTCGGTCTCCTGACCCGAAACTTCACCCATTCCTTCTACCCAGAGATGCTGCCAGTTCCACTGAGTTACTCCAGCATTTTGTGTCTATCTTCGGTGTAAACCAGCATCAGCAGTCCCTTCCTACACCTTTAGCGCGGGAGAGATGTGGAGAAGCAAAGAGGATTAGTGGGGGAATTCCATAACTGAGAGGCTAGGGCCAAGGCAGCAGTAGGAATGACAAAGATGGTGGAACACTCAATATTGGGAGTGTACAAGGGATCAAAACTGGAGGAGCTCAGATATTACAAAGGGTTGCTGGGCTGGAGGAGACAGAACAGCAGAAAGGGTATGGCCATGCAAGGTTTAATAAATGATAACATTTGAGAAAATTATAGAAAACCTAATAATTCAGGGTCTTGGTGAGACCACACCTGGAGTATTGCGTACAGTTTTGGTCTCCTAATCTGAGGAAGGACATTCTTGCCATAGAGGGAGTACAGAGAAGGTTCACCAGACTGATTCCTGGGATGTCAGGACTTTCATATGAAGAAAGACTGGATAGACTCGGCTTGTACACGCTAGAATATAGAAGATTGAGGGGGGATCTTATAGAAACTTACAAAATTCTTAAGGGGTTGGACAGGCTAGATGCAGGAAGATTGTTCCAGATGTTGGGGAAGTCAAGAACAAGGGGTCACAGTTTAAGCATAAAGGGAAAATCTTTTAGGACTGAGATGAGAAAATCATTTTTTACAGACCATGGTGAATCTCTGGAATTCTCTGCCACAGAATGTAGTTGAGGCCAGTTCATTGGCTATATTGGCAATTGGCTATATTTAAGAGGGAGTTAGATGTGGCCCTTGTGGCTAAAGGGATCAGGGGGTATGGAGAGAAAGCAGGTACAGGATACTGAGTTGGATGATCAGCCATGATCATATTGAATGGCGGTGCAGGCTCGAAGTGCCGAATCGCCTACTCCTGCACCTATTTTCTATGTTTATATTTTTCTATGTTTCTTGGCTTTATGCCCAAACAGGTCAGTGATCACAGAGGGGTGCACAAGAGCACAGTTCGAATTCAGGCAGGGGAGTTTTGGATGATCTCAGGTTTATGATTACATCATTTTCTACCAAGAATACATTTTGGTTTAGTTTAGTTTAGAGATACAGTACAGAAACAGGCCCTTCGGCCCACTGTGTCCGCGTCGACCAGCGATCCCAGAACGCTAACATTATCCTACACATTAGGGACAACTTTAAATATTACCAAAGCCAATTAACCTGTAATCCTATACGCCTTTGGAATGTGGGAGGAAACTTGAGCACCCGGGGAAAACTCACGGGGAGAACGTATAAACTCCGTACAGACAACACCCGTAGTCAGGATCGAACCCGGGTCTCTGGCGCTGTAGGGAACAACTCTACCACTGCACCACTGAGCTGCCCCTAATTCTTTAGTCATATGCTTTCTTCTTTCTTCTTTATACTTTATTCATAAACATTGCAAGTACTGTATTTACATTTACGTATACCCTCATAGTCAAACAAGAGGCTGTCCCAACACCTCAGTGTACAGCCACTGAGAAAATGATTACACCTCTGGACCTCCAAGACTAGAGATCATAGCCACAGAATTAAAGGACGATCCTTTAGGAAGCAGATGAGGAGGAATTTCTTTGGTCAGACCATGGTGAATCTGTGGAATTCTTTGCCACAGAAGGCTGTGGAGGCCGAGACAATGGATATTTTATAAGGCAGAGACAGATAGATTTTTGATTAGTGCGGGTATCAGGGGTTATGGGGAGAAGGGAGGAGAATGGGGTTAGGATTGATCCGCCATGATTGAATGGCGGAGAAGACTTGATGGGCCGAATGTCCTAATTCTGCTCCTCACTTATAACCTTATGTCCCTCAGTCTACAGCTCCATGGCCATTCTCAATACAGCTGCACCGCAAATGGCAGTACACCTCTCAGCACCAAGATTATGGCAGCATCGAGTGCCAGACACCACCTCGCACTGGAAAGCTCACAAACTTTGGGAAGAGCAGAAAGCATCTTTTACCAAGTTGATGATCTTCTATCAGCAGTTGACATTTCTCGACAAATATGGCTCAACACAAGGAGCGAATGGGCAGACAGGCATCATGAATCTACGTGGATGATAAAACACTGCATCCCAGAAGGTACTTTTCACATTTTTATTGCTTAAGCTTGTAAGCAGTCATTGTTTATTCCTCCAGTACCTGACCTTTCAGGTTTTCCCATTGTGGGCGCTCACGGTTGTGCAGCGCTAGAGTTGCAGCGAATACAGTGCCGGAGACCCGGGTTCGATCCCGACTACGGGTGCTGTCTGTACGGAGCTTGTACATTCTCCCCATGACCTGCGTGGATTTTCTCCTGTATCTTCAGTTACCTCCCACACTCCACAGACGTACAGGTTTGTAGGCTAATTGGCTTGATAAATGTAAAAATTGTCCCTAGTGGGAGTAGGATAGTGTTAATGTGCGGGGATCGCTGGTCGGCACTGTCCCGGTTGGCCGAAGGGCCTGTTTCCGTGCCGTATCTCTAAACTAAACTATACAAATGTCACCTCCTGAAACCAGATAGCATGAAGGACCACAACAGTCCGCCATTCTCGGATCCTCCAAGAACATTGACTGTCTTTTGTTAATTGTATTCATTTTTTTTACTGGTTCCGCAGTAAGGCCTAAGCCTGGTTTACAGTGCATTCAGAACGTATTCAGACCCCTTCACTTTTTCAACATGTTGTTATGTTACAGCCTTATTTTAAAATGGATTAAGTTCTTTCTTTTTTGAATCATCAATCTACACACAATACCCCAATATGAAAAAGCGAAAACAGGTATTTAGAAATTTTTGCAAAGTAATTAAAAATAAATAACTGAAATATCACATTTACATAGGTATTCAGACCCTTTGCTATGACACTCAAAATTGAGCTTAGGTTCATCCTGTTTCCACTGATTATCCTTAAAGGGCCTTTTCACGGGGCGAGTTGACGCAAGATGTCACCAGAGTGAAGAGGTCGTGGTCCAGCACGAGTCTCGCACGATATAACGGCAGTAGATAAAGAGTTCCCACGGTACTCGGCATTTATGTTATTCGTGCGAGTTACTTGGCCGTTTCCCGAGCTGTCGCGTTAAATCTTGAATGAACATCGTGAACTACACGTGACACAAATGATGTAACTTTTTTTTTCACACACTATATATATCCTCCCTTGGTTGAATCGGCTCAAATGTCTTCTGTATTATGGCAAGAAAGTAAATTGCAACGTAGCCATCAAAATGTTTGCAACTGGATTTTAAATGAATGGGAAACTTTTAAATGGAGGAAAATAGTTTTTATAAATTAATAACTTTTGTATGGCGATCATTTAAATGTCTAAACTATGGTTTATCCCAGGCGCTATTCATAAAGACGAAGCTTGCACATATGCATATAAAAATCTTACATGTGCACACATTTACCAGTCAACTTTTCAATTCGTGAATTCGTTTTACTTTTATAACGGGAGTGCCTTTATTAATCTATCCAGTAGTAACCACAGATGCTGTGATTCCAGTACTTGCTTTGATTTGTAATGCTTCAAACCTAACTTACTGGCCGAATTGCACTTTATGATCTTCCAAGGTGGTGAAAGGCGCCACGTAAATGCAAGTTCATTGGCAGTATATGGGCAGAGACCCATTGGCAGGAATGTGCAAGTTTACTCGGAGCTTGCATTAAAAACGTGGACGTGAATGCAAAAACGATGTGAAGGAAGGACATGACCTTTTACAGAGAGGGTGTTTACTGCTGCCTCGCAGATGATCCATCCCTGCACCGTGATCTGCTCCGATCAGACTAGGGGGGTAGGGAGGTGGCAATAGGGCCTCTGTCTCCAAATGGGACAGAGCAGCAAGAAAGTGCCTGACCTGCAGAGTCACAAGGAGGAAGAGCAGGGCGCAGCAGCACAAGCAGTGCAACCAGAGGCATCTCCTGCCGCTGCTGCCGCTGCTGCTGCTGCTGCTGTTGTTGTTGTTGTTGTTGTTGCCGCGGCGCCGCTGCTGCTGCTGCCCCCGCGCCCACGGCTCCTCCCTCGCTACAGTAACAAAGGGGGCATGGTCCCGCCCACCTCGCCCGCTCCCATTGGCCCGCCCGCTCCCTCCCCGACCCCTCCCTTTGTGACGTCGTCGCCGCCTGCCTGCGAATGGTCGCCTCCGCTGTCAATCAACCGCCCCCCCCCCCTTCTCCCCACGTGACCCTTTCGGTGGATCACCCACCCTCTGAGCTCCTTCTGGCTTGCTAGATGGGTCCCTATTTGCTCAGCCGCTTGCACGCCAAGCCCACATCTGGCAAGCGTGCCAGGCATGCACAGGGGTCGGAAGAGCAAGACAGTTATCTGCATTAATTGAGAATTCTAACCATATTTGTGCAAAGTCATGAAGTAATTGGGCACGGAAGCAAGCCCTTCGGCCCAACTTGCCCACGCCAACTAGGGTTGACAACTTTCTCACTCCTAAATAAGGGTCAAAGGGTCAAAATAAGGGACAAATTTGCCGACGGCAATTCGTTGACCGAGCCGGTGGGCCAGCTGAGGAGTTTTGGCCCGGGCACCGGAGAATATTCGGCACCCCATCCAACTCATGAACCGATGATCGGCCATGAGAAGGAGGGCTGGAGGTGTCGGCGGTAAGCGAAAGTCTAAAGGTCGAACAGCTGGCCAGGCTGCCGAACCTTGCTCACCCTCTCCCTGCTCCAAGGAGCCCACAGGCAGTGTTATCTGTGGCATCTCCTGTTGCCTCTCCACCTGTCTCTCTTGCTGCGTCTCCTCCTCATTCTCCTGCATGGCAAAAACATCTCTGACCAGCTTTACCCCCTTCCTTTGAGATTTTCTGGGAGCCATCTCTGCAAGTGTTCCTGTTAAAAAGATTATCCAACAATGACAATTAGGTGGGACGTCCTCGAAGGACACATGTTCCCATGTGTCCTTTTGAGACCACCTTTTTTAGTCACCCTCTGTCCCCTCTGTCCAGCTTCCGGGTTTACCGTTCGCAGGAGTTCCCACGCGCTATATCTCTAAAATCTGAAGTTATGTGATGTCTAAAGGAACTGCAGACGCTGGTTAATGCTGGTTAATATGCACAGAAGGACACAAAATGTTGGTGTAACTCAGCAGGTAAGTCAGATCTGGGAAGAAAAGCATAAAAAGCTGGAGTAAGTCAGCGGGTCAGGCATCATCTCTGGAGAAAAAGAATAGGTGACGATTCGAATCGGAGCCCTTCTTCAGACATCCTAATCGGAATTGAGTCTGAAGATGTGTCTCGTCCCGAAACATCAGCTTTTTTTCTCCAGAGATGCTGCTTGACTCGCTGAGTTACTCCAGCTTTTTGTGTCTGTCTTCGGTTTAAACCAGCATGTGCAGTTCACTCCTTACACGGGTCTCTGCACAACATTGATTGGTAGCGTTCCGGACCCCTGGACCCGAGGACTCCGACCTGTATCTCTCAAAGAAGTACATGTGAAAAATATCTCACGGACCATAAAAATGCGTAACCTTTCAGTAAAGTCCCTTTTAAAGTCCCTTTTAAAGATTATACTTATTTTCTTGAATCTCATTAACATAACTCATGAATAAGTTGATGTCCATATGCGGATGTAAATCTTTATTTTTATTTATTTTTTAAATTCAATCCCACTGAAGATAATATGTAATCACCTTCTGTCCCCTCTGTCCAGCTTCCGGGTTCACCGTTCGCAGGAGTTCCCACGGTACCCGCAAGAGTTATTACGGATATCGCACGGATATCGCACTGGCCACTACGTTCATATAATGTTGCAATACTCAACCACAAGTGTACAAGTCACTCTTGAAGAAATTCCAATTTTCTTGAATTTTCTCCCGAGTGACCAAGTTACACGATGACCTGCCGTTAGCGCTACGGTGGTCCACGGTGGTCCACGAATGCCGCACTGTTATCGCACGAGGTTCCCACGATGTTGAACTCTGGTTAACTCTTGCGTCAAGTCGCCCCGTGTAAAAGCCGCATTAAGATGTTTCTACAACTTGATTGGAGTCCACCAGTGGTAAATTAAATTGATTGGACATGATTTGGAAAGGCACACACCTGTCTATATAAGGTCCCACAGTTGACAGTGCACGTCAGAGCAAAAACCAAGCCATGAAGCGAAGGAATTGTCCGTAGACCTCCGAGACAGGATTGTGTCGAGACACAGATCTGGGGAAGGGTATAAAACAATTTCTGCAGCATTGCAGGTCCCGAAGAGCACAGTGGCCTCCGTCATTCTTAAATGGAAGAACTTGAAACTACCAGGACTCTTCATAGAGCTGGTCGCCCGGCCAAACTGAGCAATCGTGGGAGAAGGGCCTTGGTCAGGGAGGTGACCAAGGGCAGAGGTTCACCTTCCAACAGGACAAAGACCCTAAGTACACAGCCAACACTATGCAGGAGTGGCTTTGTGACATGTCTGTGAACGTCCTTGAGTGGCCCAGCCAGAGCCTGGACTTGAACCCGATTGAACATCTCTGGAGGGATCTGAAAATAGCTGTGCATCAACGCTCCCAATCCAACCTGACAGAGCTTGAGAGGATCTGCAGATAAGAATGGGAGAAATTACCCAAATACAGGTGTGCCAAGCTTGTAGTGTCATACCCGAGAAGACTTGAGGCTGTAATCGCTGCCAAAGGTGCCTCAATAAAATACTGAGTAAAGGGTCTGAATACTTATGTAAATGTGATATTTCAGTTTTTTCTTTTTAATTACTTTGCAAACATTTCTAAACACCCGTTTTCACTTTTTTATAATGGGGTATTGTGTGTAGATTGATGATAAAAAAAATTAATTTGATCCATTTTAGAATAAGGCTGTAACGTAACAAAATGTGGAAAAAGTGAAGGGGTCTGATTACTTTCTGAATGCACTGTATATAATCATATCCTTCAGTGCAATACTTCATTGCTTTTATTTATACAATTGACACTTTTCACATCAGAGCACAATTGTCAACTGGGATTAATAGATCTGGTAATAACTGTACAAATTTGCTCCTGACCAACCAAGAATAATGATCTAAAAGGAGAAATGGTCGGCATAATAAACTGGCGGCAGCCTCGACTTAACTTTCCCCCACAAACAAGGCATGAACTCTCACCTGAACGTCTGCTGTTTATTCTCAGGATTCAAGGACAAAACACTCTTTGGCCTCTAGCTGCCTGAATTCAATTGCTAAATATGGTGATTAAAGATAACAATTTAATCTGTGATATAGCATCCATCACAGTGAACGATGTGCATAATTTCAGCAATACTTTGACATGAACTGTAGGAAAGCAGAGCTCCTTCCCCCAAGTGCTGAACCTAAGTTGCATTCACACGTGCTTGTTTAAGGCTTTTAGGCTTTGCTGCAGAAAGAGTTGATGTCCGAATCATGTACACTGCAGTGGAAATCTCAAGGAGACGTCTAACTACTTCCTGGAGCTGTAACTTCCCCGCATGTATCATTTCAAATAAATATCAAGTGTTGTGCTCAATCCAGATTCACAGAACTGCTCACATTTAACCAATTTAGAAAACTGCCTGGGAGGTTTATAGTACGGTGACACTTTATATCTCATGCACTGCCACTACCACATCAGAAACATTTAGACAAAACAAATGTCAGGAAAAAGGGAAAAAAATGCTTTTCTGAGGCATATACTATCAAAATTTGTGCTTAAAACATAAATCTAGCTTCTTTTTAAATATAATAATTGTTACCCATGTTCAATCTCATAAATAGGGTGTGGGGTCCACATAGATCCATAGGAACACAGATCTGGTATGTTTCTTTCACCTACTTTTTTATACACAAACCACACAATTTTATAAAAGGTAGACAAAAAAGCTGGAGAAAACTCAGCGGGTGAGGCAGCATCTATGGAGCGAAGGATATAGGCAACGTTTCGGGCCAAACCCCTTCTTCAGACCCGAAATGTTACCTATTTCCTTCGCTCCATAGATGCTGCTTCACCCGCTGAGTTTCTCCAGCATTTTTGTCTACCTTCGATTTTCCAGCATTTGCAGTTCCTTCTTAAACAATCTTATAAAACATTCGGTGGGCGGCGTGACTTTCGTCAGCAGCGGCCTCTGCAGTCCGTCTGCGTTTTTATTATTTTATTATTTTATGTCTTATGTTTTTATGTAGTTTTTGTTATTTTTGTTGGGGTATGTGTGTGGGGGGGGGGGGGGGGGGGGTGGGGGGGGGGGGGGGGGGGTAACTTTTAAATCTCTCCCTGCACGGGAGACCCGACCTTTTCTTTGTCGGGTCTCCGTTGTCGTTGGGGCTGTAACGAGGAGCGGCCTCCAACAGGAAGACCGGGGGCTGTGGTGCCGACTACTCACCTCACCGTCGCGGAGCTGGCCGAGTCCAGAGTGGGTGGAGCTGTGGTGGACGCTGCTGCGACCCGACCCCCGGAGATTCGGAGGCTGCAACTGCGGGTTTGGCGGGCGGCACCGGGAGCCCACGGGTCCCTGGAGGGAGACCGCTTTTCAGGGCTTCCGCAACGGCGACTTCTCCCGCCCGAGTTGCGGGGTTGAAGAGCACCTGAGCGGGGCCTTACAGCTTGGAATGGCTGCTGGACTGCGAGCGCGCGCCGGGGGCTCTAACATCAAGACCCGGTGCGCGGCCTTGCATCACCCGGCGTGGCTTTAATGGCCGCGGGACAATTCGCCATCGCCGCCAGGGGCTTTGACTTTGACTTTGACTCTGACATCGGGGGGGAGAGTGCAGTGGAGAGATAAGTTTTTTTGGCCTTCCATCACAGCAATGTGATGGATGTTTATGTAAATTATGTTGTGTCTTGGGTCTATTTGTTTGTAATGTATGGCTGCAGAAACGACATTTCGTTTGGACCTCAAGGGGTCCAAATGACAATAAATTGAATTGTATTGTATTGTATTGTATTGTAGTTTGGCTTCAGCTGGAGCACTATGTACAGTTCTGATCGCCACACTGTAGGAAGAGCATGACTGCACAGGACAAGGTGCAAAGGAGATTCATCAGGATGGACCTTTTCAGACAAGAGCTGGGTCTGGATACCTGGGACTGAGAAGTCAGGGGGGAGACCTGATTGAGGTGTATCAAATAACAAGAGACATAGAGAGGATGGACAGCAGGAAATTATTCCTCAAGAAGAGGTATCTAAAACTGGAGTGAACAAATTAAGGATAAAAGGTAAGAGCTTTGGATAAGATCTGAGGTAGAACATTTTCATCCAGAGGATGTATGAGGTTGGACTGCACCACATGAGGAGATGGTGGGGGCAGGTGCTCTATGTTGGACTGCACCACACGAGGAGATGGTGGGGGCAGGTACTCTATGTTGGACTGCACCATACGAGGAGGTGGTGGGGGCAGGTACTCTATGTTGGACTGCACCACACGAGGAGATGGTGGGGGCAGATACTCCATGAGGATGGACTGCACCACACGAGGAGATGGTGGGGGCAGGTACTCTATGTTAGACTGCACCATACGAGGAGATGGTGGGGGCAGGTACTCTATGTTGGACTGCACCATACGAGGAGGTGGTGGGGGCAGGTACTCTATGTTGGACTGCACCATACGAGGAGATGGTGGGGGCATGTACTCTATGTTGGACTGCACCATACGAGGAGATGGTGGGGGCAGGTACTCTATGTTGGACTGCACCATACGAGGAGGTGGTGGGGGCAGGTACTCTATGTTGGACTGCACCACACGAGGAGATGGTGGGGGCAGATACTCCATGAGGATGGACTGCACCACACGAGGAGATGGTGGGGGCAGGTACTCTATGTTGGACTGCACCATACGAGGAGATGGTGGGGGCATGTACTCTATGTTGGACTGCACCATACGAGGAGATGGTGGGGGCAGGTACTCTATGTTGGACTGCACCATACGAGGAGATGGTGGGGGCAGGTACTCTATGTTGGACTGCACCATACGAGGAGATGGTGGGGGCAGATACTCCATGTTGGACTGCACCATACGAGGAGATGGTGGGGGCAGGTACTCTATGTTGGACTGCACCACACGAGGAGATGGTGGGGGCAGATACTCCATGAGGATGGACTGCACCATACGAGGAGATGGTGGGGGCAGGTACTCTCGCAATGTGTAAAAATATCAAGACAAGCATTTGAATTGAGAAATCATGGGGGCAATAGATCAAGTGCAGATAAATACATTTAGTGTAAATGGGTAATTGATGGTCACATACAAAGAGAGCCGAAAAGCTTGTTTCTGTGCAGTACGAATCTATGAACACTTTACTTGGTGCTAACCTGGTTAGAAATTCTATTAAATTGAATATAGTGGATCAGTTTATTCTTACTATATGGCACAATGGACTTTCAGCCCAAAGGATAAAGGAAATTTACTTATATTCTTCCGACTGCAGGTGCTGTCTGTACGGAGTTTGTTCGTTCTCCCGTGACTGCGTGGATTTTCTCTGAGATCTTCAGTTTTCTCCCACACTCCAAAGATGTACAAGTTTGTAGGTTAATTGGCTTGGTATAAATGTAAAATTGGCCCATGTGTGTAGGATAGTGTTAATGTGCGGGGATTGCTGGTCGGCGCGGACTTGGTGGGCCGAAGGGCCTGTCTCCGCACTGTATCTCTAAATTAAACTAAAATTTGTATGGCTGGGCCGAAAATGGTATACGAGAAGTGTTTCTGCTTCCTGCTATTATATTAATTCCTGTGACCTCTATCTGGAGACGGGGCTATACCAGTGATGGTGAACTTGTTCTACCTGAATTATTATTTTTTTAAGAAAGAACTGCAGATGCTGGTTTAAATCGAAGATAGACACAAAATGCTGGAGTAACTCAGCGGGTGAGGCAGCATCTCTGGAGAAAAGGAATGGGCGGCATTTCGGGTTGAGACCCTTCTTCAGATGTCAGGGGAGAGGGCGGGACAGAGATAGAACGTAGGCGGAGACAATAAGGCTAGTGGGAGAACAGGGAAGGGGAAGGGGATGGAGAGAGAAAGCAGGGGCTATCTGAAGTTAGAGAAGTCAATGTTCATACCGCTGGGGTGTAAACTACCCAAGCGAAATATGAGGTGCTGCTCCTCCAATTTGCACTGGGCCTCACTCTGACAATGGAGGGGGCCCAGGACAGAAAGGTCAGATTGGGAATGGGAGGGGGAGTTGAAGTGCTGAGCCACCGGGAGATCAGGTAGGTGAAGACGGACTGAGCGGAGGTGTTCAGCGAAACGATCGCCGAGCCTGCGCTTGGTCTCGTTCGCCAGTGTATTTGTTGCTTGCAAGTTATAAATTGTTGGCTACTGATATATGCTGCACGTTGGCAGCGCCACTGATAAAGCCATCATTGTACTAAAGTCAAAGAAAGCCGCAGTCAAAGTCTATCCACAAGTTTTCTCATATTGTAAATGCCAATCAGCAAATACAATGGGCAGTAAATTAAATGTATATTTTCTTGATTTTTATTTCAGCTTCTTTGTTTCAGTGTTTGGAGATTTATTCTGAGATGCTTTTGGACTGGTTCGGGAGGTCTCCTGTGCTCTGCGCATGCACAAGGCTGGCCGGTGAATGTTGAACGGCTCTTCAATCATGGGATGCATCTGACCCCATTGAGTGACTTGACTTAACCTCTGCACCAGAAACCTTTGGACATGGTGAGAAGAAAGGAGCTTGACTGATTCATCCTGTGTGAACAACCAAAGTGTTAAGCCAGCCTCAAATCTGGAACCTTCTTACTCTTGATGACTCTCTATGTCATTGTCTACAACTCTAAGATGTAATGGATGAAGTCAATGAACGTGATACTATCTTGACATTCAATGTGAAATACCGTGATCTCCTTCATCCATGAACATATCAGTTCACATTTGTCGTTAGTTCAAGTTCAAGTTCAAGTGAGTTTATTGTCATGTGTCCCTGATAGGACAATGAAATTCTTGCTTTGCTTCAGCACACAGAACATAGTAGGCATTTACTACAAAACAGATCAGTGTGTCCATATACCATAATATAAATATATACACACATGGATAAATAAACTGATAAAGTGCAAATAACAGATAATGGGTTATTAATAATCAGAGTTTTGTCCGAGCCAGTCCCTGCAAAGTGATAATTCCCTTCCTATTTCTAGGTCCAACTGGATGATCCCCCTACCGCCCCCTCCTCCCAAGAATATCCTCGCTGAGAATACTGAACAATTCACCATAAATATACAAAGAATGAGATTAGTTCAGTTTAGTTTAGAGATACAGTATGCAAATTAGTCCTTTGGCCCAACGAGTCAATGCCGACCAGCAATATCCATACACTAACACTATCCTACACACATTAGGGACAATTTACAATTTTACCAAGCCAATTAGCCTGCAAAACTGCAGTGTGGAGTGTGGGAGGAAACTGGAGCTCCTGGAAAAATCCCACGTAGGTCATGGGGAGAAAGTACAAACTCCGTACAGACAGCACCCGTAGTCAGGATCGAACCCTGTTCTCTGTCGCTGTAAGGCAGCAACTCAACCGCTGCACCACCATGCCGCACATAAAAGATTGTTAATTAAATATAGAGCACATACAATTGTCAACTGTCACATGACTGAGAATTAATTTACCTATTGTATAATATTTCATATCACTTTGGATTTAAACATCATGAAGGTAAGATGGCAAAATAAATGCTGTAACTTCCATTTAGAACAAGAAACTGCAACATAAATTTTCATCATCTGAGAATGGTTCTCACACTCGTAACCATTACCAGTCTTCCAGGTATTTATTTGATCCAGTCCTATATCACTGCACATCAGCTTGAATATATTTATCAGCCTTTATAAGTCCTGCCCAGAGAGTACAGATACTTTAAACACCAGTAAACACCTAGCTTGTGGATTTTCTTCTCCACAGAAAAATACATGAATAATTGTTATTGGGCAGCAGAGGCTCTCGATTGAAAGTGAAAGGTATATATGATAAGAACAAGTGTCAGCAAGTCTTGCAATATGCCAGACTGATACATACTGATTCACTCCCACATAAAAAGAGCCATAATTTGCAGAGGTTGTAAATCCTTCCCTTGTTTCATGAGCTGTTTTTTACTCTAAATGAGGTGAGAGGAAGAAGACTACCTGTGCTATGGAAGGAATGCATGTCATTTGCAGACAGAGTCAAGATGTCCTCTTAAAGTAGAACCATTAAACGATACAGAATGTCATATCTAAACATGTAAAGTTATGGTACATTCTTTATTTGAATTCAGAAAAAAGCTTTCTTTTTTTTCCCCAATCCGTGACAAAGAAAGTGGCCTCGAGTCTATTGTGGCATTACTGCATTATTCTCATATCTATCCGACACTGACGTAAGCTAACAATGGAACATAAAGCAACAAAAGATTTATCCGTAGAATCCCTATTCCATCAGATGTTCTGTGAATTACATTCATTTCACCGTTGAAGGCAGCCAAACATAAGCCACAATCGAGAATGAGGTGCTGACTCAAAAAGGAACATCTATCATCAAGGATCCACACCATCCGAGCCATGCTGTTTTCTCGCTGCTCCCAGTATACAGGAGGTACGTATGCCTGAAGTTCAACACCACCACATTCAAGAACAGCTACCTTGCTCCAACTATCAGCTTCTTCAAGTGATCTATCTGTACAACCAAAATCCTACATCGACAATGAAGCATTATGGACCAGCTCTTTCATTACCATTTGTTGTTTGATTGTGTTTGCATGAACATCTTGTTCCTGTTTTTGCACAGTCTTTATGTCTTCATTTCCTTGTATAATTTCTGTATAATTCTTGGTTTGATGTGTTTGATCTATGAGCCCGTGATACTCTGCAAACAAGACTTACATAGTACTTGCGTACATGACAATCACCTCGACTTGACTTTGACCTTAGCCTGGACTGACCTGACAGCAGTCGCCACCATTTCATGAGAAACCAAAGTATTCACTCTTCTGTAAACTGATGGGGCAAGCTTGTGTTGCCAAGACCTCGCCAGCTGTCTGTCCCAGCCGGCCTGGCAGCATCTGTAGACACAGACACAGAGCTAATGTTTCAGATCAAAGGCCTTTCATCGCTCCCTCTTCTCCCCTCTCCCATTTTGGGTCGAGTCCCAAGGGTCTTGACCCGAAAGGTCACCCATTCCTTCTCTCCAGAGATGCTGCCTGTCCCGCTGAGTTAAAGGGCTTTCTCATTGTGCGACCTGAAGCAAGACCTAACAAGATTTAACATCGTGGGAACCTTCTGCGATAGCAGTACGGCATTCGTGGACCACCGAGGACCTCCGTGGCGCTAACGGCAGGTAGTCGTGTGACTTGGTAAGGTCGGGAGAAAATTCAAACATTTTTGAATTTCTCCAAGAGTGTCTTGAGCAGCGTTGCAACATTGTATGGACGCAGATGCCAGTGCGATATCCGTGCGATATCCGTAATGACACTTGCGAATACCGTGGGAACTCCTGCGAACGGTAAACCCGGAAACGTGACAGAAGGGACATAAGGTGAGTAAAAGAGGTGGTCTCAATATCGCCAATGGACCATGTGTCCATCGAGGACGTCCCACCTAATTGTCATTGTTTGAGAATCTTTTTCACAGTAAGACTTGCAGAGATGCCTCTCAGAAAATCGCAAAGAAAGGGGTCAAAGAAAGTCGGAAAGTTTTTAGCCATGCAGGTAAATGAGGAGGAAACTCAGCAAGAGAGACAGGTGGAGAGGCAAGAGGAGATGCCAGAGATACCACTGCCTGTGGGCTCCTTGGAGCAGGGAGAGGGTGATCAGGGTGTATTTGAGATTGCCTCCCCAGTAGCTGTTGCCTCCACAATATTCTCAGCAGACGAGAACATAAAGGTTAGATGGCAGAAGGTAAAGCCATATAACTTCAACAGGGAACAAGAGGGTGAACTGGTGGAGTGGTACCAATTCAATGAGATTCTCTATGATAAATCCAGAGAGGATTATAGAAATAGGGAGAGAAAGCGCAACCTGCTGGAGACGAAGGCTGCTGAGTATCCCCGGTGCTCATGTGAGTAACTATAACAATATATTAGTTTATGTACAGGAGAACAATTTAATGTTATCCATGATTTTAAAACATACAATGCTACAGATGTAAAAGTGCTGTTTTTGCAGTCACCTTTAATTTATCTTATAAGTCTGTCTGTTCCCTGCAGCTGCAATGTAAAAGTAGTGGCAGACAGCTTTTACACCCTCTTCGTTTGAAGTGGGAATCATGTCTCTTTTAGAGCCATAAAATAAATTATGCGAATTCTACGAACGGAGGATATTTATATAGCGTGTGAAAAAAAAGTGACATCATTTGTGCCACGTGATTAACTACACTACAGTCCACGATGTTCATTCACGATTAACGGGAAAGATCGGGAGACGGACAAGTCAGTCGCACAAATGACAGAATTGCCGAGTACCGTGGGAACTCTTTATCGTGGGAACACTTTATCGTGCGGAACTCGTGCTGGACCACGACCACTTCACTCGGGTGACATCTTGCTTCAGGTCGCACCGTGAGAACTCGCCATTACTGCAGCTTTTTGTGTCTAAGTGTTGGTAAGGTGAGCAAGCTATTAGTTTTTAGTTGCAGAGAGAGTAAGAGAGGTGTGGGTAGAACAAAGGGAATATCTTAGACAGGGTGCAGACAAGGTTGCTGAGATAACCTTGATGCTTTTCAGTTGCATCTGATTAATAGATCAATGAAGGCATTGGAGAGAAATGAAAGAGCTCTGGCTGAAAACCTGAAGTCAAAGGGGAATGCTGGAAATGCCCTGTGGTCCAAGCAATATCTCTGGAGGGGGAATGCTGAGTTCATAGACTGTATACATAGATAAATAACCTTACAGCAGAACTACCCAGTGTGGGAGACCAGAGACAGAGAGAGGGGATGGGATGGATAATTGAAATGACGGACCACTGGAAGCTCCATACAATGCACAAGAGCTGGTGTCTAAAGCCATCTTTTTCTTAAAAACTTTAAAGGCTATTAAGGAAAAAAAAACGATTTTTCTTTAAATCAACAAATTAATTAAATAATTTGTCAACAATGAAACGAAGCACAAAATGTCAATGGGTTGCAGGACTTGTGCCAGGTTAAGGTGACATAAACTCAGGAGGCAAGTGCCCCATTCTAATTACTGGTACATCCATAAAGGTCTAGAATGCCCATTGTAGTCCACGAGGAACTCATTGACAAGTGCAGGTGTCTCAGAATCAGCATTGAGCTGGAGCAGCATACACTTTTTGTTTAGATAGACACAAAATGCCGGAGTAACTCAGTGGGGCAGGCAGCATCACTGAATAGAAGGGATCCTTCTATATAGAGAAGGTACACAAAAATGCTGGAGAAACTCAGCGGGTGCAGCAGCATCTATGGAGCGAAGGAAATAGGCAACGTTTCGGGTCGAAACCCTTCTTCAGACTGTTCTTCTATATAGAGATGCTGCCTGTCCCTCTGAGTTCCCCCAGCATTTTGTGTCTGCCTTCTGTGTTTCTTCCTACACTTTTACTCCACGATAAAGAGTAATAAAACCATAATATCTACACAGTAAGAAATTCCCATCAGGTTTATAGAATTATCTCTTCCCTTATTCACAAGTTAAAATCAGAAAAGGTTGGATCCTGTGAAGTAAGTGGCCTTGAATGAATGAATGAATGAATGAAAGAATGAATGAAAGAATGAATGAATGAAAGAATGAAAGAATGAATGAATGAAAGAATGAAAGAATGAATGAATGAATGAATGAATGAAAGAATGAAAGAATGAAAGAATGAAAGAATGAAAGAATGAAAGAATGAAAGAATGAATGAAAGAATGAAAGAATGAAAGAATGAAAGAATGAAAGAATGAAAGAATGAAAGAATGAAAGAATGAATGAATGAATGAAAGAATGAAAGAATGAAAGAATGAAAGAATGAAAGAATGAAAGAATGAAAGAATGAAAGAATGAAAGAATGAAAGAATGAATGAAAGAATGAATGAAAGAATGAATGAAAGAATGAATGAAAGAATGAATGAAAGAATGAATGAAAGAATGAATGAAAGAATGAATGAAAGAATGAATGAAAGAATGAATGAAAGAATGAATGAAAGAATGAATGAAAGAATGAATGAAAGAAAGAATGAAAGAAAGAATAAAAGAATGAATGAATGAATGAATGAAAGAATGAATGAATGAATGAAAGAATGAAAGAATGAAAGAATGAAAGAATGAAAGAATGAAAGAATGAAAGAATGAAAGAATGAATGAAAGAATGAATGAATGAATGAATGAAAGAATGAAAGAATGAATGAATGAATACTTTATTGTCTCATGTGACAAGTCACGGTGATATTCTTTGTTTTGCACACCCAAGGTATGCAAAGAGTCTCCACATAAAGGGCGCCGACAAGATTACAAAGTATACCACGCCGGGTCCTCCTTTGTTCTCCCCTCACGGAGGTTCCCCCACAGAATGGGAATAAACTCTTTATCTTTTCCCTTGTTGCCTGCTCTGGTAAGTTAACCCTCATTCACGAGCAATGTTTAGCTCTGAATAGAAGGACATTTCAGGTGATTGTGTTTGCTCTGTCCAATGCTCACCTCCAGAGCAGCCAATGCATAAAGCCCTGGTGGTGGGGGTGAAAATGTACCCACTGCATCGATCTGAGTTAAAGACACAACTGTGCGGCTGGACTTCACTCCCTTCTCCACTTTGACAGATTTCTCTTTCTGTCACTCGACACCACCCAGCCCCTTAATACCTAATCCAACCAGCTCTTAGCAGCAGGTCCGTATGAAATGTATTTTATCAAATCCGAAGAATGTCAGGGTAAAATGGTTGAAGTTTCCAATGGAAGTCTGAGTGACCCAGACATGTATAAATTTAGACACAAAATGCTGGAGTAACTCAGTGGGACAAGCAGCATCTCTGGAGAGAAGGAACGGGTGACGTTTTGGGTCGAGAACCTTCTTCAGACAGGACCCGAAACGTCACCTATTCCATCTATCCAAAGATGATGCCTGTCCCACTGAGTTACTCCAGCATTTTGTGTCCATCTTTGGTTTAAACCAGCATCTGCAGTTCCTTCCTACACATGTAGAAATGTAGAGATCTGTTCTATGAGGGCTTTACCGTGAGGGCTTTACTGTCATGGGTGATGGTGGTCTACATGTTTTGAGGTCAAGTCAAGTCAAGTCAAGTCAAGTTTATTCGTCACATACACATACGAGATGTGCAGTGAAATGAAAAGTGGCAATGCTCGTGGACTTTGTGCAAAAAGACAAACAAACAAACAACCAAACAAACTATAAACACAATCACATATTCTTTTACATATTAAATATTGTGGGCGGAAGGAAAAACGTTCAGTAAAGTTAGTCCCTGGTGAGATAGGAGTTTACAGTCCGAATGGCCTCTGGGAAGAAACTCCTTCTCAACCTCTCCGTTCTCACCGCATGGCAACGGAGGCGTTTGCCTGACCGTAGGAGTTGGAACAGTCCGTTGCAGGGGTGGAAGGGGTCTCCCATGATTTTATTGGCTCTGGAGTTGCACCTCCTGATGTATAGTTCCTGCAGGGGGGCGAGTGAAGTTCCCATAGTGCGTTCGGCCGAACGCACTACTCTCTGCAGAGCCTTCTTGTCTTGGGCAGAGCAATTCCCAAACCAGATGGTAATATTTCCGGACAAGATGCTTTCCACAGCCACTGAGTAGAAGCACTGCTAGGAGATGCAAGAACCCCTACTGTAATGAATATTTGATGTTTAGGTGTTTCTCTGCTTGTATGTTTTGTGGGTAAAGGTTGTTACTGCATATTCCCCACAACATGGTCTGAAGAAGGGTTTCGGCCCGAAACGTCGCCTATTTCCTTCGCTCCATAGATGCTGCTGCACCCGCTGAGTTTCCCCAGCAATTTTGTGTACCTTCGATATTCCAGCATCTGCAGTTCCCTTTTGAACAACCAAACTTACATCACTGTTTTCATCTTTTTCATCTTCAAAGAATACATCAAGTGACAAGTTCCTCTGGGAATTGCATGTTTTTATTTCATAATTACTATTGCAGGAACTAGAAACTCTATAGACAAAACTTTAGGCCAAAGTTTAGTGTAGTTTATTTTAGAGAAACAACACCAAAACAAGCCCTTTGGCCCACCGAGTCCGCGCCGATCAGTGATCCCTGTACACTAGCACTATCCCATACACTAGGGATAATTTATAATTTTTACCAAAGCCAATTAACCTACAAAACCGTACATTTTTGGAATGTTCACGGAAACCGGAGCACTTGGGGAAAACCTACATGGTCACGGGGAGAACGTACAAACACCGCACAGGCAGCATCCATAATCAGGATTGAACCCATGTCTCTGGAGCTGTAAGGCAGCAACTCTACCGCTGTGCCACCGTGCCATCGATGAAACAATCACCAGCTGCAACTTATTGCTGTAAGAATCACCTAGTAAAAAGCTCAAGGATAATACCTTTTTCTGAGATAAAACATAGAAAGTAGAACATGGTACAGCACTGCACAGGAATGGGTCCTTTGGCCCATAATATCTGTGCCAATGAAAGAGCTAATAGTCAAATCTAATAATCAAATCTTAAAATAGAGTCGTTCTTCTACAAAAGCATGGTCTAGTAAAACAAAAGAATGGCTCGGTGCCAAGTCTGAATGACTTTGTAAATTATATGGAACACAATATGGAGGACAGGTTGTCTTTTTAATAAAGACATTAAGGTGGAATCCTGCAGTAGTAACATGTGCTTCTTTAAATATCATAAAGAAGCCAAGATTGAAAAAATAGCTGACGCTCCAGAGATAAGTAATAACTTGTTATTGGATGAGCTTGATTTGGGCCCAGCTTTTCCTATTTTCTGAAAGGCTACAGAATCTTTCAGTCATGCCATATTCAGACTTGGTCGGAGTGTTTTACTGATAAGAAACATGTATAATTGTGCTAACTTTCCTTTGTTCTGTGAGTGGGAGCCCGAGAAGCACTGAGCAACGTTTGTGCTCATTGTAGATCTTGCCACTCCCGTCTGACGAATCAATTAAAGATTGCCACAGTTTACCTTTAACAGTTTTGTTGCTATCTGCTTTTTAAGAGGCGAACTTTGAGACCTGAACATATTACCAAGGTAAACTAATCACATCTGCCTACACATGATTCATATCTCTCCATTCCCAGCATATCGATTTGTCTTTCTAAATTCCTTCTCCAAATATTTTAAATCTTACCGACAGACTTTTTTGGAAACCTTACTTGCACAACAGCAAATCACTGTGCTTCTCGAAATGTGTAGGAAGGAAGCAGATGCTGCCTTAAAATGAAGATAGACACAAAAAGCTGGAGTAACTCAGCGGGTCAAGACAGTATATCTCTGGAAAAAGGAATACGTGACGTTTCGGGTCTCGACCCAATACCTCACCAATTCCTTTTCTCCAGAGATGCTGTCTGACCCGTTGAGTTACTCCAGCTTCTCGTGTCTATCTTCAGCTTGCTTCTCATATTGCTTATTAAATTAATAGACATCTATTTTATAGGAGAAGAGTTGCAGCCTGGGGCACCTATTTTCTTACGTAGTTGCATATGTTGTGAAGCAACAGTTGCATCTGAAATTTCATCTGGCCTTCCGTGCTTTTCGAATCTGAACTAAACCTAACAGCTCATTTCACACAAAAAGATTGCCTGGCTGATATTCCCTGCAGTATTTCCCCAATAATTATAGCCCAGGGCCCTTCTGTAATGAACCTACTCATCAAAAGGAGGTCAGCAATTAGCATGGGAGCTGGCTAGCAGGCTCATTTTGGAAAGCCCTCCATCCCACAGGACTGTCCATCTGGCAAAGTATCAGCACTACTGATGGAAATTCCTCGGCCATTATCTCCACTGGTTAAAACGGCAAGTTAAGTAACTGATTTTTTTTTTCTCTTTATTACATACAAAGTTTGGATTCGCAATCGAAGCTGCTTAACAGAAATTGCTCAAAGAGAACCAATTTTCCACACAGTATGGGAATAGAAGTTCGTCAGCACAGTGGCGCAGTGGTATAGTTGTTGCCTTACATAGAAACATGGAAAATAGGTGCAGGAGTAGGCCATTCAGCCCTTCGAGCCTGCACCGCCATTCAATATGATCATGGCTGATCATCCACCTCAGTATCCTGTCACTGCCTCCTCTCCATACCCTCTGATCCCTTTAGCCACAAGGGCCACATCTAACTCCTTCTTAAATATAGCTTACAGTGCTTACAGCGCCAGAGACCCAGGTTCGGACCCTGACTACATGTTCTTGTTTGTACGGAGTTTGTTCGTTCGTGCTCCCCAAAACTTGCATGGGTTTTCTCCGAGAACTTTGGTTTCCTCCCACATTCCAAAGAGGTACAGGTCTGTAGGTTAGTTAGCTTGGTGTAAATGTAAAAATTGTCCCTAGTGCAGGATAGTGATAATGTGCAGTGATTACTGGTCGGTGTGGACTAGGTGGGCCGAAGGGCCTGTTTCCGTGTTGTATCTCCAAACTAAACTAAACTAACATCATCACAATTCTGCCATCTTACTAATATCTCCGTCAGACCTGGGACCAGGTCATCTGTTGGTTTAATATGGTGGCTAGAATGGGGTCATAGAATGAATGCTATGAATTCACCCTGCCTGGAGCCAATGTAATGGTACGCCAACAGTGTTGTTTTTCACAGTTCTGTTTGTGTCCTTTCTCACTCACTGACCTTCCTAGCATTTATTTCACCTTAAATATAAGGGGTAGGCCATTTAGGACTGAGCTGAGGAAAAACTTTTCACCCACAGAGTTGTGAATGTGAAATTCTCTGCCACAGAAGGCAGTGGAGGCCAATTCACTGGATGTTTTTGAAAATATTGGCCAATTTAGTGCCTGACAAAATGGAGGATTTCTGCCTTTGCAGAACCTGCTTGGCATCTTTTTGCAAAAGCTGCAAAGACCACGAGGATCATGGCTCCAGAATGTCTGGGTCCTGGGAGGAAGTTAAGTACAGGGTGATGTCTAGATGTCCTTTAATTGTTAACATGTATGAGGGTTTTGCAGAAGGAGCTGAGTCCTGCTGCAAGTGCATGATCAGGATTGGTTGGGGAATGGTATGTTATAATACCACTGTTAACTATGTTGCATGGTCTTTGCACTGTTATCTGTGATTGGTCAAGGAGAGTGGCCTTGCCCAAAATGTTTATATAAGCTGGTAAAGTGTTTCTTTACTTAGGGGAACTGTCTTCCATTTGGAACTTTATGTAGAAACAATGTAATGGGATATTTTGTGATTGGGTGAACTGTCAATTAATGTATTGTATGATCTTTATTTATGATTGGTTTCTAGGGGTTGCCCCCCCCCCCCCATGTATTTCACGCCACGGGTCTGATACAGTATATAAGAGGGGAGCGTACATGAGCCTGTGTCGATCTTCTGGGGGAGCACGGGACCGTGCTGACCTGCTGGCGGTGTCTATTCGCACGAGGTTGAAGGGCTTGGACGAGTAGAGACAATGATCGGACCCACAGTGTTGGTTAGGTATCGTATAGGGTGGAGTATTTTGTGATTGGAAATAAAGTTAGTTGATCCAGTGCTTGACTCAGTTTTTTACTGAACCAGACTAACGGGGTGAGAATAGGAGCAGAAATACATTTTCAAAAGAGAGTTAGATATAGCTCTTAATGTTAACAGAATCAAGGGAAATGGGGAGAAAGCAGGAACAGGGTAATGATTTTGGATCATGATCATATTGAATGATGGTGCTGACTCGATGGGCCGAATGGCCTACTCCTACAACTATTTTCTATGTTTCTATTTTGAGAGGGCTTATACACAAAACGGGGAAGTAATGCTGAGGTTCTATAAGGCACTGGTCAGGCCATAGTTGGAGAATTGTGAGCAATTTTGGGCACTTTATCTGAGGAAGGATGTGCTGGCTGTGGAGAGGATCGAGAGGAGGTTCACAAGAATGATCCCAGGAATGAGTAGGTTCACATATGATGAGCGTTTGTCGGCACTGGGCCTGTACTTGCTGGAGTTTAGAAGAATAAGTGGGAACTTCATTAACATATATAGAATAGTGAAAGGCTTTGATACAGTGGATGTGGAGAGGATGTTTCCACTAGTGGGTGAGTCTAGGAATGAAGGTCATAATCTCAGAATTAAAGGACATTCCTTTAGGAAAGAAATGAGAAGGAATTTCTTTAGTCAGAGGGCGGTGAATCTGTGGAATTCTTTGCCATAGAAGGCTGTGGAGGCAAATTTAGTGGATATATTTAAGACTAATAAGATAGATTCTTGATTAGTACGGGTGTCAGAGGTTATGGGGAGAAGGCAGCAGAATGGGGTTAGGAGGGAGAGATAGATCAACCATGATTAAATGGTGGAGTGGACTTGATGGGCCGAATGGCCAAATTCTACTCCTCACATATGATCTTATTATCAGCCAACATTTCAATCTATATTGAGACTTGATTTAGATTATACTGGCAGATGAAGTTATGGAAATGTATCTGGTGTGGGGGAGAATATAATTGTGCGAACATGTTGCAAACCTCCATCAGTGCTCACCTTATCTAGGTGAATGTGTAGAATTTGACCATGAGGTAAGATGAACAGGTTGGGCGTGAAGAATGTGTCAAGGCAAACCCATTCTCTGTGTCCTTCAGTTACCTTTCACTTACAGGAACCATTGCATAGCTCTTGTATGATGCCCTTGCACTATCTTTAACATGAAATCAAATTCAATGACAGTCCAAGAAGGGTCTCGACCCGAAACGTCATCTATTCCTTTTCTCCAGAGATGCTGCAGCTTTGTGTGAATATCTGCAGTCCAATAGGGTTACGGTATTCACAGAATGGACCAACCTGAACCGTGGAGAACTTGCACTTCAGAATGTAACATTTCTTTAGAGAGAAAATAAATCTAGATTAAGGGTTGCCTTTGACACATCATAGAAACATAGAAACATAGAAATTAGGTGCAGGAGTAGGCCATTCGGCCCTTCGAGCCTGCACCGCCATTCAATATGATCATGGCTGATCATCCAACTCAGTATCCCGTACCTGCCTTCTCTCCATACCCTCTGATCCCCTTAGCCACAAGGGCCACATCTAACTCCCTCTTAAATATAGCCAATGAACTGGCCTCGACTACCCTCTGTGGCAGGGAGTTCCAGAGATTCACCACTCTCTGTGTGAAAAAAGTTCTTCTCATCTCGGTTTTAAAGGATTTCCCCCTTATCCTTAAGCTGTGACCCCTTGTCCTGGACTTCCCCAACATCGGGAGCAATCTTCCTGCATCTAGCCTGTCCAACCCCTTAAGAATTTTGTAAGTTTCTATAAGATCCCCTCTCAATCTCCTAAATTCTAGAGAGTATAAACCAAGTCTATCCAGTCTTTCTTCATAAGACAGTCCTGACATCCCAGGAATCAGTCTGGTGAACCTTCTCTGCACTCCCTCTATGGCAACCCGATCTGTGAAGTTGGATGCAATGCATGTGCTAATACAGCCTATGTGAACATATCTTGCTGAAAACTTGTTAATTGTGCTGAGCCATATTTAGTGACATAAGCTTCATTATAAAACAAGCCTTGTAGAGGAGAGATAATGTTCACTGAGTTATGTTTGTCCACACTTCCCCGCTGTCAAATGAGTGCTCATATTACAGGCTATAAGTGAAACGGCCCCTTCATTAATCACAATTTAACAAGTGCACGTTTCGCTACAAAATTTATAATTTATCTTTTTTTCTTTCAAAGCTACACAGAATCAATGAGTTGAAACATCAAAATGATCAGGTCCAGCATTAGGACAAATGCTTAATGTATTAATATAAATTATTATTGTAAAAGAGGTGCTGGCTTGCTAAAGGACAATATTTTTACAAGTGCCTTAAGTGCCTACATGCTAATGACAGAGACAGGAATTTATGTTGAAATATATCTTGCATTACCGATATTAAGTATGTAACATAAGGATGGATGTAAACTCCATTATATATGTGGGGTGGTATGTGTAATGTGAACTCCATCATGTTTCAACGTTTCCATGAAAGGTTGACATGAAGGCTTTTACATTAACGGTGGATGGAGCGCACATTACACATATCACCCCCCTTGTATAATGTATCATGGATTACAATGTCAGCTGTTCAGTGGACTTTTACTCAGGGAACCCATTACACACTGAAGGTGTTGCTCCATTTCCATCCATTGTTGGGTTCATTCGAGATGGCCTTGGAGGGGAGGATGCTCCTCAAACTGCAGAGCATCTTGGACCATGCAGCTCACCCCCTCCATGACACACTGGTCAACCTGAGGAGTACCTTCAGCAACAGACTGATTCCACCAAGATGCAAGACAGAACGCCGCAGGAGATCCTTCCTCCCTGTGGCTATCAAACTGTGCAACTCCTCCCCCTTCTGTCTTGGAGTAGACTGACTACCCTTCCCCCTCTCCCCTCTCCCCAATCTTTACACGTCCCCAGTCCCGGGCTTTCCATTCGTCACTTTAATTTCATGTTTCATGCATCTTGTTGTGTTTTGTGACTGTTGGCAGACCAATGTCCCTTCTGGGATAAATAACATTCTATTGTATCGTATCACATCATATCTTTGGTGTATTAGTCAATGTAGTTTTCTGAATGGCAATGCAGCAGCAAGCTGATTCCCCTCATTAAAACACAACTTTTGTGAATTTGGAAAACAGGAAAATGTAATGAATAATTTAACATATTTGCTCTGGGAGGAGCAGTTTCATTTTACCAACACATTACTTACCATTTATTGGATTGTCACTGTGCATTTCATTTCCAAAGGTCTCTCCAAATTCTATAATTCTGTAATCCACTTACTGAAATTCAGGTCTCTGGTGAGAAATCAAATTGGTCACAGTGAGCAAAACCACATGCGATCTGTAGATATATGGGGCCATAATATTCCTCTACAAGTAAACTATTTTCACAATGTTCCAAGACCCTGTGTGTGTGTGACATGATACATTCAAAAGCCAGGATCTCAATACCAGATACAATGGGTGGCACAGTGGCACAGCGGTAGTTGTTGCCTTACAGCGCCAGAGACCTGGGTTCGATCCTGACTACGTGTGCTAGGTGTGTACATTCGCACTGTGACTGTGTGGGTTTTCTCCGGGTGCTCCAGTTTCCTCCCCCCATTCCAAAGACGTGCAGGTTTGTAGGTTAATTGGCATCTGTAAATTGCCCGTAGTGTGTAAAATAGAGCTGGTATATGGATGATCGCTGGTGGGCATGGACTCAGTGGGCCGAAGGGCCTGTTTCCATGTAATATCTCTACACCACACTACACTACACTGCACAGACAGAAACCTATAAAAAAGGTACTGACCAATTGCTTGTCCGCATGTGCAATCGCTTGGCTTGAGGGAAATGAAGATATGGTAGATGCACATTGTTTAACAGGAACAACGTGCCAGAGATTCAGAAGTGAACAATGCAAGGAGGCCCAGTCTTTGCAAAGGTTAATCGTATTTTGTTGGTCTCAGACGTCCAGACTTGATATATGTTGCACTTCTGCAGCATCAAGGACCTGCAAAGGTATTGAGGTCATGCATTGTTACAGATGCAAAATTATCTTTTAAAAAAAAAAAAAGGAAACTTAATCATTTCACGATGGATTATCGGCGTAGATGAGCTAGATGATTTACAGCTAGTTAACAAGCAAAACCATCATTCTAATTTATATCTGGACCTACTTACATCAATTATGTCTTGAAATTTTAAGGGCCACAGCACTAGAATAATAGATTACATGTCATATTCCATAATGTTCCTGTCCTTATAAAAGCATATCATCCAATTACTGTGGTAACGCCATGGGTGATCTGTAAGTATGAGTCAAACATACCTTCACTTCACGCAGCGCAGTTCAAAGTTAGTGCAGACATGAAAGAGATCAAGAGTTTAACTTGAGGACAGTTAATCCCGGCTCTCGTGTTGGGTCCTCCTTATGAGGGATAACATTCATTCTCGTACCTCTAATGACAAAACTTTCAACACACAGTGGGACCTTGTACAAGGTGTTTACCTTTCCTTTTAACTACAAATGTTTTAATCAATTTTTATCCTGAATTACGGACATATACAAATGATCAACAACCAATCAACAGCTTCAAATAACCCCCATCAGTCTGAAGAAGGGTTTCGGCCCGAAACGTTGCCTATTTCCTTCGCTCCATAGATGCTGCTGCACCCGCTGAGTTTCTCCAGCTTTTTTGTGTAGCTTAAAATATAATATACCTTCAATATTAGGGTGGTCCCGATCCAAAATGTCACCTATCTATATTCTCCAGAGATGCTGCCTGACCCACTGTTAGTCCAACAGTTTCTGTCTTTTTTTGTAAACCAGAATCTATAGTTCCTTGTTTCTACTTCTGAACAGCTTCAAAAGTTCTCTACAATGCCTCAGGCATTTCCAGTTCCAGCCTTAGATGGACTCAAAAAGCTGGAGTAACTCTGCGGGACAGGCAGCATCTCCGGAGAGAAGGAATGGATGATGTTTCGGGTCGAGACTTGAAATGTCACCCATTCCTTCTCTCCAGAGTTGCTGCCTGTCCCGCTGAGTTACTCCTGCACTTTGTGTCCATCTTTGGTATAAACCAGCATCTGCAGTTCCTTCCTACACACTCCAGTGCTAGCCTTTCCTTCAATGGACCCGTCCAATGCTCTGGTCTTACCTGACCCCTCTGAGCTTAAAGGGAATGGAAATGCAAGAGATAAATTTGCGATGAGACCTAGTAAAACGCGAAAATTGTTTGAGCATTTTTGCCACATTAGGGAATTTTTTAGAAACTATTTTTTAACCAAGTGAGCCTAAGAATATTACAATCCAAAACATGTGTTCATCATTGTATGCATCCAGTGGGACATGTAATGCAAAGGTACTGCACCTTTAAGATTAAGATTGAGGCAAAATATATAATGTCAATGTGTATATGTGTGCGTACAAATGTGTATGTGTATAGGTGTCATACAGGTTCTCAGGGGTTATGGGGAGAAGGCAGGAGAATGGGGTTAAGAGGGAGAGATAGATCAGCTGTGATTGAATGGCACAGTAGACTTGATGGGCCAAATGGCCCATTTCTGCTCCTATCACTTACGACATTATGACCTTATGCATGTGTGCTTGTGTATGTTTGTACGTTCACTCAGTAAGTGTATGATGTCTTCACTTGGTTAGTTATGGAAGCTTCACCTGAGAGAAAGCAAAGCTGACACAGAAAACACGGAGCGATGGATTTTGGTTCCTTCTGGGGAATCCTGAGGTACATTGTGGCAATGAACAAACGTGGCTTCAAACATCACCAGCCTATGTCAGGAGATATTATTGGTGAACAGAGATATCGAGAAAAATGCTTATAACGAAGCACAAATTACATCTGAAAACTAAATTGCACCAAAGCATATAATAAAATTAAGGTGAATTAATGTATTTTTTTCCAAGCTGTCAGATTATTATTTTTTTTTAAATTGGAAGCAAAAATGAATGGAAAGTGATACTTTTCAAAAATGATCTGAAGAAATGGAAATCAGGGGAATAATAACTGTGGTAGTCTTGCAATTTGCATTGGTCGCTCCTCCCTTTTACTTTGCCTGTGCAATTGTTGTATAACTGTAGTTATATTTGTTTTACATGTGACTAGTCTTCAGATAGTGTAAAATCTATTCATTCACTACAGTTAACATTGAAGCATTTTCAACACTTTGTTGCCACAATTACCCGCACCGGAACTGTACTGCTTTCACCAAAGGCATGGTAGCAGTTAGATAAGTCACTCTAATATTTAGGTTAAACAAGAGGACTTTCATTTTCGCGAGTGTGACTGTTCCACTGTTCTGAATTCTTCCTTTATCTGTAGAATCCTAGTTCAGAGTCACAGTTTGAAGTTACTTAGGAGAGGGCTAGAAAGACCAGCGACTGCGGGAGTGATGCAAGGAGTGAAGGGAATCTTGCCAGTAGGTAAGTGAGGCGGATTGGAACAGAGTGAGAAAGACAAGGAGCTGGGAGCAGATGGAGACACAAGTAGGAAGGAAACTGAGATGAGACAGGAATTAGCTAAAAAGCTGGAAGCAGAGAAAGACAAGTGTGAACTAAAATAGAATGAACCCACATGTCGTTCTCAGCTCTGGGGGTTGTAAGCTGACATAATGAGAATTAAGGCAGTCTAATTTGAGAGCTTGGTATACCACCTTCATTGATTGCTTATGAGCATTAACAGCAGAGTTAAATATCTATAAGTAACATAAGCTAATTCAGTGTTGATGTACAGTCAGGATTTGGGTGTAAATGCTTTAAGGATTTGAGGCAAATATGTTTTATTGTACAATTTTCAATCTTTTGGTTATTCTTATCAAACCTTACCTTATTGGAACTAAAAGTTTAAATAATCATAGTTTCTACTTTGTTCAGTAAGTTATTCATTGTTCCTACTTCCTCTAAAGAAAATTAATTTTGAAGTTTAATATTAATTCCTGAAAGTTCTCTGTCTCCACTCCAGCAAGTGTAATGGTGATACACCACCCTGTGTTTCCAATTATCCCATAAAGCAGTGAAATAATCTTTCTATTATTTTTTGTTTCCACATGACATATTCCCGAAGAGCTGTCTCCTTGAGTGTCTTTAATGTGCTGCAAATCTGGGTCATTTTTCCCACTTGTCAGATGAGCAAATCTGACTTTATTTACTTGGAAGCTAGATGCAGAATGCTGGAGTAACTCAGCAGGACATCTCTGGAGAGAAGGAATGGGCGGCGTTTCAGATCGAGACCCTTCTTCTGACTTTTTATTATTTACTTGGATTGGAACTTCTAATGCTTCCACAGATAGCTGTGCTGGGAAAATATCAGCAAACGGCTTGAGATCAACCAAACTGGCCTTGGCAGCATTGGAGCAACAACCTAATCAAATCGCCCATCAGGCTGCTGTACTGTGATTTTACTTCGGAGTCACGTGAGTGACTACGTGAAGAAGCCCGCCAGGACGCATGCGTGCCATATCGCTTTCACGCTTGCGAAACGACAGGCGGGGTGGAACGTTCCCCCGCAGCGGTAAGTTTGAAACCGCGACCTGCAGGTAAGTGATTTACTCTGCGGTAGTTCTTGTCCCCGCGCTGTTTTTACACAGGGGGGGAAGCTGGACAAAATAGTGTCCACAAGTGCTGCGAGTAAAGCTGGCTGGGGAGGACCGCGAAGTTGCGGGAGCCAGCAGCAGCTGAAGGCACAAGCCCCGTAAGGGATCAGCTGTGCCGACTTTTTGTCCCGCGCCGGCCAGAACACCACGGCCGGGCGGGAGACTATTCAGAATGGGGCCGTCGACTTTTGACAAGTCGAAAACGGAGGAGGTGGGGTGGAACGACGTTCCCCCGTAGCGACAATTTAAACCAGGACCTGCAGGTAAGAGCTGCGGTCTTTTTGTGTTTTCCCATGCTGATTACAGGTGGAGAAACCAACGGGCTGCGACAAAGCTGGTGAGGGAGGACCGCGGAGCAGCGGGCAGCCAGCAGCAGCCAGCGGCACTCGGATCACCGATAGTGGGATCAGCTGTGCCCGATGTCGCCTCCGCACCGGCCAGATCCACGCGGCCGGGCGGTAAGGCTAGACACAAAACAAACAAGGTCGTGGACTCAGAGGAGTCCGACTTTGAACAACCGCGGGCGGCCAGCGACCGAGAGCGCTGGAGCCGGATGGAGCGGTGTGCGGAGCATTTGCTCCAACGTGACGGACTCCGGGAGATGGAGTCGGGTCACTGTGGGCCCTATGATAAACCCACAGCAGTACCTCTTGAAGGGCTGCACAGTGCTTCTACCTCATCAGAGGGGAGCACTGCGGGTCAGTTCTGGGCTGACCTGGAAGAGGAGTCCGCAGAAGGAAAGACAAGTGTGCAAGGGGTGCAGGGACTGTGCAAACCTGGGACCACAAAACCACCAATACTATTGTTTGGAGGCAACCTATCGAAGCAAGTCAAGGAGCTCGATGAGGAAGCAAAAACCCTGGGACTAATAAAAGGGACTCCAACAAAAACCCACTACAGCCAAAGACAGCACCCCTACGCACCCACCAGCCCGGTACTCAAAACATGAGTCTTTTTAGGCCATGGCCCAGGCCGGCCTTCATGGAAAATGCGGGGACCTCCAACGCCAACCAAACCGAAAATCCAGACACCAGCGCAACAACAGCAGCGAAGAACCTACAAAAAAGAAATAAACCTGCCACTGGTAACTATGGAGGTAGGTGGGTCTGGTTCCCTACAAAATACAGGGAGCATGGAGGTTGGGGGGAGATTACACTCTTTTCTGAATGCATGGAGCATGTTAACAACCGATACTTACATCTTAAGCAGTATCCAGGGATATACAATAGAGTTTATACACAAGTACAGCCCTCCAGTTCAACATATACCGAACCGAATGTTCGTGCTTTCTGATAAAGAAAAATCAAAAGCGCAAGCTGAACTGGAGCGGCTTTACGTAAAAGGTGTAATTGAGAAAACTCAACACGAACCATTAGAATTCGTGTCCAATATATTTACCAAAAACAAAAAAGATGGTGGTTGTCGCATCATCATAGATCTGACAAAATTGAATACATTTGTACAATATATTCACTTCAAAATGGAAACCTTTGTTACTGCTAAACAATTAATTTCCAAAGGTTACTTCATGGCCAGCATCGATTTAAAAGATGCTTACTATTCAGTGCCTATACGAGGTGACCACAGATGTTACTTAAAATTCAACTGGATGGGACAACGCTGGCAGTATAAAGCACTGCCAAATGGTTTATCATCAGCCCCCAGGCTGTTCACAAAAATTTTGATACCAGCCCTAGCGTTTCTACGGAAACGTAAACACATGGTCATGGCATATTTAGATGACATACTAATTGTGGGCAAAACTTTGGAATTGGCCAAACAAACTGTAACAGCCACAAAACAGTTATTTGAAAAACTGGGATTTATTATCCATCCAGTTAAATCTAAACTAACGCCTTCCACTACTATGGACTATTTGGGGTTCACCATTGACTCAGTTCACATGTCGGTGACTCTGCCTAAGGGAAAGGCTAGAGATTTAATAGAGGCTTGCAATAACCTAATTGACATCAGCAAACCATCCATCAGATTGGTAGCAAAAGTAATTGGCAAAATGGTGGCTGCCTTTCCAGCCACACAATTTGGACCTCTACATTACCAAAACTTACAGAGAGCAAAATACAAGCACTTTAAATTAATGCAGGTCACTTTGACAGACCTATGAAACTACCAATCAAAGCTAAAATGGAACTAAAATGGTGGATAGATCTGGCTTTGTTCCAATCCAATCATTGTCAGTAACCCTTCCATGGTACTACAAACTGATGCCAGTGCACTTGGGTGGGGAGCCACCAATACCATCACCAGCTGTGGAGGTAGATGGACTGCTCAGGAGGCATCATTATTACTCACACTGGGCATAAACTACCTGGAAACGTTGGGTGCATTCCATGGCCTAAAGTCATATTGTACTGGGTCATATCACCAGCATGTTAGACTACAGATAGACAATACCACCGTGGTAGCATACATTAACCACATGGGTGGAAACAAATCGACATCATGTGACAATCTGGCTAATACAATGTGGCAATGGTGTATCCAGAGAGATATTTGGATATCAGCCACTTACCTACCAGGAAGACTAAATTTAGTGGTAGACACCAGGTCACGCAAATTTAATGAAAACACCGAATGGATGTTGAATAAAAAAGTATTTGCTGATATTACAGCAAAATATGGAACAGCAGATATTGATCTATTCGCATCCAGACTTAACCACCAGTTATCAAATTATGTTTCATGGGAACCAGACCCTGGGGCAGCGGCGACAGATGCATTTTCGCTGCATTGGGGGGAAATTGTTTATTTACGCATTCCCTCCTTTCTGCCTCATCAGTCGGGTATTAAGGAAAATACAACAAGACTCTGCGTCTGGTATTTTGGTAGTACCCGATTGGCCTACTCAACCATGGTTCCCAGTGGTATTAAACATGGTATTAAAACCATGTATCACCATCCCACATAGACCAGATTTATTGCTACATCCCGTAACAAGGGATAGCCACCCATGCCATAAACATTTGAACTAATTAATTTGTAGAGTTTAAAAACACCTCTACTACAACTGGGACTGACGGACCGAACAGTGAACATGATCTCGGCGGCCCAAAGACAGTCAACCAAAAAACAGTATCTGGTCTATATCAGGAAGTGGGAGATGTACTGCCATAAAAACAACATCGCCTACAGAGACATGAACATCCCGTCTGTTCTGGAATATCTGGCAGGCCTCCACTATGATGAGGAGCTCAGTTACAGTGCCATCAACTGCGCCAGAATGCCCTATCGACTTACCTATGGCAGCGGACAGAGCGTTACTTTGTTGGGACTCACCCACTGGTAACAAAACTTATGAGGGGAATTTTTAATACTAATCCCCCAAGAACCAGGTACTCCCAAATATGGGATGTAAGTATTGTCCTGAAGATGCTCAGGAATTGGTCTCCAGCAACAGCTCTGTCCCTACACAGACTAACATTAAAAACAGTCATGCTAATGGCATTGGTCACGGCACAGAGGGTACAGTCACTGCATAAACTAAGACTGGACAACATGACTTCCTCAACAGAAAATATTACGTTTCATATCTATGAGTTAGTAAAGCAGAACAGACAGGGATCAGCAGGCCTCAATATACAATTTAGGTCATACCCAACAGATGACCGTCTCTGTATAGTAAGACATCTGTCGTTATACATGGAGACAACGAAAATCCTAAGAGGCAATGAGAAGGCACTTTTGGTCAGCCACAAGCAACCACACAAAAGAGTGACGGTCCAGACCATCTCAAGATGGCTGAAACAGGTGCTAACACAGGCTGGGGTGGATACTAATATTTTTAAATCTCATTCCACCAGGGCTGCAGCTACATCGGCAGCGATACAGTTGGATGTACCAATGGACCAAATCCTCAAAGCAGCAGGATGGTCTGGGGAAAAAACATTCCAATTATTTTACAACAAACCAGTAATGAAACCTGGAACGTTTGCAGAAACAATTTTAAGTTCTGTAAATTAATTTAAACCCATAAAAAGGGGTTATAATTTTGTGTTAACAAATTTTATGATTTCAATGTCGAATTCATGTCCAAATTATGTTAACACAATTCCTCCTACAGTCATCAAGGCAGACGTGATGCATGGACTCATTTCCACGGCATGAAATCACAGAGCTTTAAAATCTTCACGTAGTCACTCACGTGACTCCGAAGTAAAATAGTAAGATTAAACGAGAATTTACCAGTTTGAAGTTTGATCTGTATTTTATGAGGAGTTACGATGAGGGATTACGTGCCCTCCGCTCCCACCCTTGATCATATACTTAACTGGTATCTCTTCTCTAATCTTACTATGTTTAGTCATTACAGTTATCTGTGATTTCACACCGCTGCTTTGAAGAATGACACGCATGCGTCCTGGCGGGCTTCTTCACGTAATCCCTCATCGTAACTCCTCATAAAATACAGATCAAACTTCAAACTGGTAAATTCTCGTTTAATCTTACTATTCTTGCCACTCAAAGGCATTGCTTATAACATCTTCAATGTGGTTGCATTTAGTCTGCCCAATGTCAGTATGACCTTGGTGCTTTCTGTTACAAACAACCTTGCACAAAAAGGATCGTCTGAAAGAGCAGCTAGTTTGCACTATGTTGTAGGCAGCAGCACAAGTATATAGCCTTTCACACAGCAAACCTGAATCTAAAATACCTTTGCTGCAGATTGCTTTTATAACTGACTGAATACTTTAGAGTTGTCAGCTGTACATTTGAATAATTATAATTGGCCTTAAGTATTTTACATGTGCAATTTTGTAGATTATGCTTTTATGGTTTACTCCACTACTTCTCAACACATCTTCAAAACTTCATGCTGCAACCTCAGCAGGTTCTTGGGATCAGTTTCTTGATAACTTTAACAACTTAATGGAATAAAAAGGCTGATGCTTGGAACTTGCTTGTTTTTGTTGCTTTACTGAGTTTCAGATGGAACTCTCCTTGCTATTATTAATCCATCACTGTTCATTGGGTATTTTATACACATTAGATACTTTTGCTTGTAACCATTCACTCACCCCAAGCATACAAATCTGTCCCACAGCTCTGCTCTTCTATTGTTAGATTTATACATTACTTGTTGGTAAGCAACACAGAGATCACTTCTTGTTTCATTATAAGCTCGCAAAAATGTTTTTCCATAAATCTGAGTGTGTGTTTTGTGTTCCTCCTCTCTGTTTCAACCAGAAATCAGTAACTGGATTGGTTCTGAGTGCAGTTATTTTAAGTGGATGTTAAGATATTTGCCACAAGACCCTTTTTCAGATTCGACCCAAAACATCACCCATTTATTCTCTCCAGAGATGCTGCCTTTCCCGCTGAGGTACTCCAGCATTTTTTGTCTATCTTTGGTGTAAACCAGCATCTGCAGTTCCTTCCTACACATTAAGATACTTGCCAGTTTGTATGTACTTGCCAGATATTTATACTGTTATAAATATTTGCCAGTCAGTGTAAAAGCTCTACAGAATTTACCAGCCCAGCTGTCATTGCTGCTTGTCATGGTGTGGGTGATACAAACATCTTTGCAGTCCCTCATTGGGACAATGATATGTTCCAATGGGTATCAGTGCTTAGACTAGGAGTATTGACATGAGACATCTTCTGCTTGTCCCTTGATTGAAACAGAGCAGTTGTTATGATGCGGCAATGCTCCCCATGTTTTACCAAGAGAAAGATCCTTCTCTCTACTGCTTCCATGATGATCACACCTTACCAGGAGGTTGAGCTCCTTTTCGCCCTGAATTGAAATCACACAAAAGGATCTGATCATTTACCTTGCCGGAGATGTGATTATTATCCGGATCGTATCTCCGGTCGATCTGCGGCCTAACATCATGGAGATGGAGGCCTTGCTTGGGACTGACTTTGAGCCCCACTGCGGGGCATGGACTTAACATCGGAGCCGATCCCTTGCCAACGTTTTGCGGACTTGAACATCAGGAGCTCACAATCTATCACTGTCAGGACCTACATGAACAAGAAATGTCCACAAGAGCCGTCATATTCCAGGTCCCAAACTTCATATTCGGTAGCAAAAGGAGCCTGTTCACAGTTTCTTTTATCATGGAAAAGCTGGTCCATGCCAGCAGGACATGGATAAAAACCAGCAAAACAGCCTCTGAAAATCCAATAAAGGGTCTGTCCCACTAACGCAACTTTTTCCGCGACTGCTGGCACCCGCCATAGGTCGCCGAAAATTGTCAACATGTTGAAAATTCAGCGGCGTCCAGAAAGACGCTACTACTCTTTGGGTGAGTAGGAGACTACTCACGAACATACAGGCGACACCCTGGACCTGTATGGTCGTGAGTAGTTGCGCAAAGAGTCGTACCTTGTTCTGGTCGCTGCTGGATTTTCAACATGTTGAACATTTTCGACGACCTGTAACGACCTATGGTAGGTGCCGGCAGTTGCCGAAAACGTCGTGTAAGTGGGACAGGCCATTTACTTCACTGAGAATATAAGCAAGGTAAAATTCATGACACAGTTTGATGGCAATCGCCTTGGGTCCAAAATTAGTGCCCTAAATCAATAGTGGCAATAACAACGGTATGAAATAAGAGTTGTCTCCCGCAGATTGGAGAAATAGACTACAGGAAACCTCATTGGGAGACCAATGGCAGGTACTCCTTGAAGCTCCACCAAGCTCAGCTGAAATTTACTCCCATCAGAAGGAGGTGCACATTGAGTAAGATTAATTATCTGTGGTTATCAAAGGAGGTCAAGGAAAATATTAAATCATGAACTAAAGCAAGCAGAGTGGCAAAAGCTAGTGGCAGGTCAGAAAACCGAGACATTTTCAGGACCCTGCAGTGGAGAACCAAAATATTAATAAGAAGGGAGCAAAACAAATATGAGAATAAACTGGCAAGTAATATAAAAACTTCAGTAGCCCCCCCACCTCGGTCGTGACTGACCATGGGTGATGCATCCTAGTTTGCAGGTGATGTGTGGTTGGATGCAAGCCTGGGCGATGTCATATGGAGGACAGGCTGTTGCCCATGCAGCACGTCCCCCCTCTCCACGTCGCTGATCGATCCAAAGGAACAGCAGGGCCGTTACAGTTTGGCACCAGCGCCGTCGCAAGAGCTGCCAGAGCGAGGTTGTAGACAACGACAAACTGCCTTAGGGGCTCCGACTCCGGATTTTCTTGATGTTTACTCCAGGAGCCTTTTCCATGACTGGATATGGCCACATGGCAGTGGAGGTTTTAAATCAGAATTTTCCCTCTCCCAGATGGACTGCCTTCCCAAGCTGACGAGCCCCATCTGCCCATCTGCTAAAAGCAAATAGCAAAAACGTGTAGGTAAACGGAGCCTTCTGGGTGGTGTTGCAAATCTTAAGGCCATGGAGAGGGTGCACATACAGAAGAATGGGAGAAGGAGCTCACACTTCACAAACTAGCCACCCACTCACCCGTAAGCCACCCTCGACCCTCTCTGTGGCCTCATCAGTCTTGTTAGGCAACTCCCTACATAGAAAAACAGAAAAGAATCAAGTCATCCACAATCCCATGGGACTGCATTGGAAGAAAGATATAGATTACCACTCCTGCTTCGCATCCAACAAAAAAGGAAACATTTAATTGCAAGCAGGACACAGATCAGTAATTCGTCTGTACATTTCCACTTTACAACACAAAGTTAAGAAAAGTCTGCTCCAAATGTATTTAGTTATTTTTGAAATTGCTCATCAAAGTCTACATTTACTTGATCTTACTCCCAAATCCATTTAGTGGAAATCAAGCAAGTGGCAATGGAGTATTGCTGGCACAAGCAGATTATGGTTAAAATGCTTTCCTCTAGTTTAGAGATACAGTGCGGAGACAGGCCCTTCGGCCCACCGAGTCTCCACTGACCAGCGATCCCCGGACATTGTCACTACCCTACACACCAGGGAAAATGTTACATTTATACAATTATACCAAGCCAATTAACCTACAAACCTCTGTACTTCTTTGGAGTGTGGGAGGTAACTGAAGATCTCAGAGAAAACCCACGCAAGTCTTGGGGAGAACGTACAAACTCCGTACAGACAGCACCCGCAGTCAGGACCCGGGTCTCTGGTGCTGTAAGAGCAGTAGCTCTATCTCTACGCCACCGTGCCACCCAATCTCGAAACAAAACTGTGAACGTGAAGTTTTATTGATGCCAAAACAACAAAATATTGTGCTCAATTATATTTCCTTTCTTAAATACATTCAAAACAATGAGAAAGATTAATACCAAGACAAAAACCTTATTTAATTCAAATTGAAGTGATTTGGCAAACCAATTTGTTGTGTTCAACAATAAATATTCAACATTGAGAACAGACAAAAAATATGCAGACTTCCTTACTGAGCAAATAAGATATTTATGAAAAAAAAAAATAAACTACCACACTATCTTTGATTGAAAACAATACACTCAACAAATAAACTGATTGGAAAGGGGGCAGCATAATATTTCAATCTTACATGCATTACCATAACGAAAAGTCAAAACAGTATATGCAGTATATGCAAAAGAGTGGTTGATTTTGGCAATAGATTAAAATACATTCATTTTACAGTAAATTAGAATGAAAAGAATCAATAATTGTCTTTCCATGTACAACAACTCTTTGTTGAACAGTTGTTGAACAGGATTGCTTACATTGCTCACTGCCAGCTGACAGTCATGTGGCAGCATCGAGTTTGTAGTTTAGTGTGAATTTGAAGAAGCATAACAATCTGTAAATGTTATTAGCATACTTATGATTATAATTTGGCACTCAGACAAATGGTAAAGTTTTTTTTTAATATCTCCGCAGTGGAAACTTGACAGAATTAATATTTCCTTAACATGCTTTATTGAAGTGTGAAATAAAATGTAGCCTCTATTGGTTTTAGATAGGTTTTTGTTTCAAAATTACTGTTAATATTCTTGCTTTGTAATTCACTCTGCTCTTCCAGCACTCATTCTATCTCTGTCCCACCAATCCCCTTGATATCAGTCTGAAGAAGGGCCTCGATCCGAAACGTCACCCATTCCTTCTCTCCAGAGACGCTGCCTGTCCTGCTAAGTTACTCCAGCATTTTGTGTCTATCTTGTTTATTTAAAATATATTTCCTCGCGATTTCAGTGGCTAATTATGACATTAATCAACATTAAATGGTGCATTTCAAACATTAAAATTACTCAGTATACTGAATTTGGTTTTGCAAATTGATACATCGAATAGTAAATTAATTACTTCTGTTTCGTAAGTTAGTTCCAAAACTTTTCAGCCACCATATCCCAGCTTACTATTTTATTAAAAATGTAACTTCATCAAATTTATTCTCTTTAATTCAAGGTTACATATTTCAAATGATCTGATCATTTATGTTTTTATCACTGAATTCCCACTGTGCAGTGTCATTCACACTGCTTAATTTCAATGGTCGGATTTTCCAACGTCATAGCAGAAAGGAACTATGTGAAATCATCTGCTGAATATTATGGCGATGAAAGTGCAGGAATCACACTAACAAAATATAGCGATTCATTTTGAACACAAGAGAGACTGGAGTTGCTGGAATCAGGAACAAGTAAAACAGAAATCTGAACGAACTCGGTGTGGGTCAGGCAGTATCGGTGGAGGCAAAGGGCAGAAGTTGATATTTTGGACTGAGAGCCTGCAGTAGGATGGGGAGGAGAAAATAGATTGCTGGTATATATCAGTATAGTAGGTGGGGGGGAATAGAGGCTGGTAGGTGATGGGGAGAACCAGGTAGGGAGTGGATGCTGGACAGATGGAACCATATAGGGAGGAAGGGATAAGAGAGGTGAATAAAAGGAGAAGATAGAAGATAGCCAAAAATAAGAGGTGGGCAGCGAGTCTGTTTGGGAGAGGAACATAGAGCGTGTGGGTTAAATGTAATGGTGACATTTTCATTGTTGATGGCATTGAGTTCTAAGCCATCTATCTGCCATATTTTTGGCAACTTAATAAACAAACATATCCTTTTGCAGACAGTTTTTGCCCTTCCCACGACTTGCTTTCCCATCTAAAGGACAAACACTATGGATTCTGGACAGCTGAAAACCAACAGATCCGAAACGTCACCTATCCATGTTCTCCAGGGATGGTGCCTGACCCACTGAGATACTCCAGCACTTTGTGTCTTTTTTTTTTTTAAGTTAGAAGATGGGTTAAACAAAATTGACATTAGGTTGTTGTCGTGCCAAATCTAAACAACTGTCTCTCAACAACACCATGTTCAATTCTGCTTGGAAGTATCCCTCATTCTAACAGTTGTGGTTGAGAAGAGGCAAGGCCATAATATTCACAAACCTCTCTTCATCCCCCCCCCCCCCCGAACCTTAATTCTTTGACTAGTTTCACTGTCCTCCTGATTAATTTTACTTTGCATGCCTTCCTCTCGGCCAATAACGAACCATTCTACATTTTCCTTGATCATCGTCCGCTTTGATCTGACATTTTCACACCTTACTCTTCCATATTTCAAGTTTCCCTCTCTCCTGAGTCTGAAGAAGGATCTTGACCCGAAACACCACCCATTCCTTCCCTCCAGAGATGCTGCCTGACTGAAACGTTGCCTATTTCCTTCCCCATCAGTCTGAAGAAGGATTTTGGCCCGAAACGTTGCCTATTTCCTTCTACTCCCCCTCCCATTCCCCATCCGACCTCTCTGTCCTGGGTCTCCTCCATGGCCAGAGTGAGCAACACCGGAAATTGGAGGAACAGCACCTCATATTCCGCTTGGGGAGTCTGCATCCTGCGGGCATGAACATTGAATTCTCCCAATTTTGTTAGCCCTTGCTGTCTCCTCCTCTTCCTCAGCCCTCGGGCTGTCTCCTCCCATCCCTCAGCCCTCGGGCTCCTCCTCCTCCTTTTTCCTTTCTTCTCCCCACCCCCCCCCCCCCCATCAGTCTGAAGAAGGGTTTCGGCCCGAAACGTTGCCTATTTCCTTCGCTCCATAGATGCTGCTGCACCCGCTGAGTTTCTCCAGCATTTTTGTGTACCTTCGATTTTCCAGCATCTGCAGTTCCTTCTTAAACATGTTGCCTGACCTACTGAGTTGCTTCAGCATTTTGTATCTATCTTTGGTGTAAACCAGCATCTGCAGTTCCTTCCTACATTTTGCCATAAGGCAGTTCCTTTCAATGGTATGAAATAAGGGTTATTTGTTTAATGGGATGGAAATTTAGATGTAGGCTTTCTAAGCTAGATCGACGTTCTTACCTTTTGCTGAATAGAAGTAAATTTATTCCATGTTACACATACCTAAGGAATAGGAAGTATTCACTTCCTGAAATGAATCCTGAGGTGCTTGGCAAGGAAGTGAGGAATATTTCTTTTCTCACTGCTGTGAATTGCTAAAACTGTCTCCAAAGCACTAATTTACCGGAATGTTTAGTTGCAGTAAATCCTGCACCTCGGAACATTTGTCTCCCAGTTGGCAGCACCAGGAGTAAGCTGGCTGAAAACAAAGCTGAAATCGAGAAGCTAATTACAAGCAAAAGAGAAAAAACAGCTCGCAGTCTACGCAGAGCAGAATATGCCCACAATGTGACAAAAAAGTCACCGTCTTTTGGTAAGTGAAAGAATGTCAGTTATCATCACACCCTTCATTGAAATAGGATTAACTGTGCAAAAACATCAATAATTAGTAGTGAGATGCAATGCAAGGTCACCGGCTTTCTTTAAAATCATCTGTATTTACATGTTTGAAAATGCTAACAATACACATACAGAGGCTTTCTATCTGGTGGGTAACATTCCATAATAAAAACTGAATGACAGCTAGTCATAAAGCTGCCTTTTCTCATATGAAGTAATCCCACAGCAAGCACTTGTTAGCCAAATGAGAATCGGCTGAACCAACTGGAACTCCTGCATTTGCATTTTTCATAGTATGAACATTAATATAGCTTTTACATAAATAGCACTGCGTAAGAGACACTTACAAATTGCAAAATAATCTGGCATTACATAAAACATTTCAGTAGATTTGCACTAACAGGTCAGTATTAAAATTAAACAAGGCTTTTTGTAAAGCCCATAACCAAAATTTAATTCCCAAGGTATTCAGTAAAGAGATTTCCAAATCCCTGAGAGGTTATCAGAATCGTATATTTACTGATCTTGTTTTATTTCCTATTCAAGGCCTGTGGCTTCCAGTAGACTGGAGAATGATGAGGTGCAATGGACTATAAAGTTGACCCTTGTATCTTGTGCCAATTACATATTATAACTCACTCAGCAGAGGCCTGAATGCCAAAAAAATGAAGTTTAGGATGAAATTAAATGCCCATCTAGACAGCTTGGATGAGACTATTGGAAATTAGTCTCTGGAGCTACACTAAATGAAAATGAGATTTCAATTTAGAATTGCAGTATAATGGCACAAATGGCTTAAATGTGGAGATATGCAATCCAATCCATTCTACTGTAGGGGGATTAATTTTATGTATTAATAAAAGTGACCTCATTTGCCTTTCGTCACCATTTCACATTGCCTGCTTCATCAAACATCAATTTTGTGCTGATGGAAATATGGCCCCATCCAGTTTCTTAGAAACACAAATTACACTATAACGTCAGAGTGCTTGGTGGCTAGCAATTTCTTAACCTACTTTCGTTCACTCAGTTTGAAGGACTTTGGGACATTAAAGTTCTGCTCAAAGGCCTCTTGAGATTTCACTTATCTCGTCTGATAAACCCTCATCAAAATTCAAATCAATTGGACTTCAGAAAAAAATCCAACCACTTTTCGATTTAAGATATGCGTGGCCATTTAGAAACAATAGTATAACAGCAAACGATAATTGTAACATATGCTTTATACTGCAGCCTACAAAATATTCACAGAAGGCAGAAGGGTTGGGGTGGTTTTATTTGTTCCGAGTGAATATTTTTCCCTTCAATTGTTCTCCACCACCTTGGCAGTGGAGTTGGTGACGCTTGCCACCACAGACTGTGCTTAAGCAGATGTTGTACCATTAATTAGCTCTGGACCTGGTTCTGTGAGAGAATTCCCAGCTCTCATTCCAAAAGGGATAAGTCCCAGAGTGCATGCTCCATATCTATACTCTAAAACCGGCTTTACTGCAGAAAATGTGGGACTGTTGCAGTTCTGAGTGTAAAATATAATTCTTGATTTCTTACTTTCGGTTGCAGCTTGCAGCTTGCAGCTTAATGCTGAGGAAATAGGAATATTTGGTAACGTCATACCTTATGCATTTAGTTAAATAATTAGAAAGTTCATGGAAACATTTTAATTACTGGCATAATGGTTCAGCCAGATACAATAGGTACACATGTATGAAAAGACCTTTGAAATCACGCGCAATTAATGCAGCTAATTTTAATATAGTTGGAAATTTATGTAACTGATTCAATTATGTTCCCAAAATCCCAGGAAATTTCAACACACAATATAATATGTAAGAAAACAATCCTAAAATGTTGAGATGAACAAATACTCTCAGATTAGTGTTCTAACAATAATTAGCTACAGTGCAATTGAATACCAGAAATATCTCGAACTTTCTTACCTGCAATATGTATTTATAGATTAATTAATAGATGGAATCTGTATATAATCAACGATTGATTCCATGTTAATTCCAAAGTGCACCAGAAAGTGACTGCAGATCATTTCATGATTTCATTCAATGCTCATGTAATATCTTTCTTCCCCTGGACATCAAATCTAAAGAAAAATATATATTCCTTGGAGTGCAGGAGGATGAGGGATGATCTTATAGAGGTGTATAAAATCATGAGAGGAATAGATCGGGTAGATGCATAGAGTCTCTTGCCCAGAGTAGACAAATCGAGGACAAGAGGTTTATGTTGAAGGGAAAATTATTTAATAGGAATCTGAGGGGTACCATTGTTGGTGGGTATATGGAACAAGCTGTCAGTAGAGATAGTTGAGACTGGGACTATCCCAAAAATTAAGAAACAGTTAGACAAATAAATGGTTAGGACAGGGGGTTTGGAGGAATATGGGTGGGACTCGTATAGCTGGGGCATGTTGGCCGGTGTGGGCAAGTTGGGCCGAAGGGCCTGTTTCCACGCTGTATCACTCTACGACTATGACTCTATGACTAATGAAATGGCATTAATTATTTTAAAGAAATTCTGAAAATCCCTTTGATGGCAATGAATTTGGAACTAATTCTGGCACAGCATTAAACCAATGTTGCACGATATATATACTCACAGTCTAAAGTCAAATTATTGCCAGCCTCCCATGCAAGACATGAAATCCATTTTGACATATACACTGATTAAACCCTTTTTACTTTTATTAAATGTTTCACACCTTCATTTACTACTCGTTGGCTTAAGGGTGTGCAGGAATTACATTGGGGATTGATAATCCACAAGTGAAATGAAATAGTTGGGCATGAATCATTACAGCGGACTCCTCATTAATCATGCCTTGTACATGTTGGGGAAAAGATTGGTCTGGGGTTGAAATCTACCACTGGCAACAATGAACCAGCATTCCGTTTACATTTACCACCACTCGCTTTTCCATTAGGTCAAAGGAAAAGAAAATTAAGCAACACGCAAGCTATATTGCAGCTGAAACCCCTCCTTGTTTTAGAAACAAGAAGTAAGATAATAAAGCTAACAGTCTAGCTTTTATATCATATTTTTCTTTCTGTTTTATTGTGAATAAAGAAAAAGGCTCAATGCATGTGATACAGAGAGATAGTTAGTTGTCTTCAGTTCAAGTCATTTTAATTGGAGACCATTTTCTGTTTCCCCACTTGCTGCCAAACGTATACAATAATGAACGCATTATTTTTTTTAAACCCCTGGAGGTGCTTTTAGGGATGTAAGTCTGTGTTCCCATATTCGCTCATAATAATTAGTCTGAAGGATGGGTCTGAATGAACCCAATCACTAAAGTAGTGCCTAGTCTGAAGAAGGGTCTTTGCATTGGCTTTGCCATAATTGGACCCACAGCATCGATAAGCTCGAGCAGATTCCCCCATTCATAATTGGATAAAACAAGATTATTAAAAACCTAAAGACCAAAACACCATGAATACTTTAGGCATATTGGCATATATATTGCAAAGTAAATCATTTATTTTTAATCTCCTCCTTCCCAATTTACAGTCACAACCCCAGTCCTAGCCTTTGAACACATCGCTGTTCATCTGAATTTACCTAAATACCCTGTGCTGTTAAGTGCATTATACAACTGAGCAGCTAGGTGGCGCAGCAGTAGAGTTGTTACCTTGCAGCGCTTGCAGCGCCAGAGACTAGGGTTCGATCCCGACTACAGATGCTGTCTGTGCGGAGTTTGTACGTTCTCCCAGGAATCGCGTGGGTTTTCTCCGAGATCTTCGGTTTCCTTCCACACTCCAGGTTTGTAGGTAAATTGGCTTGGTAAATGTAAAAAACAATTTTGCTCTAGTGTGTCGAGGGTTGTGTTAATATGCGGGGGTCGCCGGTCGGCGAGGACCTGGTGGGCCGAAGGTTTTCGCGCTGTATCTCGAAAACTAAAAAAACTAAAACTAAAGACTCGCTCTGTTAAAGATGAAGTAATTTATTTACAAGTTTGCTAAAAATAAGTGGACAGATAATAATGTAACAGTTACACATAGTGTGAGATTATCATCTTCTTTCCTTCTTGTTTCCTATCGCAACCTCCATTTGCTGGTAGATAGCAAATGATGTAATTTTTATTGCTGCATTTACTAGATGTACCAAATTAATTGGAATTGTTCCGTGCCCTGAATGAGTTAACATTCTGCACATTCTCCTTATACTGCTTTGGATCAGGGTTAAAAATACAACCAACCGTGTGTTGTACGGAAGAAATGCCGGGAAACTTTGAAACAATAGGGTTAATAGCTGTCAGAGGAAAATTACAAGTTGCTTACTGGCAGATGGAGAGAATCTTCCATTTCCAAAATAACTTTAATGAGCAGCCCACTTTAAAAAAAATGTATCATCGCTATTCCTTCAAAGCAATCCAAGCTTGAGAAAATGAATCCAGTGATAGATGATATTTGTACATTCAGGTTTTTTGCAATGACATTGTAATATGTTGGTATGCACAAGCCTATTTTTTGTCTAACAGGACAAATATCCTTGGGTTTTCTCTGTCAAGCCAACACAATCTTTCCATGTCAGAGGGGCATAATATCCTCTCGGTCCATAGGAGCCAGTGCATAAGGAATGATGCTATTAATTCTCCTGGGCAATCTTCAGGTCTGATTCTCTGTGAAATAAATTTGCATGCTGAATATGAGGTAGGTGAATCATGGAGAGTACAAATTATGTTCCCTGACAGCGGTTAGCCGATGGTACTGCACAAGCTTGTTTGTTCTTTGTTGAAAGCTGGAGAATTTCAATTCATTACATGAGATTGGTTGGAATTCAAGTCACTTTATACTTGATATTGAGTCTGTTATCTCTGCATAGACCACTATTTTCCCCAGAGTACCCACCTAATCACTACTTAAAAAATCGAAACATATAGTTAGTGTCATGATTTAGGGACCAGAGAAGCTGTATTTATCAGTACAGTGAGATAATTTCAATTTGAAACTTTATCACTCTCTGCATTTAACTGATTTGAAGGCTTTTTACATATTATGATTGAGGAAACTCCATCTAGCCATTGCTTTGTGTCCAGATTTTTAAGCAGTTATAGACAAGATTCATACTTCATGTGAAAAAGAACAGGTTACCATGGATATAACTAATAAAAGCAGGTTTAAGGAGCATATATAGTGAAAGTATGAGTAAATATATTTCAGATATGCCCAATCATAACCTTACATTGTCAGGTAAATTCAGGCCGTTGTGATGGTGTTTAAATATGAAATGTGGTAGCAGTTGTATTGTGAATTAATATTAAATTAAATTTCTAGCAATAGATGCGATTTCTTTACTCCAAAAATATTACTGCTAAAGAAGTTCATTCAAACCATTCTTAGTAAAATTGCTGTGAAATGTAATTTTAGACATTCCGTATTTAGAAAATGATGAGATGTTACCGCAAAGAGGTGCAGACAACATGGGAAGGACAAACGTATCAAAACCTGTCATTTGCCATCAACACTGGCAATTAATTATTTTCATATATTTGCATGTATTTTTCCAAAAAATAAATGATTTGCTTTAATAAACAGTGCAAAATTTGATATAAACAAACAATAATTGGTTAATACTTTCAAAACAAAGAAGACATTTCCATTTTGTTCTACTCAAAGTTGATAGAATTATGCTGTATGGATTTAGGATGGTTCCAATATAAACATGTAACACTTCCATATTAAAAACATATATTTTATGACTATCAATAGCAGCTAAAACATATTTATTATCCCTGCCTTCACATACAATTATACAGATGAAGTGGTTGGTTCTTTAATATGCATTTATGACTCGGAATATGATGATAGGAATGATTTTTCAAAACTGTCTAAAATAATTCATTTTGCTACATATCTGTTCCCTATTGAATATCCTGGAATTGATGGCATGATATAGTTGTAATAAAACATTTATTATACAAAGGGAAATTAAACTTTTAAACTTTTTAGAAACTCATTAGTCTTGACATCAAAAGGGGTTGGTATATACATGACAAAGAGAACATAATGGGGTTGGTGTATGAACTGACAGGAGTGTTCGGTTGCCAAAATCAGTATACTAGTTAGTGAAGACTATGCTTTGTACATTGATCTGGCTGACTCGAGCACGCTTGCTCATCAAGCTCCTTAAAAACAATGATGAGCAGCAATAATACATCGCTTTCCGCAGTATTACGGTGACTTAAGGGCAACTAAATTTTTAATAAAATTTAGAGCAGGGAGCATCATAGAAAAACTGTCACGACATAGCTACCACCATATATATATGAGAACTAGCAGAATATTACATCGCGTATTTACATAATGCCACCATGATTTTTTTTTAAAGAACACTGTGCTGCCTGTCCATTAGAGCTTATATTGGAAATACTTAGATTGTATTCTATTGTAAACTAATAAGTGCAATAATCAGGAAGGGACCTACACAATGTGTTTCATATACAGGAAGAGTGTTGTAAAAATCAGAAACCTGAAATAATGAATCATTTTTTTTAATGTAGCAAATCATGAACAATGATTTATCAGTTCTCAAAATATATTCCTGTTTTTCCACCTTAATGAAGCAAATCAACTTATTTTGCTTGTTGCTAATTGCACCAGATTATTAATATGCTTTTGAGTTGCATTTGGTTAAAATGCTGTATTTACCAGAAGAAATTTACACATTTATCTCACTGAAGCTACGATTTTGAAGAATATTTTTAAAGAAGAAACTAAATAAATGGACAAATTTGAACGGAAGTAGCGTGGTAATATTTATTTTCACACAGTGAGGATACACTTTTCATTCGAGTAAATGCTCCAGAGACAATGCTTGCTTATTTCAGCCATTTGTTTTTCTAATTGTGACATTGTGCACAATGTCCACAATAATCATTCAATGTAGAGTAGTAAACAAAACCATTTTTGATGGGCAGAGAAAAAAGGAGTTTGCTGTGTGTCATCACACAGTCACATGTATCTGAAGGACCTGCTTCATGCGTGACTTGGCCTTCGTCTGTAAGCATGGGTGGTGCAATGACCTATCCTAATAACGAAATGACCCAAACAACTGACAGCATGCTTCACCTTTCAAGTTTAATGTTATATTTTCTGATAAGGAGCTTGGATTGGATTTCGTTGTTTCCTGAGCACACATAGATGTTCTGCATATATTGCGCAGAAATGTTCAGTTGACCAAAGAAGAGCTCGTAACCAGCTGACAGCACATCAGGCACATTTTTTAGGGAAGCAGTGATAATTTGAATCAATGTTGTGGATGTACAATAAATGGAATAAAACCAGCTATATCTTGCGCCAACAAGACATATAAGAACGGCACGGTGGCACAGCGGTAGAGTTGCTGCCTTACAGCGCATGCATTGCCAGAGACCCGGGTTCGATCCTGACTGCGGGCGCTGTCTGTACGGATTTTGAACATTCTCCCTGTGACCATGTGGGTTTTCTCAAAGATCTTCGGTTTCCTCCCACATTCCAAAGATGTACAGGTTTGTAGGTTTATTGGCTTGGTATAAGTTTAAATTGTCCCCAGTGTGTGCAGGATAGTGTTAATGTGCGGGGTTTGCTGGTCGGTGGGGACTCGGTGGGCTAAAGGGCCTGTTTCCACGCCGTATCTCTAAACTAAACTCAACAAAGTATACATCAGTGTACATTCAGTGTACAGGCTCTCCCCACCTTCCGTAGTTGTGCTTAATAGTAAAATGCAGTGACCTGAAGTCAGTGTTTGTTTCATGTACAGTTAGTTGAGTCATATTGTGCACAAGCTTTGTCCTGTGAACATTGATTGAATAAGTGACATTGGGCAGAGTGGGCCATGATTGACAAAACCTGAGACCCTGAACACAGCTTTACCTGAATAGGAGGAAGATGCAAAATGCTGGACAGGCAGCATCTCTGGATAGGATTTGACAACCCAATGCTATCAAGGGCACAAATCGCCATTTTAATTATCTTTAACTTAGAGATGTCTGAAGCAATTGAAATAAAAATAATATTTAATATTTTAACATATTTTAAAATAAACGTCCCCATTAGTGAAACATATATTCTATTGCTGTTAGTTAAATATGTATGTAAATATAAGATGAAATCAACAGCAAAAAACAAAAGCGTAGCTAAACATACCCTTGTAATGAAGGGCAGCAAACCCATTCAAGTGGGTTGCCAATTGCATGCCAGCCACAATTGAGGAGCCAGAGCTGAAGTGCATCCACACCCTCAGCTTGGTAATTCCAGATCTACAGCTGAACTCCTAGTGGGAGAGTCTAGGACTAGAGGTCATAGCCTCAGAATTAAAAGACGCAGCTCTAGGAAGGAGGTGAGGAGGAATTTCTTTAGTCGTAGGGCGGTGAATCTGTGGAATTAATTGGCACAGAAGGCAGTGGAGGCCAAGTCAATGGATATTTTAAAGGCAGAGATAGATAGATTCTTGATTAGTACGGGTGTCAGGGGTTATGGGGAGAAGGCAGGAAAATGAGGTTAGGAGGGAGAGATAGATCAGCCATGATTGAATGGCGGAGTAGACTTGATGGGCCAAATGGCCTAATTCTGCTCCTATCACTTATGACCTCGCTGCTGAGTCCAGTGGTGAAGCTGGAAGACAGATGTGTTGGCTGAACTGTGGATGGGCAATTGGGTGCTGGTTTACAACAGGACCTCACCCACAAGGAAAGCATAATGTGCTGCATTTGTTTATGCTCTGTCCTGCCACCAGTCTGTTACCAGGAGTAGTCATTTCTACAGAACACAATGTTGCTGGTATAATTCAATGTTAATATATTACCACGGGGTATTCGCAGCATTGCTGATCATTATTGTATCGTGTACACACAATGAAGAATGTCCTAAATTCTAAATGAACGATCGTTGATATGTCGCGATTTTTTTTAACATCTGCTCCAGCTGGGATCTTGGGATGAGTAGAAGCTCCATTTTTTAATTTAGTTTAGCTTAGTTTAGAGATACAGTACAGAAACAGGCCCTTCGGCTCACCGAGTCCACACCGACCAGCGATCCACACACATTAACACTAACCTACACACACAAGGGACAATTTACACTTATACCAAGTATACAAACCCAAGCCAATTAATCTACAAACCTGTGCGTATTTGGAGAGTGGGAGGAAATTGAAGATCTCGGAGAAAACTCACGCGTTCACGGGGAGAACGAACAAACGCCGTACAGGCAACACCCGTAGTCAGGATCGAACCCGGGTCTCTGGTGTTGCAAGCGCTGTAAGGCAGCAACTCTATCGCTGCACCACCCAGTAAGCTCTTCTATTTCAACTGAAGTATGGTTTCTTCTCAGAAAATGTGAATCATCACGATGATTGGACAGCGAAGAGAAATTTAGTTCCTGAATTAAGGTGTCATTTTTTTTTATTTTTTTTTTGGCAGCCCGGCAGACCAACTGCCCCCACACACTCATCCCTGCGGCCCGCAGCGGCCAGGAACCCTGTCCTGGTGAAAAGCCCAACATCTGAAATGTTAACTCCGTATTTCTCTCTCCACAGACAATACAATACAATACAATACAATACAATACAATACAATACAATACAATACAATACAATACAATACAATACAATACAATACAATACAATACAATACAATACAATACAATACAATACAATACAATACAATACAATACAATACAAATTTATAGTCATTTGAGCCTCAGTGAGACTCAAACGAAATTTCGTTTACACAGCCATACAAACAAAGACAATGTCCTACAGACATACACACAATTAAATTCACACAAACAGTGGGTTCACTGTGATGGAAGGCAAAGTATTTTCTCTCCCCTGCTCTCAATTTCTCTCCCGATGTCCAAGCCCCAGGCGGGTGATGATAAGTCTCACGGCCATTTTAGGCCGCGCGGGGCGATTTACGGCCCCGCTCCCGGTCTGAAAGTACAAAGTTGGAGTTCCCGGCGGGCGATTGTGAGTCCCACGGCCTTGAAGCCGCGCCAGGTGATGTACGGTCCCGGTCCGGGTCGTTCCAACCCCGCGACACGGGCTGGAGAAGTTGTGTTGCGGGAGCTCCGGGAAGCGGTCTCTCTCTCCCCCCGGACCCGCGAGCTCCCGATGTCCCAGTCCACCGGACCTGCAGCTGCGTTGCTGGAGCCTCCGAGCCCCAGGAGTCGAGTCGCAGCAGCGAGTCACCACCGCTCCCCACGCTCCGAGGCCGGCCAACCCCACGATGGTGAGTAGTCCGCAGCTCCGCAGTCTCCCGAGCCCCCGGGTCGTTCAGGCTGGAGGCCGCTCCACGGTGCTAGGCCCCAACGACAACGGAGACAGGGAAAAGGTCGGGTCTCCCAGACAGGGAAGATATTTTAATTAGTTTCCCCCTGCCCCCCGCCCCCCACATATACACATTTAAAACTAGTATTAAAAAACACCAAACACTACATTTAACTAGACAAAAAATAAAAAAAGACAGACAGGCTGTAGGGGCCGCTGCAACGGGTGAGTCGCGCCGCCCACAGATGCTGCCTAACCCGCTGAATATCATGTGTAGGAAATAAATGCAGATGCTGGTTTAAATTGAGGATAGACACAAAAAGGTGGTGTAACTTAGCGGGCCAGGCAGCATCTCTGGAGAGAAGAAATGGGTGACGTTTCGGGTCGAAACCCTTGTTCAGACTCGTCATTTATATTTCACATGTATCGTTACTGGCCTCTGACAGACTTGCAACAAAAAATACCTTTCACGCACCTGGTGGAAATATATACTCGGCTTTTTATGAATTATCAGAATCCAACAGAGCATTTCATAGGAATCTGGCACTGAAAAGTAACTTTTGAATTATAGATCCTTGCCACTCATTGATAAATTAATTTCTGATATTTGATGGTCGGTGCGGACTCGTTGGGACGAAGGTCCTGTTTCCGCACTGTATATCTAAACTAAACTAAACTAAACCAAAATTGTTTAATTGTTGACAGGATATAAGGTAATGTCATCTATTCTGGAGATCCACTTTATTTTCAAACAGTTAGCGTCATCTTGCAAATGGCAACTTAACAGTCCTAATGTCATAACACACCAATAGAGGTTCAGCAACCAACAATTCAGAGTTACACATGAACGTACATGCAAACATACACATTATGCACATTAGTCAGCCACTTGGCACCTTGTACACACTCCTCCATTCAATAAGATCATTGCTGATCTAATTGCAAGCTCACTCATTATTCCCACCTCCTATGCTAACCTTTCACCTCCTTGCATACCAGGAACTTATCCAGCACTGACTTTAAAATATTCAAAGACACTGCTTTCACCACACATTGAGAAGGGACGCTCCTCAAAGAGAATTGAACTTCCTATTCTAAGTAATAAATCAAGACATCATTCTTGTGGGATTTTATTTACTGGATTCAATTTAGGGCAAACAGCATTGGCTGATATTGCCTTTTGCAATGCATACAGTTTCACGTTTCATGATATTCATCAGCATAAAACATTTACATTTTAAAGCAAATCACCTTTTTTTTCCAAACCACAACCCATTTAAGCATTGATTTAAAAGAAACAACCGATCCAATCAGTATGAACTGAAATAATAGAAATAATGATCTGCTGGCATTTAACAGATTATGTCACTGCAGATTGATTTAGTTCAAACAATAATGCTAACAACTCCTTTAAATGGATTCAATTAGCCAGGATCTTTCTTGATATGTTTCATCAGGTTGGTTCAATTAGCTTGCAATCAGAAATATCCGTGAAAAAATATAATGAATATATTTTCAACTATTTTTCTTTGGATATCACTTCACGATTTTTCACAAAATCGTTATGAAGCAAACAAAATCTATTGAGGTCATCCTTGTGAGTTAACACTTTAAATATGAAAGATCACATTCTCACAAATATTTGAATGTGACACACGATAATTATTTTCTGGATATACGACAAAATGCAAAATCATTCCATTAACCGGAATGTGAAATACAATGGTTAAGACAATTTTCTTCTGGCATTATATAGCATGTCTAACATATTTTATTTTTGCTCATTGGAGTTAGTTACCAATACCTCTATGTATAAATAACTATGGAACACCCGGATGTAAAACAAATCCTGGTTGTGTGCAAACTCAGCAGTCCATCCAAACTGATGCTAGCCTAATAAGCTAAGATTCTCCTCCATTTAATTTGAGGTGATTGAAAAAATGATCAAAATTTGATTAATTTGATTCAGTCATCATAGTTCTCTTTTGTCGTCAATGTAAAATGATTCTGCAGCCTTTCCATCTGAAAAATGGCTTGTTTGTAAAATCCCTGTATAAATGATACTCTTTGTGGAAATTTGGTAATTAATATCTTCTGATTAGCCAAAAGAAATTGTCATCGACTGTTGCTCTGCCAGCATTTAAGTTAGCAAGGGTGTAAAATGATTTTGATTAGCTGTAGTTGTTTACATGAATTTATATTGTACTTTATCATTGAAAAACATGATTGAATCTGTATGTTTGGTTTTGATTCATTCACAAGATGTCGGCATGACTGGCCTTGCCAGAATTTCATGCTCATCCCTCTCAGTCCCTGAAGCAATGGTGATGAGCTTGGTTGTGAACCATCTGATGAAGGTGTCGTTATACGAGAATTTTGCCCGAAAAGTCTGTGACCCATAGCGCTATGTTTAAAGCCCATAGCGTTGTGGGTGGTAGCGCTATATCGAGAACCATAGCACTGCAGTCGACAGCAACATGTTTAAATTCCCACGCGCTGAGCTGACAGCGTTCTGTTTAAAACTTTGTGCGCCAAGTCTGTAGTGCTGTGTGTATTACCTTTGAGCCAAGTCTGTAGTGCTGTGGGTATTGCCTTCACCCCAAGTCTGTCGTGTTGTGTGTATTGCTTTATGCACCAGTCTGTAACTGATAGCACTTTGTTTCCAAACTCAGATGAATTCCCCTGCCATTGGTTGTAATTTGAGTTTGGAAGTAGCGCTATAGGCCAGGACTAAAGGGCGTGTCCCACTTGGGCGTCATTTGCGCGTCACGCAGATGGCGCACAAAAATTTTGTACATCCCAAAATCCTGAGGTGCCGTGCGCGACCGCATGTCACTGCCTACGTCACCACGCGCCATGCGCGCAACACGTGTGCGTGATGCGTAAATTATGTCGCGTAAATGACGTGCAAATGACGCCCAAGTGGGACATGCCCTTTACTGGTGGTCATTTCAATAACTGATTTCTGTCTGTATAAAGGTAGGCACCGGTAAACTATAAGGCAGTTCTTGATGAGAGGGGTTCACCGACAGGCTGGCTTGCGATCAATGCCGTAGACGGAGGCTGAGAGGGCGGTGTGCTGCTGTAAAACAGGCCCCCGCGCATCACGAGACAAGTATTGTTTCTGTTCTCTCTCGTGCCAATAAAGCTGATTGTAACTTAACAGATGAGTGTGCCTTTTTTCTGTTCTACTGGTCAGATCCTTGAACCTGTTCCCTTGTAACAGGTGTCCCACATGTTTAGGAAGGAACTGCAGAGCTTACACACCAGTGGTATGAGTATTGACTTCTCTAACTGCAAATAACCCTTGCTTTCCCTTTCTCTCCATCCCTTTCCCCTTCCTCGTTCTACAACTAGTCCGACTGTCCCCTTCATTAAATTCTATCTCCATATGCTTCAGTCACCTTCTCCTAACTAACAATGAACTATTCTACATTTTCCTTGTCGACATCTCTTTTGATATCTCATTCTCACACCTTACACTTCCATTTCTCTGTGTCTCCCCCTCCCCTGACTCTCAGTCTGAAGAAGTGTCTTGACTCAAAACACCACCTATTCCTTCTGTCCAGGGATGTTGCCTTCTCCGCTGTTGCTCCAGCATTTTGTTTCATTGTTCCACATGTTGTTCGATCAGGAGTTTCATGAGCTGAACCCAGCAATTATAAATGGTCAGTACTGTATTTCCTAGTCGAGATGGTGAGGGATTTGGAGAGATGTTATTCTCAGCCGCCTGCTATTTTGTCCTGTTTAATATTGCAGAAATGTGTGATGTTATTCCAGAAAGCTTTTGCAATGCATGGTGTAAATGGCATGCATGGTGCCTGCAGAATGCAAGTGGTGGAGTCACTGAATAGTTAAGATAGTGGATGGGGTGCCAAACAAGCAGACTACTTGGTTCTATATGGGCGGCACGGTGGCGCAGTGGTAGAGTTGCTGCCTTACAGCACTTGCAGCGCCAGAGACCCAGGTTCGATCCCGACTACGGGTGCAGTCTGTACGGAGTTTGTACGTTCTCCCCATAGCCTGCGTGGGTTTTCTCTGAAATCTTCGGTTTCCTCCCACACTCCAAAGACATACAGGTATGTAGGTTAATTGGCTTGGTATAAGTGTAATTTGTCCCTAGAGTGTGTAGCATTGTGTTAATGGGTGGGGTTCACTGGTCGGTGAGGACCCGGTGGGCCAAAGGGCCTGTTTCCACGCTGCATCTCTAAACTAAACTAAACTAAACTAAACTAAACTAAACTAAACTAAACTAAACTAAACTAAACTAAACTAAACTAAACTAAACTAAACTAAACTAAACTAAACTAAACTAAACTAAACTAAACTAAATGTTGTTAAGCTGCTCAAGTTGGTGCTACATTCATCCAGGCAAGAGGGGAGTGCACCATCACACGTTGCAATTGAGCTTGGGTAAAGACTGCAGGGGGGCAGGGCTCTGTAAGTAGACAGGAATGATGGGTTTACTTGGATCATTTAGGTTTAGGGAAGGAGGCGAGTGCAAGCTCCTTGCAGCTCGGGCTCCATGATGCTGGAAGCCATGGAAGAAGGATCTCCAGAGTGGCAGTCATCAGTGACAACTATAAACCACTGCTATCCGTACAGCAGTGTGAAACATTGCCTAAGTAGCAAGATCATTGCAATCCAGTCAGACAATGACTTACCATCCTTCTCCACATCATCTGAAAATTATTGTCAATGTAGTAAGTGATACTCAACTTGGATTTAGTCAAGGCTACTCAGAGGAAGAGATTATGGCAGTGCGAGGAATAGATGCACAGGGTCTCTTGCCCAGAGTAGGGGAATCGAAGACCAGAGGACATAGGTTCAAGGTGAAGGGGAAAAGTTTTAATAGGAATCTGAGAGGTAATGTTTTCACACAAAGGGTGGTGGGTGTATGGAAGAAGCTGCCAGAGGAGGTAGTTGAGGCTGGGACTATCCCAACATTCAAGAAACACTTAATACGTGGATAGGTCAGGTGTGGAAGGATATGGACCAAGTGGTGGGACGAGTGTAGCTGGGACATTTGTGCAGGTTGTGCGAAGAGCCTGTTTCCATGCCGTATCACTCTATGACTCTATTCACACCTCATTATTCATGTTGTAAATATGGTCATATGATTAAATCTGAGAAGGTAGCAGGGAGTGATTACCTTTGACATTGAGATCTCATTAATGTGAGACCATCATGATTCTGTGTACTGGTGGTTAATCAGCTCAACCCTAGTGTACTGCTGCAGATTTCATCATGTTAGTGCCCTTCCAGTGGAGGTCACACCAATGGACCTTGCTCTATCACATGGTGCAGATGTGGTGTGTTCATTTCCTCAAATAATTAAGACATTCTCGGGCACTTGTGAAAAGGTTGGTTCAGCATCTATCGCATTCACCAGCTAGAGACCTCCAAAAGAGGAGTACCTCCACTGAGTGAAGAATCTTTGTACCCTCCCCCTCTGTCTATATCTACGGTGTTATCATTATCGCTAAACTGGCTATGCCAAAGAACGTCTGAAGTTAGATATTATGTGATAATTAACTTATCTGGCACGTCAGAGCTGAAACATCCAAAAAAATTTGAATATGTTCTGGAAGAGTTGGCACCTTTGATCCCCGTCATAAACCTTGCACTCTCACCACCTTCACCCTCAGGCCACTTGTTCAAGTAGAGACAGACAGTTTCCAGCTCCTGGAGTTAGCCCCCAGATCCTGAGAGAAGCTCACGTTTTCCTCTTCACAAAGAGCACCCATTCCCGAATCCACACCAGCATGTCCTGGCTTAGCTTCAACTTCATTCCATGGCCCCTGGATCTTCTCACCCAAGCTTTAGTTGCCTTCAGATCCAATCCACTCCTCAGTGGTCTCATTGTCATCAGCAAGACCTTCGATATCCCACACATGACAGAAAGTCAATTATTCCAGGTTTGGGATTGTCAAAGGGCACTGGGAAATTAAAACAAAGGGGCTAATAAGTAGAAAAACAATGGGAAAAACATGAAGTTCCATATGGACCGGAAGGAGCTAATTTGCTCTAGTAACAGTCTAAAGAAGGGTCTCGACCCGAAATGTCACCTATTCCTTTTCTCCAGACGCTGCCTGTCCCGCTGAGTTACTTCGGCTTTTTGTGTCTATCTTCGGTTTTAACCAGCATCTGCAGTTCCTTCCTACACAAAGGTTATGAATTTCTCGAATATCTATTCACACCAGCTTCTGTATCTTTGGATGTCATTTTGACTTTTGGGCAATTAAACAGCAGATCTTTTTGGTCTGCCTTACATCCACTCCCTTTAATTCAGGCATGATGACATTTCAAGCCCTTCACTGTAATACATCCACAGAAAGCCTCGCTCTGTAAAAAAACAAAAGAAGATTTCTGCAGTGAGAAGATTCTGACACCTTGTTTGCTAATCCAAGTAGAGAGTTAAGTATTTACTTTGTTTCCAGTCTGGTGTTTGAAGAAATCTTGGCATGCGAGATCCAAACATAATACTACTTCAGCAGTCAGATCTCTCAGAATAATGAGGTCGTTTTTTCATTATACATTTACTTCCACACAATCCGTGTCATTATGGCCCAGAATACCTCGCCTGAAAGGTTGGCTGCAAAGGATTCAGTAATAACTTCCAGAGGGGAACTAGCTAAAATTCATGAAAGGGAGAAATAAAGCAGCAGGGGTTGGGACCAATTGGACAACTGTTGCAAAATGCTGCCACTGGCAAGATAGTAATCGGTAGTAACGAAGACAAATTCAGCTGGAATACAAAAACAGAGATTTAATGCTAAGTCTAGATAAGGTGCTGGTCAGGCCGCATTTGGAGTACTGTGAATAAATTTGGGCCCCTAATCTGAGGAAGGATGTGCTGGCTCTGGAGAGGGTCCAGATGAGGTTTACAAGAATTATCCTAGGAATGAGTGGGTTAGCATATGACGAGCGTTTGACAGCACTGGGCCTGTACCAGCTGGGGTTTAGAAGGTTGAGGGGGGACCTCATTGAAACTTACAGAATAATGAAAGGCATGGATAGAGTGGATGTGGAGAGGATGTTTCCACTGGTGGGAGAGTCTAGGACCTGAGGTCATAGCCTCAGAATTAAAGGGCTCTCTTTTAGAAAAGGGGTGAGGAGGATCTTCTTTAGTCAGAGGGTAGTTAATCTGTGGAACATTGTCACAGAGGGCTGTGGAGGCCAAATCAGTGGATATAGTTTTAATGCAGAGATAGACAAATCCTTGATTAGAACGGGTGACAAAGGTTATGGGGAGAAGCCAGGTAAATGGGATTAGGAGGCAGAGATCAGCCATGATTGAATGGCGGAGTGGACTCGATGGGCTGAATGGCCTAATTCCAAAAACTTGTGAACTTGTGATAGCCTGTATTTTGCTGTAATTCTAGATTCAAGGAAAGAATGTCATGTGAATAAGGGCATCTTGCTTGTGCACCCCTTGACTTCTTCAACAGCAATGCCCTGAACTTGACTTGCCTTATTTCTAGAAAACTTGCTTTCATTATTAGAATAAAATGGAAGCTTGTTTACTTAGCAGCATAATTGTATTTTTATTTCCAGCCAAAGCCATTAGTTACAAAATAGATTATTTTAGATGCACAAATGCATTATTTGTCATTGTGTAGGTATGTTGCAAAGCGTACCTGAAGTGTCGCTGAAAATCTGTCCCAGCCCGTGTGCGCGATTTTGCCGCCGTTTTGAGGGGGGGCGGGTTTAAAACGCGATTTTCCCTAGGCTGTTCAAATCGAGGATGTTCAGCCTAGTTAATTATTAACGAAAATTCGCTGGAAGATTCCGTCGCTTTTGCTATTATTACCTTTAAGGGCTTTATCTAATTGTTATAGTAGTTTAAAAATTAACTTCTAAACCCGCGACCGCCGGCAACCGACCGGATCTCATAAAGTGGACAATAGAAGGTAGGCTGTTTATTTTTACATTAAAAAGGGCTTGTTAAGATCCCTTTATACAAAGTTTAATGTTGCGAGTAGTTAATTTGGGCCCATTATATCCCGCAGTATTTTTCTGGGCATTTGAGGGCACAAATCTACCGCAATGTGAACGTTCTAAACCAGCGCGTTCACAGGATTCCACTAGAAAGCTGATTTAAATGGACTTTAATTTACAGCAATTGAACACTAAATTCCTTCCATTTGGCCTATAAATTAATGTAAATGAGATTTAAAAATCATGTTTTATTGTGAATTATTTGTGAATATTATTTGGACACTTAGGCTATTTAAAAATGTTAATCATTTATTAAGAAATGGATAGATGTTTAGATCTAGTAATTGAAGTTTGAAATTAGCTACAATTGGGTAACTAACTAATTATATGCTTTAATTTCAGGTCATCCAAGTAAGATTATTTTATATTTGTTTCAGAATGCTTCAATCTATGATAACTGAAAATTTCATTCAGTTCTCTTAATTTTTAAGAAAGTTATGTGCTTTTGACTGTCCACGATCACAGCTTTTTTGTTATGTCCATAGAAAATCAATAGGGAACAAGTTGCTAATTTCTGAGTATGAAAATGGCCATAACCTTTTAAATACTTGAGATATGAAAGTGAATTAGGTGTCAAATTAAACTTCTTTTTATGCTTTATCTGATGGGATAAATTGCAGACTGATTTTTAAAATCTCAAAATTTTGTAACATTGCTACATTGTGGTCCCCAAAAGTTAAATGTACAAATTTAACCCACGTACAGCAATTCTATTCAAAATCTGATTCAGTGAGACTTTCCTTCACACGTAGACATCCTAGCGCAAATCTGAACTTTATACAGTTGCTGATAAACACACAATGCTGGAGCTACTCAGCGGGACAGGCTGCATCTCTGGACAGAAGGAATGGGAGACGTTTTGGGTCGAGTCCCTCCTTCAAATCACTGAGTAACTCCAGCATTTTGTGTCTATCTTCGGTGTAAACCAGCATCTGCAGTTCCTTCCTACACACGTTACATAATCGCCTTCCCTTGATAAAAATAAACAGCCTGGCGTTTTGAGTGCTGACATTTAGTAAGGCGGCACAGTGGCCTAGTGACAGTTGCCGCCTTAGACCCGGATTGGATCCTGACTACGGGTGCTGTCTGTACGGAGTTTGTACGCTCTCCCCGTGACCTGCGTAGGTTTTCTCCAAGATCTTCGGTTTCCTCCCACACTCCAAAGACGTTCAGGTGTGTGTTAATTGTCTTGGTATAAATGTAAACTTGTCCCTAGTGTGTGCAGGGTAGTGATAATGTACGGTGATCGCTGGTCGGTACGCACTCAGTGTGTCTCTAAGCTAAAACTAAACTCAACTAAAGAGGATTTCTACCTTGGCATGATGTGCTACTGTAAGATGTAATTCTAATGAGCAAACCGTTGAAAGAGAAAAGGTAGGAAGGCTTAGATGTGTCTCGGATTCATAGGAGAAAATGATTGACATTGACACCGGGCATTGTGCAATTGTGAGGGATTAGGTAAGTCTGTCCTGACAATGAGGACTATATCATATGACTGCTATTGGTTTATGTGATCTGAAACAATATAACTGAAAGAGACATTTCTGTAGGTCAGTTGATTTTCCGACGTACTTAGCATTGACACCCGCCTGAGGTACTCAAATGTAATATAGAGTGTAGCACATGTCGGTATTCAAGGAGGACCTATAAAATTAATATCAATGAACGTTTATTAGAATGTGCTAAATTGTGATTATACTCAGTAGGTCATGAAGAAAATGGAAAAGATTTGAAATAAATCCTCATGGACTGAAAAAGCTCAGGGTTTTGCTTAGTATTTTATATCTATCTACCATCATTCCTGGCACCTACTTATAAAATAATACATCTGTTCATTCATTAAAATACTGACGCTATTCACACAAACAGAAGGTACCTCCTCAAATGCGAGCCGCATTCTACAACATTAACTGCAATTACCACCTAGCAATGATGTTTTAAGTATCTTTCGACGTACAGTGCTTGGCTGACTGACTAAACACAATCCTTGTGAAAATGTATAAGATATCTTGCAGACGAATTAAACGAACCATGAGTAAAATTTGTATAACAATATTTTCCTTGCTTGGTGCACACATTTAAAGGTGAATATTTGAACCCTGGCCTAAAAGCAATTTGCATTTGTTATTTCTTGAAAGTTGAGATATATGTTGATAGAAAATTATATCAGGATCACCACCACATGCACCTCCATCTCCCCCCCCCCCTCACTTCCCAACAAGTACCTCCCAACAAGTTGGTAGCATAAAATAAGCTCTATGGCGCCATCAGTACAATAATCCTGGCTCCAGAAGTATTTTCACAATTATTTGAAAAGCAACCTTATGTACTTACATTGGTTTACAGCTACTGACCTGGATTGAAATTCAAGGCAATCGTGTCTCTGTTTTGTAAGGATGCATGCAAACTTACTGATAGAGTGGACAGGACAGTGGCTTGGATAGAGTGGATGTGAAGTGGATGTTTCTACTAGTGGGAGAGTCTAGGACTAGAGGTCAGCCTCAGAATTGGACGTTCCTTTATGAAGGAGATGAGGAAGGATTTATTTAGTCAGAGGGTGGCGAATCTGTTGAATTCTTTGCCACAGAAGGCTGTGGAGGCCGTCAATGAATAATAATAATAATAATAATAATAATAATAAATACTTTATTGATCCCCTCAGGGAAATTCAGATGTCCAGAGGCCCCCAACCAACAAACCCACAGATTCAAAACGAACGCAGACAGAAAATACATAGAATACAATGTGGACAATACCTGAGAGCAATAAATACTTAAAAAGACCAATAATTAACAATTAAAAATTAAAAATTGCAAAATGCATCCCCCTACAGCCTAGCGGTCCGAATTATAAAATCTAATGGCTGCAGGGGTGAAGGATCTCCTGATCCGCTCCGTTCTACAGGGCAGGGAGAGGAGCCGGTTGATGTTCCGAGTGCTCTTTTGACTCTCCAGAATTACATGGAGGGGATGCCCGGGGTTTTTCAGGATGACCTGCACCTTCGGCCTTATACGCCTCTCAAGCACATCCATCCCAGAGTCTACTCTCCCCTCCAGCACTGAGCTAGCTCGTTTAACCAGTTTGACCAGCTTCTTGTTGTTTTTTGCACTAATGCTGTTGCCCCAGCAGACAACAGCGTAGAAAATAACACTTGCAACCACAGTGTTGTAAAACATGTGCAGCATTTCATTACACACATTGAAGGATTTGAGCCTTCTGAGGAAAAAGAGTCTGCTCTGGCCCTTTTTGTAGAGGGAGTCAGAGTTGACAGACCAGTCCAGTTTGTTGTCAAGGTGCACTCCAAGGTATTTATATGTCTGCACCACCTCAATGTCAGCCCCTGCAGCGTTGACTGGCTGAAGGGGGAGCTTGGACCTGCCAAAGTTAACCACCATCTCTTTAGTCTTAGTTGTGTTCAGGATGAGACAGTTCTCTTCACTCCAGGCACAAAAGGAACTGGTCAGGTTCCTGTATTCCTCCTCCTGCCCGTTCCTTACACATGCCACAATCGCTGTATCATCTGAATATTTCTGTACGTGGCATGTGTCAGACTTATAGTTAAAGTCTGCTGTATACAGGGTGAAGAGGAACGGGGCCAGAATCGTTCCCTGTGGGGCTCCAACATTGCACACCACTGTGCCAGAGACACTGTCCCCCAGCTTGACAAACTGTGGTCGACCCGTCAGGTAGTCGTATATCCAGGAGATAAATGTGGAATCCACCCCCATCCTCTTAAGCTTGTCATTCAGAATCAGGAGTTGGATGGTGTTGAACGCACTTGAGAAGTCGAAGAACATAATCCTCACATAGCCACCGGATTTGTCCAAAAAGGAGTAGATCCGGTGCAGCATGTAGAGGACTGCGTCATCCACCCCAATGTTCTCCTGGTATGCAAACTGTAGTGGGTCGAGTGCGTGCTGGACTTGTGGTCTCAGGAGACAAATGAGTAGCCGCTCCATTGTTTTCATGATATGGGATGTAAGGGCCACCGGTCTGTAGTCGTTGATCTCGGTCGAATATTGTTAAGGCAGAGATAGATACTGCATATTCTTGATTAGTGCGGGTGTCAGGGATTATGGGAAGAAGGCAGGAGAATGGGGTTAGGAGGGAGAGATAGTTCAGCCATGATTGAATGATGGAGTAGACTTGTTGGGCAGAATGGCCTAATTCTGATCTTATCACTTATGACCTTATAAACATTGTCATTTTTCTCAAGGAGTGATGAATGGCATATCTGCGGGGAAATGAGGTGAAAGATCAGTCAATCATTGTGGTGGAAATATGAGGTGATAATGGATGTAGATTGAGCCAACTTCTGCATTTCAATCTTCTGAGGTGATAAATCAAATAATGAAATAAGCAGGGAATTATTTGTATGGATTGTTTGAAATGAAACTCCCTGCTCATAAGTTCATAAGTTCATTGATAGGAGCAGAATTAGCCCATCAAGTCTACTCCGCCATTCTATCATGGCTGATCTATCTCTCCCTCCTAACCCCATTCTCCTGTCTTCTCCCCATAACCCCTGACACTTGTACTAATCAAGAATCTATGCATTAAAAATATCGAATGAGTTGGCCTCCACGGCCTTCTGTGGCAAAGAATTCCACAGATTCACCACCCTCTGACGAAAGAAATTCCTCCTCATCTTCGTAAAGGAACGTCCTTTAATCCTAAGGCTATGGCCTCTGGTCCTCGACTGTCGTACGAGTGGAAAAATCCTCGCCACATCCACACTATCCAGGCCTGCAGAAATCATGTGTTGCAAATACCTCTGATGCCTGAAAAGAAATCAACATATAAAAGCATGGAAAATGAGGGTCTATTGTATCATTTTCTTCTTCCTTTCCTTCTGAATGAATAAATTAATGATACTTTATTACCTTATTATCACATTTGACAAGTCACAGTGAGATTCTTCGTTTGCAAGTGTGCAAAGAGTCGCCACGTCGAGGGTGCCGACAGTTACTAAGTATTACATTTAGTCCCCCTTTGTTCTCGGCGGCGTGTCCGGATCCCATCGCGGTCCCGTCTGACCGCCGGCACTCACGCGGTCCCAATCAACCTCTGGCACCCACCATGGGCCAATCCGATATCCGACACCCACTGCGGGCCCGTTCAACCTCTAGCACCCACTGTGTGCCTGAACCACCTTTAGCACCCACTGCGGGCCCGTTCAACCTCTAGCACCCACTGCGGGCCTGAACCACCTTTAGCACCCACTGCGGGCCCGTTCAACCTCTGGCACCCACCGAAGTCCTGTCCGACTGCCGCTGGGTGTTCTCCTGACGGCTCCGTGCACCGACCCCAAATCCGGCCGTGGGGACCCGCCACCCGGCCTGTCAAGGGCCGCGGCCTCCAGGAAGCGGCATTCCCCTCCCGGCACACAGCCCGCCATCCCCTCACCATAGTGAGGCCCGGTGCTGAGGGTCGTATTCTACTTGCAAGTTATTCCGAATTCTCCAAACAGGCTATTCCGAATTCTGCTTGCAGCTTGTTCCGGTACGTGCTGTAGCTCCTCTCCCCAGCTCTGCTCTCCCCAGCTCCCCTCCTCATTATTTATAATCCGGTGGAAGACCGTGGATCAGAAATGTTATCTCCATTCCTCTCTTCACAATGGCTGCCTGACCCGTAGAGTATTTCCAGTATCTCTTACATTTTGTGGATACAATTGTATTGACTAAGGATATGGAGTGCGGTGGAAACAATGGATGAAAGATACAGATCGGGCATGGCAGAGCAGATTGGGGTGTGTAGAGCCTCACTGCTTAGTCCATTTCCTACCTTCCTCTCTTTGTTTCTACTATATATATATGTTTTTTCATAATAAAAAGCAGACAAAGGAATTTAATAGTAGCACCTTGTAGTGTTCATATAAGAGCTGCACAGCAGGATTTCACCCATGAATGTTTAACACAGAAAATAGAATTGCAAAGCAATATCTCTTTAAGTGGCTGTTTATCAGATTTTCCATTAAAACTATTGCCAACTGGTCTTGCAAATAAACATTATTATTTCCCACTTCAGCTATTAGGATAATTATATTTTGATTTATGCTTTAAATCAGCTTTCCCTATAACTGGGCAATTCATATCTTCACCAGGCATTGAGATCTCACTGAACACAAGTTTGACTGATAATATCAGATACAATATTTATTTAGAAAACTTTTGCTGATTAAGAAACTTGGGTCGTTACACGGGACGTGATTTGCTGCAGTTAGCTAAAGCAAAGCATGCATTCTCTGTGTATGAAGGAACTGCAGATGCTGGTTTAAACCAAATATGGACACAAAAAGCTGGAGTAACTCAACGGGACAGGCAGCATCTCTGGCGAGAAGGAACGAGAGACATTTGTGGTTCAGACTTCAGACAGCATTCTCTGTGGCAGGCTGATTGAATGGTAGAAGGTTCACACTGTGGGGACTGCAGGCACACGTCGATGTAGAAATTAGGAATTGAATTGAATTGAGTACTTTATTGTCACATGTGAGAAGTCACAGTGAAATTCTTTGCTTGCATACCCAAGGTATGCAAATAGTTGCCACGCAAACGGCAAAGTTACAAAGCATCCCCGCATCAGGTCCTCCTTTGTTCTTCCCCCTCTTCCCTCCCCCTGCCTCACAGAGGCGAGGAGAAGCCCCTTAGCCTCTCAAGCCTGCCCTGTCGTTCACAAAAACATGGCTGACTCTGCATTCCTGCCGAATGCACGACTGGTTTATTTACCACAGATCTATCTACCTATGCCTTGAAGATATTCAAAGGGTGTCTCCCCATCCTGCGAGGAAGAGATCCAAAGGTAAACAATAAAGCAATGCAGAAAAATGATCAAAAAATCCTTCTTCGTTCAACTTCTAACTTTCAATTAACTTTTGAGAACATTTTATCTATATTACCAAAAGTCTGATCTTGACCACTTCCTGTTGTTTTGTATATTGATTTTAGAAAAAATGCTGCCACTTACTGCTGTGATTTTTGGCTATCTTACTCCGCTGCGCAGGACAAAAGGATTTTTCCCATAGATGAAAAAGAAAAGAGTTATTAGTGTTTAAAAAATGTTGAGATTCTCTCTCCTGAAGGCTACGCCCCTTCCGGAGGGACTATAAAACCCAGAGGTGTTGAGTGCCTCAGTCAGTCTCTGCAAGATGGGGGAGCGAGAGGGTCACGTCTCTCAGTCTGACCTCTGAATATCACTGAACACATGTCTACTAAACTGTGAGTGTGGTTTTACTGACCTTGAGTACCCTTAATGTGGTTTGAAAATGAAAATGTGGTTGGTTTGAAATAAAGCACAGCAAATGGTTGGTGGTGGTTGTTTTGAAATGGCAAATGATTAAAAGTCTAAACTTGACAGCTTCCTGTTTGCACTGTATATTGATTTTAGATAAAACGCTACCACTTACGGCTATGATTTTTGGCCATCTTACTCAGCCCCCCTCCGCTTATCAGGTGCAGAGGATTCTTCCCATCAATTAAAAATAAAAGTGATATTAGTGTTTAAAAAATGTTGAGAATCTCTCTCCTGTCAATCACACCATGAAGGCCACGCCCCCTTCTGGTGGGAGGGGGAGGGATTATAAAACCCAGAAGTGTGGGTGTGGCTCAGTCTCTGCAAGATGGGGGAAGGAGTGGTCACGACTCTGTCTGAGCTGAATCAACTGAACACACTGAATATCTACTGAACTGTGAGTGTGGTGTTTATTTGGTGTTTTGTGGTGTTTTGTGGGGTTTTACGGTGGTTTTATGGTGTTTTCACCCTGCTTGAAATAGTATGAAACTGCATTTGAATGTGGTGGCCTTGCACCCTACATGAAATGGTATGAAACTGCATTTGAATGTGGTGGCATTGCACCCTGCATGAAATGGTATGAAACTGCATTTGAATTTGGTGGCCTTGCACCCTGCTTGAAGTGATATGAAACTGCACTTGAATTTGGTGGCCTTGCACCCTGCTTGAAGTGGTATGAAATTGCACTTGAATTTGGTGGCCTTACACCCTGCTTGAAATGGCATTTGGTGGCCTTGCACCCTGCTTGAAGTGGCATTGAACTATACTTGAGTTTGGTGGCCTTGCACCCTGTTTGAAATGGTATGAAAGTGACGGAGAAGGAGAATTACGTGACAAACCCGGGTTGAAGAGGATCCACCAGAGTGCAGAGTTGAGATGACTACCAGATCTGCCATGTATAAGAAAGAACTGCAGATGCTGGAAAAATCAAAGGAAGACAAAACTGCTGGAGAAACTCAGCGGGTGAGGCAGCATCTATGGAGCGAAGGAATAGGCGTTTCGGATCGAGACGCTTCTGGTCAAGACCTGGCCAAGCAGTCTTTCCAGGTGAGGCAGAGATTCACCTGCACCTCCTCCAACCTCATCTATTGCATCCGCTGTTCCAGGTGTCAACTGCTCTACATTGGTGAGACCAAGGCTTGACCGTTGCTTCGCCCAACACCTCTGCTCAGTTTGCAATAACAAACCTGATCTCCAGTGGCTCCGTCCTTCTCTGTCTTCAAAATGTGCAAAGACTATGTTTCCAACACAGATTTGTGGAAGGGAGTGTCAAATACACATGGCCCTCTGAAATAAAAAAATTAAGATCACCTCAGCTTGGTCTATGTTGGGTCTTCCCTTGTATTTAAACATGACCCTTAATTCCATATTGTCCCACAAGAGGAAATATCCTTTTCCTATCATCTGTATTAAGATCCCCAAGGATTTAAAGAGCTGCCAGGAAAACATTAGAACAGATAAAGTACAAAGACAGGGGTGTGTGTGTGTGTGTGTATCAGCAATGGATGAACTGAAGCAGGAGCAGAGAAGGGTGATGTTACAGAAGAGGAATTAAGTGTGAAAACGCACATCACCAAATACAGGGACAGTTTCTTCCCAGCTGTTATCACGGCAACTGAACCATCCTACCACAACCAGAGAGCAGTGCTGAACTACTATCTACCTCTTTGATGACCCCCGGACTATCCTTGACCGGACTGTGCTGGCTTTATCTTGCACTAAACGCTATTCACTCATCATGTATCCATACACTGTAAATGGGTCGATTGTAATCATGTATTGTCTTTCTGCTGACTGTATAGCACGCAACAAAAGCTTTTCACTGTACCTCGGCACAGGTGACAATACACTAAGCTAAACGAAACTAAGCTAAGTGGTCTTGGAAACAGGGTAGTAAGTTCAGATCACCAAGTTAAGCAGAAATGAAATGTGTAATGTAATGATTCCCTACCTTGTGCCTCCTACAATAAATGTGTGTGATCAACAAAACAAACTACAAGCATAACTGTTGAACATTGTAAACCAAATCCACCAATAAATTAATATACAATTGTTACGCACGACTTTGCTTGAGAATCAGAGCAAACATTACTGTATTCTTAGACGACATCTTCTTTAGATTCACCATCTCACTTCAATTGCATTGTGGTTTGCACATTTGTATTGTAAATGCACCATGATCAAAATGTACTAAATGTGTAAATAGAGGCAGTATATTAAAAGTGTGAATAAATCCACAAACAAGTGCACATTTACCTTCTAATATTCAGGTCTTTCTCTGATTTTCCACTGGTGCCCTGGATTTTGACAGATTTCACTTGTTTTTATTTCGCTATGTGTAATTCCACAAATAAAGAGAAATTGTGGCAGCAGTTTTTACTTATCACGGTAGATGAATACAGCGACTCATGCAAACAGATTATACATGTTCAAGAGTTGATTTGCGGTAACTTGCTCTCAATGGTGGAGAGAGAGGAAGGCAATCCGGTTTTAATTGACATTGCTGTTGCTAAGGGTCCGATTTTGGAGCAGGTAGGTCAGTTTTCAATTGTAATGACACAAAGCATTTGATTTTAGTTTTTAGTTCAATTTGGAGATACAGTGCAGTAACAGGCCCTTCAGCCCACCGAGCCATTTTAATGTGAAAGCATTGTTACAATAGACAATAGACAATAGGTGCAGGAGTAGGCCATTCGGCCCTTCGAGCCAGCACCACCATTCAATGTGATCATCCACAATCAGTACCCCGTTCCTGCCTTCTCTCCATATCCCTTAACTCCGCTATCCCTAAGAGCTCTATCTAACTCTCTCTTGAAAGCATCAAGATAACCAGCCTCCACTGCCCTCTGAGGCAGAGAATTCCACACACTCACAACTCTCTGTGTGAAAAAGCTTTTCCTCATCTCCGTTCGAAATGGCTTACCACTTATTCTTAAACGATGGCCCCTGGCTCTGGACTCCCCCAACATTGGGAACATGTTTCCTGCCTCTACCGTGTCCAAACCGTTAATAATCTTATATGTTTCAATAAGATTCCCTCTCATCCTTCTAAATTCCAGAGTATACAAGCCCAGCCGCTCCAATCTATCAACATATGACAATCATCCCGGGAATTAACCTCGTGAACCTACCCTGCATTCCCTCAATAGCAAGAATGTCCTTCCTCAAGTTTGGAGACCAAAACTGCACACAATTCTCCAGGTATGGTCTCACTAGGGTCCTGTAAAACTGCAGAAGGACCTCTTCGCTCCAACTTTACCTATTTTAGTTTAGCTTAGTTTAGAGATACAGCGCAGAAACAGGCCCTTTGTCCCGTCGTGTCCACGCCGACCAGCGATCCCCGCACATTAACACTATCCTACACACACTAGGGACAATTTACATTTATACCAAGCCAATTAACCTACAAACCTGTATGTCTTTGGAGTGTGGGAGGAAACGGAAGATCTCGGAGAAAACCCACACAGGTCACGGGGAGAACGTGCAAACTCCGTACAGACAAACACCTGCAGCCAGGATCGAACGCGGGTCTCTGGTGCTATAAGGCAGCAACTCTCCCACTGCACCACCATGCCGCCCTTCCTGAGTCAAAAGAATCTCGGGTATGAAACGCCACTGAATGCCAGACACAAGATCACTTTTCTAATTCCACACACACTAGGCTTCTTTTCGAACATTACCACTAAGGGAAATTGGTAGCATTTTATTCCAGAGAGAGAGGAATTTTCTTTCCTCCTCCAACATTTTGAATAAGTGGGTGCAATCATATTTCATTTTTTATTCCAAGTTTGGGAAGCTGTTTTATTAGATGCAAATTTAGCAAACAAGTGATTTACATCGGTTTTTGATGCCCTTGTTCTCCCAGCAACTATTGATGCTGTGGTGGCCATACCAGGAACCTGTTGGCATTCAGTTCCATAAAGAGAACACAAGCTATGGAAGCCCCTTGTATCTAGGTCCAGCACCATTTTTTATACTTGCACACTGACTGATGAGGATTGTAATTTGCTTTTTATCTCTTTCTTTTTTTTTGTTAGAATACATTGAATAAATTAGAGCAGGTGCCAAACTGCAGAAATAGGTGCAGGCCAATCACAATAAGGCTTTAATTGGAGATTATAATATACAAATATGTTAAAAGCATTTCATCATGATTTTGAATGCTTTTGTTGAAAAATCCTCAGCCTAAATATCAAAGTCTAAGCTAAAATTAATTAAAGTACAAACACCACTTTATATGAATGTTTCACATTAGTTATTTTTAATGGCGTCTATATAACATGTCAACTATATAACAGGTGTCAAGGGTTATGGGGAGAATGCAGGAATATGGGATTAGGAGGCAGAGATCAGCGATGATTGAATGGCGGAGTGGACTCGATGGGCCGAATGGTCTAATTCTACTCCTATAACGAGAACGTGAACATAAATACACTCTTTGACTTAATAAGTCTCAATATACCTTCAGTTTCATGTTGTTTAACACTTCTCAATTTGGGGATTTTGACGTGTACTTTGTGTGGCAGGGAGGATGATGCATGTTTCTATTGGGTATGATAGTATGCAGGTTTATTGGTCCAGATCCAAATACCTATGTTCATCTTCCTTTGAAAGTTATTAACCATTTGGATTCCGATGCAAGAGTTCTGGACAGAGTAATCAAAATTATTATATTTGATATTATCTTTATTGCTTGTTCCATAATTCTTAAAGTTAAAGCACGCCCTGCATTTCCAGTGTGCCTCTCTGTATAAGGGGGGGGGGGGGGGTCACTTGCAGGTAAATACTGCACTGGTTTGAGAATCATAGATTCATACAGCGTGGAAACAGGGTCTTCAGTCCAACGCCCACACCGTCCAATGTGCCCCATCTACACTAGTCCCACCTGCCCCTGCTTGGCCCATAACCCTCTTAACCTATCCTATCCATGTATCCATCTAAATGTCTCTTAAATGTCATGATAGTCCCTGCCTCAACTTCATCCTGTGGTAGCTCATTCCATACAGCCACCACCTTTGGTGGAAAATGTTACCCCTCATGTTCCTGTTAAATCTTTCCCCTTTCACCTTAAATCTATGTCCGCTGTTCTCAATTCTCCTAATCAGGGCCAAAGACTCTGTGCATTTACCCAATATATTCCTCTCATAATGTTGTGCATCTCTATAAGATCACCCCTCATCCCCCTGCACTCCAATGAATAATGTCCGAGCCTGCTCAACCTCTCCCTCTAACGCAGGCTCTCCAATCCTGGTAGCATCCTCGTAACTCTAGGCTGCACCTTTTCCAACTTAACAACATCTTTCCTATAACATGGTGCCCAGAACTGAACGCAATACTCTAAATGTGGCTTCACCAACATCTTGTCTAACTGCAACATGACCCAGCTTCTATACTCAATATTCTGACTGAGGAAGGCCAATGTGCCGAAAGCCTTTTTGACCACGTTATCTACTTGTGAAAATACTTTCAAGGAACTATCTACTTGCATACCTGGATCCCTCTGCTCCACCACACTTCCTTTACTAAAATCCATGTATACAAGTTTACATCTCTGCCCTCATCAGCCTTTTTGGACACTTCAAACAACTCAATCAGATTTGTGAGACACGTTCTCCCATGTACAAAATCATGCTGGCTATCCCGAATCAGCCCATGTCCATCTAAGTGCATGTATATCTTATCCCTCAGAATACTCTCATAACTTTCTAACCACAGATGTTAGGCTCACTGGCCTCTAGTTCCCAGACTTTTCCATGCAGCCCTTCTTAAATAGAGGCACAACATTTGTCTCCCTCCAATCCTTGAGTACCTCACCCATAATTAACGATGGCTGTAAATCTCAACAAGGGCTCCTGCAATTTCCCCCCTAGCTTCCCACAGTGTCCTCGGATATATCTGATCAGTCCCGGGGGATTTGGCTACCTTCATACGCGTCAGCACCTTCAGCACCTCTGTGACTAATACTGACTGCTCTCATGACACTTCCAGTGACTACCTCAAGATCCCCCATCCTCCACGGTAAAACAGAGGAGAAAAACTAATTGAGGACCTTGCTCCGCTCTTCTGTCTCCACACAGAATTGACCACTTTGATTCTTGAGGGGTCTCACTCTCTCGCTGGTTACCCTTTTCCCCTTTACTTCTTATAACATCTGTTGGGATTATCCTTAATATTGCTATAGTCATAGTCATACAGTGTCGAAACAGGCCCTTAGGCCCAACTTGCCCACACCGACCAATATGTCCCATCTACATTAGTCCCACCTGCCCGCGTTTGGCCTGATCCCTCTAAACCTGTCCTATCCATGTGCCTGCCGGAATTGTTTCTTAAACATTGCAAAAGTCCCAGTCTCAATTACCTCCTCTGAAAGCTTGTTCGATAGACCTACCACCATTTGTGTGAAAAAGTTAACTCTTAGATTCCTATTAAATCTTTTCCCCTTCACCTTAAACCTACGTCCTCTGGTCCTACTCTGGGCAAGAGGATCTGTGCATCAACCCAATCTTTTCCTCTCATGATTTTATACACTAGTTCCACACAGATTACAGCTGAAATGTGTTAGATTTGGAGCTGAGTTTCCATAACACTTGAATCCAGAGGTTTGTGTGATGGATGTAATGAGGAGAGGTCAATTAATATTCCATGGCTTAAATGACCAAGAACGTCACCTATTCCTTTTCTCCAGAGATGCTATCTGACCCGTTGAGTTACTCCAGCTTTTTGTGTCTATCTTCAGTTGAAACCAGCACCTGCAGTTCCTTCATACACAACAACTCATCGAGTCTTTACATTATGCAACAAATAGTAAGTGGAAATTCTGAAAACTGAAATGATCAAATATCCATCAGGATTAATACCAATGAGGCTGGTAAATTGTTTAAAACCAACCTTTATGGGTAGCACAATAGACAGAAGAATTTAACAGCACAATACCCATAATTGAGTTGTTATTTTAATAATGATATACCTTCTTTGCCTCATTTTTCCCAGCAATTTCCCGTAATCTCCTGATTCCAATGTCAGTGTTACTCATTTTTTTTTTTTTTTTTTTTTTTTTGAAAATATTTTTTATTGGAGATAGGTACATAACCTAATTACATCATTACAGTCTTACATTTTTAAATTGATAATATTGTCAATTATTATTACATTGTCTCCAATACTTTTTGCCTTTTTTTTTTTTTTAAACTAGATAGAACTAAAGAGATAGATGAAGTAAAGAAAGAAAAGAAAGAGAAGAAAAACAAAAACAAAAACAAAAAAAAAAAAAAAAAAAAAAAAAGGAAAAAGATAGTTAAAGAAGAATGGAAAAATTTATTAAAATAAAAAAGACTTCATTCGAGATATATTCGTACATTTCAGAGTATAGTATTTCATCCATTCTTTAGCCCGCGTGCTAGTCAGGTTCCTGTGCTGAACCATTCTGACCCTTTAAGTAATCAATAAAAGGAGACCATGTTCCAACGAATAATTCCTGTTTGTCCAACAGGGAAAATCTGATTCTTTCCACGTTTAAGGTCTCCGTCATTTCTATAATCCACATTTTGATTGTGGGGGCCGTAGGGCCTTTCCAAAATTTTAGAATTAATTGTCAGTGTTATTCAGTGTACCACTATCAAACCACATAACATTGACATGTGCCACCCATTCATGACTTACAAGAGTCTTTTAGATTAACCCTTGGGACCCAAGTAGCTCTGCCAGCCATGCTATTTGTTAATATGCAAACTACCCCTGATGCATTTATACAGACTGTATCCTTACAACCCTGACCCAAATCTCTGTATATATATTCAGTGCTCAATGAAATCCTCTCCTGAAGAAAATACATAGATTCTCTGCATTAGTTCATAGGGGCTAATCAGTAAACTGTGGGAAGTCTTACATTAATTATACTATTATAATAGTAACATAGATTCATAGAGTCATAGAGCGATACAGCATGGAAACAGGCCCTTCGGCCCAACTTGCCCGCACCGCCCAACATGCCCCAGCTGCACTGGTCCCACCTGCCCGCATTTGGTTCATATCCCTCCAAACCTGACCTATCCATGTATCTGTCTAAGGTACACAAAATTGCTGGAGAAACTCAGCGGGTGCAGCAGCATCTATGGAGCGAAGGAAATAGGCGACGTTTCAGGCCAAAACCCTTCTTCAGACTGATGGGGGGTGGGGGGGAGAAGGAAGGAAAAGGGGAGGAGGAGGAGGAGCCCGAGGGCGGGCGGATGGGAGGGTGGGAGGAGACAGCTAGAGGGTTCAGGAAGGGGAGGAGACAGCAAGGGCTAGCAAAATTGGGAGAATTCAATGTTAATGCCATCCGGACGCAAGGTCACCAGACGGAATATGAGGTGCTGTTCCTCCAATTTCCGCTGTTGCTCACTCTGGCAATGGAGGAGACCCAGGACAGAGAGCTTCCTCAAGGTATGCCTACTTTGAAGAACTCCTCAAGCCATGTATCTGTCTAACTGTTTCTTAAACGTTGGGATAGTCCCAGCCACAACTACCTCCTCAGGCAGCTTGGTCCATACACCCACCACCCTTTGTGTGAAAAGGTTACCCCTCAGATTCGCATTATATCTTTTCCCCTCCACCTTAAGTTCCACCTCCTATTAAATCTTTTCCCCTTCCCCACTATTTGCGTTATCACTGATTTATTTTCTCATATTAGTCAGCCTGGCGTGGTCTCTTATTTCATGATTCAATTTATTCATTTGCAAAACATGATCCAACAAAGGAATAACTTATTTTCTTCCCCTTTTAGAACTATAGGGAAAAACAATAAACAAGAACCTTGAGGCTGTGTTCTGTGCCACTCGAGCCCCTGGGGTAATTATGTGGAGTGAAAGTGCAGAGTAGCAGCACACTGACCCAATGCATCTTAGAGCTGCACTTACATTGGTGGTGTCACGTTTTCAAGCACTCCATCATAAAGAAAATGCATTGCCTTCTCAGAGTTGAGCCTGCACGGAGTACGTTGATCAGAGGGCCATTAAAAACCATCAAAGGAGGCAGCGTCATGATGGCAATAAGATGGTTGCAGGGAAATAAAGTGAGCATTGATCTGCAGTACTGTGTGTGACATTTTAACTGAGCTCGGAGCCACAACAGCTCCAGCCGCCCTCTATTCTTCTCCCTGCCAATTTTAGTAAATTGCCTTTTTCCCGACCGCTGGTCTCAGGGGTCGGTCCACATTAGTGATCTTGTTAATACTGAGGGGGATCAATACTTAATCAACAAGTAATGGGATTTTGCAGTCATCCCGTATGATCTTTCAATAAAGCCCCAAATCTATCTCAGCCATTCCTGTAGCTGACTGAAAACGTACAATGCTATCGAGCAGGGATTTGATGCTCTGATGCTCTTCAGCTCATCTGCATCTGATTAAGACACTGTGCCGTGGCTGTCCTTCACCTCTTTGTTCCTTTTACCCTCATGTAATATAGCATTGCATAGAAATTCGCCATCTCTGCTTGGGGATACAACAAAATGAACTGATTTTAACTCCACAAGACCTGATTCAGTATGTTCAAGGCCCCTTTATTAATGTTAAATACACCCCAAAAAACAATTCTTAATCTAAAACACTGTGCTGAAAACAAGTAGTAATGTATTTTAGAAAGAGATCTTGTGAATGGCTGTATGTAAGCGGTTTTGCTTAGCAGGGGTGTCAGTTTGCAATTGATGCAAGGGGTTTATTTGAACTCCCTGTTTCATGCAGAAAGCGGGCATGGAGCTGGGAAAGGCAGGGTAGGTTTCACCTATCCTTTCCGGATCTGATCAGGTTAACTACACGGAGACCAGCAGCCCCCACCTTCCCTGCCTCACCCTGCCCCACCACCTACCGCCAAGCCTTGACAATGGAGGTCATCTCTAAATGACTGGACATTAGAGACTGACGGTCATTTTAACCAGAGGCCTGGGTGAGATAGTGGAGGAGTTCCCCTCACTTGGGCAATTGAAATCAGCCACGAGACAGGGAGAGCCAGCAGGCAAATCATTTGCCGTTTAACTTTCCTTCTGACCCAGGAAGAGCTGGGATGTTTTTCAGTCTGGTCACCCCCAACGTGATTCCAACAAGGAAGTCTGAAGAAGGGTCTCGACCCGAAACGTCACCCATTCCTTCTCTCCAGAGATGCTGCCTGTCCCGCTGAGTTACTCCAGCATTTTGTGTCTATCTTCGGGTTAAACCAGCATCTGCAGTTCCTTCCGACACAGGGAAGTCTCCCGTCCCTTGTTCCGTTATGCCGGAATTCTTCCCATCTTCTCCGACCAGAATTTCCTCCCAAGAATACATACCTTTTTTTTCAGGATAACTCCCAACTGCCTGAGCAGACATCCTCTGGTATCTCTGTCTGCAGACATCAAGCAGTGCGAGGCCACTGCTGTTAAAGTTGACCAAGCCTGCCGAGATGAGCACATCCTTCATTGAAGCACATTCCCAGTTAAATGTGTGCCCCAACATTGTCCCCACTAGCTCCCTGCTTTGGCATACTCAACCCTGCCACTGGGGGGCACACTTCATAGAACGGGAGGAATAACACCAGAGATGGTTCACCATTTATATTGCTAATTTATTATTTAGAAGAAATTAATAGTTCATGCAGTAGATTGCACACATTTGATAAATAGTTTTTTTAAAAAATCATCATTCTGGTCTGCGTTTGTGCAATTGAGAATTGTGTTTCTCAAATCATTACCTCAGCTTGAATTTCCTGTTACCTGATCCCAGAAACATTCATGATTAATTCTGCCAGAATCATAAATAAAAGCTGCCACAGAGTTTTAATAAGAACTTCCCGTGATTTATTGGCACCACTCAAGTAGCAGCAGCCATCTTTGGTCCCATTTTTTAATCTTTGATTTAATCTGATGAACCTTGCAATAGATATGCAAATAAGTCTGAGATACAAAATAGGAAATGCTCAGTTGGTCAGGTCACACATGGGGAGAGATACATTCGGACAGAATTAACATTTCAGGTCAAAGACCATTCAAATACTTTTGATCTGACCTCAAATAACACGTCAGCTCACGGTTAGAGATATTTGCTATTTCCAGGACAAACTATAAAATGTTGTGGTAGCTACCTGGCTTAGAAAGGTATTAATGTGATCGCCTCAGTTGAAGTGAGGTTTAGGGCCTTTCAGAAGTAATGTGTCACCTGTTAAAATACCAAGTGTGGCACTTTTCAGTGGATATTTCAGAAGTTGGAGGAAGTGTTTTTTTATGAAGCCTCATCTAACCTTTCCTGGTAAACGAGTTCCCACATTGGTTTGAGTTTACAATACAATACAATACAATACCATTTATTTGTCATCTGAACCTCACATGAGGTTCAAACGAAATTTGGTTTCTGCAGCCATACAAGAAAAGAACCAAGACACACACCAACACAATTTACACAAACATCCATCACAGTGAGTCTCCTCCTCACTGTGATGGAAGGCAAAGTCTTGTCTCTCCCCTGCTCTCCATTCCTCTCCCGAAGTCAAAGTCAAAGCCCTCGGCGGGCGCTAGCAAGTCCGCGGCCATTTAAAGCCACGCCGGGCGATGTAAGGCCCTGCTCCCGGTCCCGATGTCAGAGCCCCCGGCGGGCGCTAGCAAGTCCGCGGCAATTTAAAGCCGCGCTGGGTGATGTAAGGCCCCGCTCCAGGTCACTCTCAACCCCGCAATTCGAGCGGGAGAAGTCGCCGTTGCCAGTGCCCCGCAAAGCAGTCTCCCACCGGGGACCCGCGAGCTCCCGGTTTCACCATCCACCGGAGTCGGGTCACAGCCGCGCGCCACCGCAGCTCTCCACGCTCCGAACTCCTCACGCTCCGAAGCTGGCCAGCTCCACGATGGTAGGTCCGCAGCTCCGCCGGCTCCGTGACTTGTGCCCCCAGGTCATTCCGTTGGAGGCCGCTCCACGGTGCTAGGCCCCAACGACAACGGAGACCCGACAGAGAAAAAGGTTGGGTCTCCGTGCAGGGAAGAGATTTAAAAGTTTCCCCCACCCACCCCCCACCCCCCACACATACACATTTAAAAGCCCACTACAAACTATACCCTCAACGGGACAAAAAAAAATAAAACACAGACAGACTGCAGAGGCCGCTGCGACATCGGTCGCGCCGCCCACCGCCGTATACCAACCAGAGTTTAGTTTATTGTCACGTGTAATGAGGTACGGTCAAAAGCTTATGTTACGTGCTGACCTGTCAGCAGAAAGACAATACATGATTACAATCGGAACCATTAGATGATATATCGTTCCCAGGCCAGTCTGGCTTGCCTTACTATGACATATCTATTGGCCCCATTCTCTGCAAATTTTAGCATTGTCACAGAGAAGCCCTTAAACCAAGAAGAAACTGCTGGAAACTATCAAAAGGGCAGCATCTGTCAAAATATAAGATTTCAAGTTGCTAAGCATACATCAGAGCTGGGGAAACTGCAGGCTTTAAACAAGTACAGGACAAAGGGAGCATGGATAGGAGGGTTTCTGTCCCGCTGAGTTACTCCAGCATTGTGTGTCTATATTCAGTTTAAACCAGCATCTGCAGTTCCTTCCCAGCCAGAAGAGGTCTGGCCGATATGCACATTAAACCGCTTGGTGCCCTGGCAGAAGCCTGTGTGCACTGGCAGAGGCAGCTCCAACCTAGCACTGGGCTTTGTGCAGAACCTAGAGCTCTTTCTTTCTGTTATGGTAGGGACAGTAACTCTATTTGCATCTAGGCAAAGCTAACCTTGATGTGTCATTTGTTGACCATCGTCTCAGCTACTGAGGCAACACGAGCAGAAGCCGCCCAGCAACAGGGTTCTGTGGTGGGACGCCCAATATTTGCTACGTAGACCCAGATTGTGGTATCAAGACCCAGGGCTTGTGGTTGTTATGTTCGTCTGGCAACCTGTTCTCCTACACTGCGGAACCATCACTTTAGAGCAGTGGTTCTTAACCTTTTTGGCACCAGTACGCGCATTCGTGAACAAAATACTGTATGTGGTATGTATCTTTGTTTCCTAAACATGGGCTCAATAAATTGATACGTTATTTGTGTCCCCTTCATGACCCTCAGAAAGCCACAAATGACCCCCATAGGGGGTAACGACCCCCATGTTAAGAACCACTTCTTTAGGGCAATGACAATGGTCTCCTGAGGCACAGTTTTAGTTTAGTTTAATTTAGACGTACAGGGTGGAAACAGGCCCCTCGGCTCACTGAAGATAGACACAAATACCTGGAGTAACTCAGCGGGCCAGGCAGCATCTCTGGAGAAAAAAGGATGGGTTGTGTTTCAGGTCAGGGCCCTTCTTCAGAGACCCTTCTTCAGGGTCTGTTGACCCATCTTCAAAGTAACTCAGCGAGTCAGCCAACATCTCTGGAGAAAAAGGATAGGTGACATTTCTGCTCGGGACCTTTCTTCAGACCCTGAAGAAGGGTCAGAACCTGAAACATCACCTATCCTTTTTCTCCAGAGATGCTGCCTGACCCGCTGCGTTACTCCAGCGCTCTGTGTCTACCTTTGGTATAAACCAGCATCTGCAGTTCTTTGTTTCTACACAATGTGTCCCTAACAGATCACCTTCATATTTTTCCAGAGAAGTAGGTACAGATTGCATTGTGCGCAACTACAGGCATGATACCAGGCTCTATGTTGCCTGATGTTGTAGGTTCGTATATAGATCATCTCTCAGTTCACAAAGCAACCAATGCTTTAGTATGCTGTTAGAAGATGCCGTGTTGTCCGTGATACATTTATTGGAAGTGGTCAGAATCCCAATGGACAGAGGCCAGAGTGGGAATGGGATAGGGAATGAAAGTGACAGGTGGATGAGAGCTTGGGGTTACTAACAGACTGAAAAGACCCAATTGCATATGGTCTTCCTTAGGTAAAGAAATCACACAATGATCCACAGATAAGGTGCACTACTTCGAGAGATGTTTGTGTAATTCATTGGTTGCCTTGGGTGACAGGAAGGAAAGAAGGGAGTTTGTAGAAGGATTGGTGTTGGAATTTCCTGTGGTTGCATAGGAGATGGCTTGGGAGTAGTATTGGTGCAGGTGGAAGAATTAATTTTACCACTTACAATCAATACAATACAATCAGTTTTATTCGTCACATTGCACATAAAGTGCAAGTGAAATGAATTTGTCAGCAGCGGTACAATGATAAAGAACACACAATACACAATAAAAATTTAACACAAACATCCACCACAGCATTCATCACTGTGGTGGAAGGCACAACATTTGGCCGGTCCTCCTCCATTTCCCCCCATGGTCGGGACCAGAGTCCAGAGTCAGTCCAGGATCGGCTCTTCCCCACCGGAGACCGCGGCTTCAGGCTGATGAAGGCCGCAGGCCGGCGGTCGAAGATTTAAAGTCCCCGCCGCAGCCAGAAGCACCGCAGACCGCAGGGCCGGCGGTCGAAGCACCCCTCCAGGGGTGATGGTAAGTCCACAGCGGGTCCGCGGTAGAAGTTGGCCGCGGGCCGCCGGTGGAAGCTCCTTCTTCTCCCGGGTCCCCCACGAGGGATCCCGGGCTGCAGACGCCGCGCCAGCTGAAACTCTGCAGACCGCGGCTTCAGGCTGCCGGCTGCCACGGGGCCAGCGAAACAGAGCGCTCCCCTCCGGCGAGCCCCAGCGAGGGCTCGCCCGCTCCACGCCGAGAGTCCACGCTGCGCCCGCCGCTGAAACACCGGGTTCATCTCCGGGAAAGGCCGCTCGATCCTCATTGTTAGGCCACGGGGGAGGCGATCTGGAAAAAGTCGCCTCTCCATGGAGGAGGCAACCGAAACGGTTTCCCCCTTACCCCCCCCCCCCCACACCACCCCCCCACACAAGACACACAAAGAAACACAAAAAACATACTTTAAAACATACTCAAAAAACAAAAAAAGTTGGAAAAAAACGGACACGCTGCTGACACGCCGGCTTGCAGCGCCCCCACCGACCGAGCTTTAGGGAAAAGAGCTCCCTTTGAAATGCTGAATGATACAGAAAAGAAATGATACATTTGATAACACAAGAAACTGCAGGTGCTGGAATCTTGTGCAGAAAAAAACAATGTTGGAGGAACTCTGAAGAAGGGTCCGAACCTGATAACTATGCTCTCCATTTTCCTCCATAGATGCTGCCTGACCTGCTGAGTTCCTTGACTTTTGCTCGAGATCCATTTGCTGGTGGCATCATGTTGGAGATGATGGAAAATATGTAGAGGATGATCCATGGAATATGTAAGTTGGGGACAAATGAAACCCTCTCCTAGTTCCGGGAGGAGAGAGAAAGGTCTAAGAGGTGAGCTTCAGGAAATGGACTGGAGATAGCACCATGCTGGCTGACATAAAGGTAATGCCTCCATGATAACAGAACAATGTCATGGATGCACATTTGGCCTGAGCTCCACCAATGCATCCCAATTTGGTGCTATCAGTGTTACACACTGAACATGACTGTGATGAGCTAACAATGCATATCCCTGCCCAGCACTAAACATCGTACAACCTGGTCCTTCTCTCAGTTTGATGGCTGGCATAGCTCTCACTAGAAAAGATACTGTGTGTGGTGTGTGTCAGAGATGAAGGCAGCATGACCCTGCAATTCACAAGCAAAGGTGCCTTGTGCTCAAAGTGTGGACACTATCTTTTTTTCCTCATCTGTTACAAACAAATGTTTCTTCTCAGTTGGAATATGTTTTTTTTTTACTGTAAAGCGTGTTTCATTGATGCAGGTATTGAACAATCCGCCTGCATGGGGCAGTTACAAAGCCTCTTACAACGTACCCACTGAATGAACTGTCAACTGACAGATCCTAATGTAATATTTTTGCAAACAGTCCTGCCGCCTTTTATTTCCCTTCACCATTCCCCCCAAGCTTACCTTTGAATGAACGAAAAATAACTCATTTCTCGTAAGCAGGAATACCTCGATGGAAATCCTACAAAGGAATATTGTTTTTTGAAATGAAAAGCCCAATTCTAAAGGAAAAATGATGGCCATTCATTGTCAAATTTGGGCACTGATGTGAGATTTTTAAAGATTTTCGAAGGGGGAGGAGGTGAGAGGAGGTGGGGGTGTGGGGGGAGAGGTGGAGAAAGGAGGATGCGGCAACCCAATCAATGAGCTGTTCTCAGGGTCTACAATGTGAGCCAAAGCAATAGTCGTGTAACAGGAACTTGCAGTGGGTGAAGAAGGGCTCGCTGGTGCACTTTGCAAGCAGGGAGTAGGTTCAGCAGCCAGAGCTCTAACTGGCAGGAGAGACAGTGGGAGCCAGGGATGGGTCGGCAGGTTATTCCATTCACATTCAGATTACTGTTTATATTTTTATATTTGTTTTATTTTGGCACTCCATGGTGTTTTAGTGACACAAGAGGGATGCCATTAGCAGGACAGGGGTGTATTATCACATGACCTCTGTTGGTCCAGAAAAACAGATAATCCAGAAAGGCTTTGGAACTGAGGGTCGGAAAGAGATAGAAAGAAAGAGAGAGAGAATGAGAGAAGAGAGAAGAGAGAAGAGAGAAGAGAGAAGAGAGAGAGGGAGAAAAGAGAGAGAGCATAAGAGAGGAAAGAGCAGAGCTCTCTCTCTCTCCTCTCTCTCTCTCTCTCTCTCTCTCTCTCTCTCTCTCTCTCTCTCTCTCGCGCTCTCTCTCTCTCTCTCTCTCTCATCTCTTCTCTCTCTGCTCTGCTCTCTCTCTCTCTCTCGTCTTCTCTCATCTCTCTCTCGCTCCTTCTCTCTCTGCTGCTCTCGTCTCTCTCGGCTCTCTCTCTTCTCCTCTCTCTCTCTCTCTCGTCACTCTCTCTCTCATACCTCTCTAGCTCTTCGACTCTCTCGTCTCTCTCTCTCTCAGCTCTCTCTTCTCTCTTCTCTCTCTCTCTCTCTACTCTCTCTCTCTCTCTTCTCTCTCTCTACTCTCTCTCTGCTCTCTCTCGTCCTCTCTCTCTCTCTCCCATGTCTCTACTTCTCGCTCTCTCTCTCTCTCTCTCTCTCTCTCTCTCTCTCTTCTCTCTTTCTCTCTCTTTCTCTCTCTCTCTTCTCTCCTCTCTCGCGATCTAGAGAGAGAGAGATGCATTTGCAAAGTTTCACAATCTTTTCTAAATTTAATGATGCTGAAGGCAATAATATTCACAGCATGGTAATAAATAGACTCCAAATGATTGAAGACTCAAAAGCCACGGATTTAAAAAAAACATTAAAAGAGCACTTCAGCTATCCAAATAAACAAGAGACTACTACAACTGGGACCCCTAGGGGTGTGAGGAGCTGGTTTGTGCACCATATTAAAGAAAATACCACGGCTTTTTAGATGTCCATTAAAAAGAAGAGGGTAACCAGGGAGAAGGTAGGAGGACCACTCAAGGATGAAAGAGGGAAATCATGCTTGGTCAGATGATGTTGGCCAGGTACTGAACAAGTATGTTACTTCTGTATTCACCAAGAAGAAGGACTTGGGGGATTATTAGTGGGGGGTGTTCATATGCTAGGGCATTTTGAGATCTGGAGGGAGTGGTGTTGGGGCATCTTGAAGACCATTAAGATTGATTAATCTCTAGGCCCTGATGAAATCTATGCCAGCTTATTGTGGGAAGCAAGAGAGGGAATTGCAGGGCCTCTACAGGTGCACAGTAGAGAGCATGCTGACCGGTTGCATCGTGGCTTGGTTCGGCAACTTGAGCGCCCTGGAGAGGAAGAGACTACAAAAAGTAGTAAACACTGCCCAGTCCATCATCGGCTCTGACCTTCCTTCCATCGAGGGGATTTATCGCAGTCGCTGCCTCAAAAAGGCTGGCAGTATCATCAAGGACCCGCACCATCCTGGCCACACACTCATCTCCCTGCTACCTTCAGGTAGAAAGTACTGGAGCCTGAAGACTGCAACAACCAGGTTCAGGAATAGCTACTTCCCCACAGCCATCAGGCTATTAAACCTGGCTCGGACAAAACTCTGATTATTAATAACCACTTTCTGCTATTTGCACTTTATCAGTTTATTTATTCATGTGTGTATATATTTATATCATGGTATATGGACACATTTATCTGTTTTGTAGTAAATGCCTACTATTTTCTGTGTGCTTAAGCAAAGCAAGAATTTCATTGTCCTATACAGGGACACATGACAATAAACTCACTTGACTTGACTTGACTTGAAGAACGTTGTATCTTCCCTAACCATGGGTGAGATCCCCAAGGACTGGAGAGTGCCCAATGTTAATCCTTTGTGTAAGAAGGTTAGTAGTGATAATCCAGGAAACTGTAGGCCGCTGAGCTTCACAGCAGTAATAGGGAAGCTCTTCAAGAGGATTCTGCGGGACAGGCCCTTTAACCCCATTTGGAAGAGAATGGGCTAATTAGGGAAATCAGCTTGGCTTTGTCTGCAGCAGATAATGTCTCACAAACTTGATGGAGATTTTTTGAGGAGGTGCTGAAGGTGATCAACGAGGTTAGGGCAGTGGATTTTGTCTGCCTGGATTTTAGAAAGGCATTTGCTAAAGTTAATCTTGATCCAGATGATTGAGATGCATGGGATCCACAGTGATGTAGTCATTTGGATTCAGAGCTCTCTTACTCAAATCAGGTAGAGGGTTGTGGTGTAAGGGTATTCCTTTGGATGTAGACCTTTGACCAGTACAGTTCCACAGGATTCTGTGCTGGGACGTCTGTTGTTTGTGATATATCAATGACTTGGATTTAAATGGAGATGAGTTGGTTATTAAACTTGCAGATGACAGCAACTTTGGTGGAGTTGGAGACAGTGAGGAAGACTGCCAAAGTATATACAGGATTATAGATCACCTCGAGAAATGGGTGGAGAAATGGCACTTGGAGTTTAATCTGAGCGAGTATATGGTTTTGCTCTTTGGGAGGTTGAATGTATAATTATACCTTTAACCGCGTTGATATTCAAGACAAATATAAAAGACTTCATTCGCTCGTTTCAAAGGAAGCAAAATACCATCGCTCTCTGAAAGTGGCAACACAAGTAGATAAAGTGGTAAAGATGGCATATGGTACACTTACCTTCATGGGTTGGTGCTTTGAGTATAAGAGTCAAGAAGACATGTACATCAGCTTCAATGGACTTTAGTGAGATGGCATTTTGAGTATAGTGTGCAGTCCTGGTCAGAGAGTCAGAACCTTTTTCCCAAGGTGGACAAGTCACAGAGTAGACGGTATAGCTTCACGTTGAAAAAGTTAAAGACTAGAGGGCATAACTTTAAGTTCAGGGGTAAAAATTTGGAGGAGATGCGTGGGCAACTTTTTTTACACATCGAGTGGTAGGTAGCTGGAACGTGCTGCCAGGGGTGGTGATGGAGGCAGATATGATATTGGCATATATGAGGCTTCTGGATAGACACATATATGTGCAGGGAATGAAGGGAAATCGATCACATGCAGGCAGAGGAGATTATTTTAACCTGGCATCATGTTTGCACAGACAGATGCTCATGTGCTGTCCTCTTCTATGTAAGTTTATATTGCATATCATGCCAATGAGAGTGGTCCAGACATACCACACAGAGATGGTGGAAAGGTTTACACAGGCTTACACGTGTGCGAAGAGGAGTGGGAGCCCATAAGTGAATGTTAACTCAAAGAGGAAGCTGCAATTTCAGCTATTTATAACTGGAAGGGCTTTATCTTGAAGGTGAAATCTCACAGCCAATAGAGCCTGTGGCCATGTAAGTGTCACCAGGTCACTCAGCACAAGATGTTTCTCATCGGACTTCAGAATTGGATTGGATCACAGAATAAGGAAGACAGACACAAAATGCTGGAGTAACTCAGCGAGACAGGCAGCATCTCTGGAGAGAAGGAAATTGAGTCATCGTGTCAAAGAGTGATACAGTGTGAAAACAGGCCATTCGGCCCAACTTGCCCGCACCGGCCTACATGTCCCAGCTACACTAGTCCCACCTGCCTGCGCTTGGGCCATATCCCTCCAAATGGGTGATGTTTCGGTGAAAACCAGCATCTGCAGTTTCTCCCTACACAGAACAAGGAATCCTGGTTTCATTTATTTTATCAAATCCTTAGTCAGGTATTAATTCAATCCCTCCCTGTTGTGAATGTTGGTGCACAGAAGGTCTCAGTCCTGCAAGTAGGGGAAAGAAGGGAGGGTTTATTCGATGACTTTTGGAGTCCTGAACTTAGGAATGACATTATATAAACACTGGCCCCCCCCTTCTTTCCATTTCTTTTTGGAGCCATGTTAAAGAGTTAGAGTTTATCAGGAGGCTACTGAACAAGTGGTGTAAGTGGATATAAAAGACACTTCATTCGGTCTTTTCAAAGGAAGCAAAATACCATTTGAGTTCCCTTGAGGATTAACCGATTAGGATTTGAGTAGTTCAGACCACTGAGTGTCAGGAGCTGATTTCCTGCTTTGTGCTTTATTCCAACAATGGAAACTCAAATTGTTCCTTTCCACCCCGGAGTGGGCAGCTAAGACCAGCAAGACCCGCTGCTACTGATTACTATGTGGAGTTAATTCTATTGGAATAAACAGACAGCTTACATAACCAGGGTCAGTAACCAGGTAACCAGGGCACCTGCAAAGATGCAGTCACGTTATCCACCATTAGATTCATAATACCTACTTGAATAATACACTGGCTAGTACATATTATCTAGATCCTCAATGATAAATGTTAACTAATTCACTCCAATAAAGTGTCTTGAACAGAGGAATGTTATGACACAAAATAGATTAAAACAGCATGAAAGGAATATTAGGACACACAACGGATTTACTAAAGAACCAATGTGTGACTTAAAGGAAGAGAGTGGCAGAAGGATGGAGAGGTTTGGAGGAATTATCGCGATTCGGAGCTTGGTCTCCTCTGCCAGAGGTGGATCAATAACTCTGGGAAGTTGGGAAGTCAGAATGAGATGAACATAGATATCTCAGTGGACTGGAGGAGTGGAGACGAATACAGAGTGGAGGGGGGGGGGGGGGGGGGGGAAGGGATCTAGCAAAGAAAGAATAATAAAAGTGAGAGAGAGCATTTTAAAGCTGTAATGCTTACCTGGGAATCCACATACTGTAGTTCCCAAGTGGTCAATGGGACCTGGAGTGAGGTCAGCAGAATAAGATCCAATTGTGCAATGGAGTTTGTGTAGGAAGGAACCGCAGATGCTGGTTAAGACTGAAGATATACACAAAAAGCTGAGGTAACTCAGCGGGGCAGGCAGCATTTCTGGAGAGAAGGAATGGGCGACGTTTCATGTCGAGACCCTTGGGTTACTTCAGCTTTTTGTGTTCAATGGAGTTTCTGCTCGTCCCTTGAACATGCTATGAAGACCTTTCGAATCCTAAAAGGGCGTGTCCCACTTGGGCGTCATTTGCGCCCAAAGAGTTTGTACATCCCAAAATCCTGGGGCACCGTGCGCGCCCGCGCGTCACTGCCTACGTCATCACGCACCATGCACGTGTAATGGGCAACATGCGTGCATCACGTACGCGTTGTGCGTCATGACGTGTAAATGGTGTCGCGTAAATGATGCCCATGTGGGACAGGCCCTTAAAGATATGCTGCCACGATACACAACACACACACACACACACACAGATAGCAGCATTTGCAAGGGATAGTTAACATTGCTAATTTAGCATGGTGATCCCTATTTCATTTATGCCCCTGTCCCACTTAGGAAACCTGAACGGAAACCTCTGGAGACTTGCGCCCCAACCAAGGTTTCCGTGCGGTTCCCGGAGGTTGCAGGTGGTTGCCGGAGGTTACAGGTAGTGGAAGCAGGTAGGGAGACTGACAAAAACCTCCGGGAACCACACGGAAACCTTGGCTGGGGCACAAAGTCTCCAGAGGTTTCCGTTCAGGTTTCCTAAGTGGGACAGGGGCATTACTGTACGGCAACCAAAGTCTAATTGGAACAAAGGGTCACTGGTTTGCTGCACCATTTCTCTTTTACCAGAGAACCCAGTGAGGATCAATTGAGAATTGATGACCTTTGGTGAGTTCACATATTGATCCATGCGGTTACATATACCTGCTTCTTGCAGACACAGCTTTTGCTCGCTATAAAGTGTGTGTTTGGTGTGGCCGGGAATTGACACTGCGACAGAGAACTGTAGCGAGCTGTATAAGCAATATATAGTCTGGTTGTAGCTGCTTCTAAGAGGAAAAGGACTACAAAATTCAAGGCCTACATCTGAGCTCATTATGTCGTCACCAACAAGCTGCAGTCTGCTAGGATTTACATGATATTATTGTATTGACAATGATTTTCAGTGAGGATGCAACGTTTTTAAAAACTTCCAAGCTTGCAATAGTTGAAAGAAGATTGCATTTGAGGAGAAGATCAAATATTCAAACTGACCATTGGTCCATTGATATTGGTTATTGCATAGATTCTTCTTTGAAAAAAGAATTTACAGTTAAACCTTTGTTTATTTTTCATTAATTTGCTTTTTTTTTAAATAATTTTAATTATTTTCACATTTGGACTGAAAAATATACAAATCTTACTTTGTCAAATAAATTACTAGTGGGAGAGTCTAGGACTAGAGGTCATAGCTTCAGAATTAAAGGATGTTCCTTTAGGAATGAGATGAGGAGGAATTTCTTCAGTCAGAGGGTGGTGAATCTGTGGAATTCTTTGTTCTGCAGAAGGCTGTGGAGGCCAAGTGAATGGATATTTTTAAGGTAGAGATAGTTTTAGATTCTTGATTAGTACGGGGCTATGGGGAGAAGGCAGGAGAATGGGGTGAGGACGCAGACATAGATCAGCCATGATTTAATGGCGGAGTAGACTTGATGTGCCAAATGGTCTAATCCTGCTCCTATCACCTATGACCTTATGACCTCCCAGGCCTCTACCCATCCTCTTCCGTAGCTACCTACTGGAAGGTGAATAGGAGCAGTTCAATACTCTGTGCCGTAATATCTTAGTATCTTTACAATATCAGCAACTAACTTTGGACGGGTTTTTCCCATGTTAAACTTTTTCCTTCCACGAAAAAGATTCCTGTCCAGCTAACCACTTCAAAGAGGGGAATTGATAGGATATGAAAGCAAATCTTTAGAGATCATAGTTGAAAAAAACAAGCATATGGTTATGGAAGGAAAGACATCTCCTGGTCATTTTACTCAGAGATTTGATTCTTTGAATTTAGTTGCAGCTTTAACTGTAAGTAATCCAGTCTGTGGAATAGTAGCTTATGCTGTTTGCTAAGAGCCAACTGATGTCAGCTCCGTAATCTCCAAGTCTTCACGAAATATAAACTACATTCCAACAATTTATTTTTTGTAAATGCAACTAAATTGTAGTAATTCATAACAAAGCAATTTTTTTACACTGGAGAATTCAAAGTCCCTCCAGGCAGTGTAGACTGGTCACAAACGGTTAATAATATATGCTCTTCACAACAGTGTGCGGGATTAATAGGATCCTACAGGGCAGTTGTGAAATCTTATCTTTCTTTTTGGTTTATTTGTCTTCAGTGGAGGCAGGCCCATCGATCTAATAATGCTTTCAAATGGCAGTGAATTCATTGCAGACAATATGACCTTGGTCACTGAGAGCTGGCCGGCTTTTTTTTTTTGAATGGCATGTTCCTTACGCTGTCCTCTTTATCTTCACACTCCAGTGATAGAGACATACATCTGGCTGCGGAGACCCAAGAGGGGAAGCCGGCTATGGGCTGGAAGTATTTTTGTCTGTAACTAGAAATGGTCACTTTATTAAACAGGTCAGTCAGTAAGGTCAAGGGCTCTGTCAGTGCTGTGTCTAGCCATATGATATGTCTGGAGTAAGCAGGCACATTCATTCTGACCCATCCAGACATACTTCCCCACTATCAGACAGGCAGAGCTATAACATAGCCAAGTGATGTACTGACCTGTGTTAAGGACATGTTGATACTAGTCTGTTATGACAGCTTTTTATCTCCAAAGAAAATAGCTTGCTTTGCGCTGTGTATCATTTCATCAGCGTTGGTCTATCTGGGGTTATGTGCACATTATTTGGGAATGCTGTGCACATGTGCGGGGCCAGCAATGCCTGTTCATGCGTTGCTCTTTGTACATTAAGCAGGACATTCTGGTTCCTTGCCATCCTTGCATGCCTGGAATTCCATTGTACGTTTCGCTGTCATCGCCATGCCTGCCGTGCTATATAAATACGACCATCGAGATCACAGGTCCAAAGAAACACAACGTTGTGGTGACTTGCACGTCCTAATTAACAGTGTAGAATAGCTCGCAAACCAACAAATGTTTTTGCATTATAGAAAAACAGATCCAAGTACCACTGTCACTTTACCACTTTATTATGCTTTATGACATCATGGGAAACTTTTTTTCCTGATGTTAAGTATATTGATGACTGCAATAATTTGAAAGCTGAAAAGTCACGGTGAAACAATACACCATATTTGCGTGCCAATTTCAGCCACTGGAGTGGTAAGTGAAAATAAATGTTCAAAGGTTGTACGTATATGGCTACGGGCTTGACCTCTAACTGCCTTCAAAGGCCTCACATATTTAAAGGTACATTACCAGGCCTTACACTAATTCATAGTGATGGCTAAAGTGCTCCGTTGATGTCGCAAGAGACCAAAAACCCTGAAGGATTCCTTTGTGTGGTGTACGTGAAAGTTAGCATTATTCAGTTTAACTGTTTTATTGGAGGCAGCTGATGAGTCTGTTGCAGACTGAAAGAGAGGAGGCGATTTGCATTTTGTTTTCATGTAGCTCTGTTAAACGCTTCCATGTGTCTGGGGGTGTTGGAACATTTTCCGTATAGGTTGTTTCATGGCTCGGTACACCCATTCAAAATAATGCCATAAAGGTGATGGCTAACGTGTTGGGAAATTCCAGACCATCCTCTATGTTTTTGTTTCCTTCAGTAGCATGATAATTAGGCGGGATAACCAGAGTCTAAAATTAATGGAGAGCTCCTTTAACCCTGACAATATTTTATTGATGCACATTTCAAATGGCATCTGGAGAGACCCATTGAAAGCTTTTAATTATAATGGATAGGAAGGATTAATAAATAACACGCAGCTTTCGAAGGTGACAACAGGTCTGTCCTGTTTGGTTTTGACCAGGCACTAATTTTGCAGCTGAAGCCTGCAGTAAGCATTGGGTGAAAGGTAACAATTCATGGCTGTCAGACTTGCTCTGTATGTTTAGTCTGTAACCTCTGACATCTTGTCTGTGAGTTCCAGCTACCCACAAAATGGCCGCTCTGTTTTTATTCACAGCAGCACTTATAAAAAACAGAAGTATATACATTTAAATGTAGACCCATCTAATATCCCCAAACACTTATTAGCCATTTAAGTACTTTGAAGTCTTAAAGTAGCAGCTAATTAATATGTAAACAGCAAGGTGACATTGAGCGAAAAACTACTTTTAACTACATCGGGTGGTGGGGGGGGGGATAATTGTTGGCAAGGTCACCAGGCTAATTCTATAGCGCTTCTGCACAAGATGGATCATTTACACCCACTGGAGAAAGCATTCAGGCCCTCGGTTTAACTTTTCATCCAAAAGGCAGCACTTCTGACAATACAGCACTCCCTTGGTATTGCAGGAGTCTCAGCTAGCTAGGTTACCATCTGCCTGTTCTGATGGCAGATGCAGATCTAAATTTACTTTGTACAACTTGAACTGGACCCAAAATGCTCCTGATATTTTGGCTAACAATCCTCACTCAGAATGAGTGGTGATTTATCTAATTCTTGTTTGAAGGCCCCGTCTGCATTTAAAATGGCTCGTGTGTTTATTCACAAGCCGCTGAGTAAATGCGCACAGCAATTAATTCTACGTTAAATATGCTGGTTTGTTTCTCAGGAAAGTAAAAAGATGCTATATAAAGGATGCTGTTATTTTCTTCATAGATGTGTAACCCTGCTCCGTCAACTCCCATCTCCATAATGCATGAATGTACATATATGTCATTTATTTATCTGACTATAAAGAGGACCCACACCTCGACATTGGAATAAGCTGCACTTGAAATCACCTCTTATGCAAAATAAGTTCTTAGTCATTTATTTACTTATTATTTATTATACCATCTTGTCTCCTGAACATAGACACAAAATGCTGGAATAACTCAGCAGCATCTCTGGAGGGAAGGAATGGGTGACACTTCGGGTCGAGACCCTTCTTCAGACTGAACATATGGGGAGCATGCCTCCTAATGACTCACATGCTATGAACATCCCAGTATCTTTTGACACTGGGACACGTGAAATATAAGAAGCAATGAGCAATTTACTTTCCTGATATTCAGTGAAGAAAGTACGCATGTGAGCAGTTAGGAAACAGAAATGTTTGCTCTCAGGGAACTAACTCGGGTAGAAATGCTGGATCCCCAGAGATTGCCACTGACCGTCATTCTGCCTGCACAGTTTGAAGAAAGGTTCATGCTACTCCTCCCCATCATGAACTTCTTTTGGTTCAGTCAAACATTTGAGCAGATTATCTGCAAAGCTACCTCTGTTGTCATGTGCAATGTTGACCTGCACCACAGAGGAGTTAAAATCAATGCAGCCTTACCCCTTTTGACATAGCTATGGAAACATGATGGACTCGCTGTGCAGTGTTACATCCCAGTGCCGATTTTATGATATTTACTTCAAAACTCTATCAAATTATTATTACATTTTTCAAATTTTATTGGTGAGGAAGAAAGAGGGGGGAAATAGCCATTCTCCGGGGAAGGGCAGATTGAAAGTAACTGGCTCGCAAAATGGCCACATTGTTTTCTAAATAGTGTGTGGCTAGGACATTGCCATAAATAATAAGTGTATTGTGTCAAGTCTGAAAGAGGAGCATCATTTGCAGGTGATTGTTTCGACTGATATTGCTGTAGGCAAAAAGAGGCACAGAATCCCTGCTGTGAGACAAAGGCAAAAGTCTTTTATTTAAATACAATATGTAATGTACTATTATTTCCAGAAGTGAATTGTTCATAGAAAACACGTGTTGGCATTGTTCCCTTAATAAGTAAATATTTTTGTTCAGCGAGTGTAGAAATTGCCTGTTATATTTACAACTGGTGCTGTGTCAAATTGTTGGCAGCAAATCTACTTATTAAACTCGGGGTGAGTCTGGTTTTAGGAATGTTACTTCAATTTTAACACAATGGAAAGGCTTTTAGTTTCCTCAGTCCTTACTACAGGTGATAAAGATGCACCTGTCAACTCTTAACACAGTCCAGTTGCGACATAGAGGGAACAGAATGGATTATGGACTGCGTATTGCTGTACACCAACAAGGCAAAAGAGTGCTCTGTGTGTGTGTTTGTTCACATATTTAGAAAGCACTCATTGTCAGCATCAGACAGTTCCAAATCAGGGACATTGCAGAAACCCTTTTTACTCTGACTTAGTAATGTGCCATAACGCAAATCTCAACAGAGCACCCCCTACGGCTCCCAGTATAAACTTGTCTGTTTCCCATTCCAGCTGCCCTCATTGCCAACCTGAGTGAGATAATGATTTTTCATGCCAATTTGTGTTCAATTAGAGGATTTTCTCTGTGGACTCACGCCAAGCCAAACTGAGTTGAGGTTGCCCAAATATATTTTAGTTGGAGACTGATAAGCTGTCAAGAAGGAAGACAAAACCTTCATCCTATTGGTCTGTGCTGGATTCAAGCCAAGTCCTGAAACATGAAGTGACAGCCTGGGAAGAACAGTCTTTATTCCTTACAAGCAACCGGTATTCAAGTGCTCCAAACTTTTCACCTTTGGAAACTCTTCACCAGGGCTCCAGTGGCTGCTCCTGGCTGTATCTCATTTTTAAACTACACTGACCATACTGCATATAGTAATAGCAGGAAACTGGGAGATCCAATTACCAAAATATATTGAAAGAAAGACCCATGGACATTATGCTGGGGTCACAGAGAGGCAAAATGAATGTCACAAGGGATACAATATAATCTTGCCCGACAATTGGTGCTGGACTGCGCCCAAATATTTTGCCAAAAATGCTTGACCCCCTTTATAAAATTGTAGCGGCACCTAGTGGTTAGGCCACTCCTCCTATGCGAATCCTCGGCAACCTTGGGAAGGAGTCACGAGATATATTGGGGGTGTGCCCTAGTATATAAGTCCTGACCTTCCCCCTCTCGCTCTCTTGCTCTTCCGCTTCCTCTCACTTCATGAGAGTGTCCTGCCACCTCAGCAGGAGCTAAACCGAGCTCATGAGGCAACCGCCGCTCAACAACAACGACTATTATGTTAGAGTGCCAAACGTCCATGTATTTCCAACCTACAATGCCTGAATAAATAATCCATTTATTCACCACGTTTGCGCCACTACACAATGATAATATGCAGGAAAGTATCACCTCCAGCGTTTATTGTAAACTCAATCCAAGTGGCAACTTGTATTTGACTAAATGACATGAATAATAAGGAATTTGTAGGAAGGAACTGCAGATGCTCGTTTAAATCGAAGATAGGCACGAAATGCTGGAGTAACTCAGCGGGAGAGACAGCATCTCTGCAGAGAAGGAATAGATGACGTTTCAGGTCGAGACCCATCTTCAGACTGATCTAATAAGAAATTGATTCCCATGATTACCCATATACACAATAAAAAAGATCAGAGGCAAACATTGTCCTATATCTCTTTGCTCAGTTTAATTTAGTTTTGTTAGTTTAGAGATACAGCGCGAAAACAAGCCCTTCGCCCACCGAGTCCCCACACATTAACGCTATCCTGCACACACTAGGGGCAATTTATATTTATTCCAAGCCAATTAACCTACATACCTTTACGTCTTTGGAATGTGGGCTGAAACGGAAGATCTCGAAAAAAAACCCCGCGGGTCACGGGGAGAAGGTAAAAGCTCCGTACAGACAACCACCCATAGTCAGGATCGAACTCGGGTCTCTGGCACCATAAGGCGACAACTCTACCGCTGTGCCACCATGCAGCCTAGTTAAGGTCAATAAGTGATTTGGAAAAGGTTTGAAACATTCTAATTTATGAAGTTAGGAGAAATGATAAGGATGGCCCAATTCTGTTTGCCAGGTTAACAATTCAACTGGGAACTCTTTACTTCCCTGCCGTCATCTCAAAATGAACAGCCAGAGGAAACAACCTGAGTACACGTGAAGATGTGTGAGTTTGCAAATGATTCGACCACAATATTAGGAGAAATAACACGTTTGTCGAATTAGTCACTGCAAATTGTGGTCATTTACCCCTTGCATCTCGTTTTTCACATTTGGTCAATCAATGTTTTCATTCAATTATGTGAGTGACCCTCAGTTGAACTCCTGAACAGTCACTTGGAAATAACAATAATCACTGCTAGTGACTGACAGATTATTCATGGTGGTTTGGGATGGATTTCTGGGAGTAACCAAGTCCGGTGAGGGATGACCAAATGAATATATTTTGCGGTAAATTCCTTACAAGTTGTTAACCCCTTCTTATCCCACTTGCACAATCTGCCCGGTATCCTTGCCACACACTGTACACAATGCCTGGTGAAGTAACCTTTGCATTTCCACCAAGGATATAATAAGGTTCATCTCATTTTAGCTTGTCTTTCATTTTAAAGCTGAAAAGGACTTTGAGGAAGAAAGCACCATCCAACAAAATTCATATGACTGATTGACTTTATTTGCACAAAAGTCACGTCCAGCTCTGGAAACTGAACTCCCAAGGCACCCTGCCAATGCCTTCAATCTGGCCCAGTTTATAATCCAATGTTTGGTGTAAAACATAAGGACTGTGGAACCAAAACTGTGTGCACTTCACGCCTAAATTGTCAGTGGTGCTTTCAGTGATGGCTTGGCTGACATACTTTGGAAAAGGGTGATGGGGCTGTGTACACTCCACGTTCAGGGCTTCCAATGTCAGTTGAACCATCTCCAGCAAGAATGGTGAGAAACAAAACCCAGCAGGCTGCAGTGGCAAAGAAAGTCAACGTTCACATCCATTTTCCTCACAAATATTGTGTGTTGGTGAATAGAATGCATTTAGGCTCAATTCCTTAAAGCTGTTAAGATATCCTTTGAAGATCCAGCAGAGGACATACAATAATCAACAATTCATTGGCATGCCTGATCTCCAAGGATGACTAGGTTGCATGCTTAAAGCCTCAGGCATATGAATCATTTTCTTCCAGGGAGAATCTGTAGTCTAATTATAATCTCCTTCATGTCCATAAATTGAGCACTTTTGTGTCATTAGACGCACTTAGCTTCATTTTATATTTGGTTGCTCGTTTAACTCCACAATCTCACTTACTTAAAGGTCAACTGTTCTGAACTTTGACATCTTTTTACTTTCCCCTCCATCGATGTAATCCTAACTTCAGATATTTTAAATGTTCCCAGACTCAGTGTTGGGAGAATATTTTGTTCAATCAAATACATTCATTTTACTTCGGAGTCACGTGAGTGACTACGTGAAGAACCCCGCCAGGACGCATGCGTGTCATCATATCGCTACACGCATTGCAACAAGTCACAGCAAGGGGGAACGACGTTCCCCTAGCGGCAACATTTGAAAGCCAGGAACAGCAGGTAAGGAGACTCTGCGTTCCAGAATTTGAAAGCCGGGAACAGCAGGTAAGAAGACTCTGCGTTCCTTCCACTTACCGGATCCATGAAGGCTGCGGGAAAGCTGGCGGGGGAGAACTGCGGAGTAGCGGGCAGCCGGCAGCAGCAGCCAAAGGCACGCTAATCTCCCATAATGGGAACAGCTGTGCCTGACTTTCGCTCCCGACTCGCTCCCGCACCGGGCCCGGCCGGGCGGGAGAGGGAAGCAAAATTAATGTTCCCCGCGCTGGGTTTTTCACAGGGGGGGAAGTTGGACAAAATAGTGTCCACAAGTGCTGCTAGGAAGCTGGCTGGGGAGGACCGCGAAGTTGCGGGAGCCAGCAGCAGCTGAAGGCACAAGCCCCGTAAGGGATCAGCTGTGCCGACTTTTGGTCCCGCGCCGGCCAGAGCACCACGGCCGGGCGGGAGACTATTTAAAGAGGGCCGTTGACTTTTGGACAAGTCAATAACGGCAGCAGACGGGGTGGAACGACGTTCACCCGTAGCGACAATTTTCAACCTGGACCTGCAGGTAAGAGCTGCGGTCTTTTTGTGTTTTACCATGCTGATTTCAGGTGGAGAAACCAACGGGCTGCGACAAAGCTGGTGGGCTAGATGGGATCAGCTGTGCCCGATGTCGACTCCACACCGGCCATATCCACTCCACGGAAGGGCAGTAAGAACAAAGCTGGAGAGGGAGGACCGCGGAGCAGCGGGCAGCCAGCAGCAGCCAGCAGCATTCGGATCACCGATAGTGGGATCAGCTGTGCCCGATGTCGCCTCCACACCGGCCAGATCCACGTGGCCGGGCGGAAAGGCTAGACACAAAACAAACAAGGTCGTGGACTCAGAGGAGTCCGACTTTGAACAACCGCGGGTGGCCAGCGCCCGAGAGCGCTGGAGCCGGATGGAGCGGTGTATGGAGCTTTGCTCCAACGTGACAGACTCCGGGAGATGGAGTCGGGTCACTGTGGGCCCTATGATAAACCCACAGCAGTACCTCTTGAAGGGCTGCACAGTGCTTCTACCTCATCAGAGGGGAGCACTGCGGGTCAGTTCTGGGCTGACCTGGAAGAGGGGTCCGCAGAAGGAAAGACAAGTGTGCAGGGGGTGCAAGAACAAGAAAACCTACTGGAACCCACTACGGCCAAAGACAGCACCCCCACGCACCCACCAGCAGAACTGGTGAAAGCTCGAAGGTCCGGTACCCAAAACATGAGTCTTTTTAGGCCATGGCCCAGGCCGGCCTTCTTGGAAGATGCGGGGACCTCCAACGCCAACCAAACCGAAAATCCAGACCCCAGCGTGACAACAGCAGCAAAGAACCTACAAAAAGTAAACCTACCACTGGTAACTATGGAGGTAGGTGGGTCTGGTTCCCTACAATATATAGGGATCACGGAGGTTGGGTGGAGATTACACTCTTTCTGAATACATGGAGCATGATAACAACCGATACTTACATCTTAAGCAGTATCCAGGGATATACAATAGAGTTTATACACAAGTACAGCCCTCCAGTTCAACATATACTGAACCGAATGTTCGTGCCTCCTGATAAAGGAATATCAAAAGCGCAAGCTGAACTGAAGCGGCTTTACATAAAAGGTGTAATTGAGAAAACTCAACACGAACCATTAGAATTCATGTCCAATATATTTATCAAAAACAAAAAAGATGATGGTTATCGCATCATCATAGATCTGACAAAATAGATACCTTTGTTACTCCTTAACAATTAATTTCCAAAGGTTACTTCAATGGCCAGCATCGATTTAAAAGATGCTTACTATTCAGTGCCTATACGAGGTGACCACAGATGTTACTTAAAATTCAACTGGATGGGACAATGTTGGCAGTATAAAGCACTGCCAAATGGGTTATCATCAGCCCCAGACTGTTCACAAAAAATTTGAAAACAACCCTAGCGTTTCTACGGAAACGTACTCACATGGTCATGGCATATTTAGATGACATACTCATTGTGGGCAAAACTTTGGAATTGGCCAAACAAACTGTAACAGCCACAAAAAAGTTATTTGGAAAACTGGGATTCATTTTCCATCCAGTTAAATCTAAACTAATGCCTTCCACTACTATGGACTATCTGGGGTTTCACCATTGACTCAGTTCACATGTCGGTGACTCTGACTAAGGGAAAGGCTAGAGATTTAATAGAGGCTTGCAATAACCTCACTGACATCAGCAAACCATCCATCAGATTGGTAGCAAAGTAATTGGCATAATGATGGCTGCCTTTCCAGCCACACAATTTGGACCTCTACATTACCAAAACTTACAGAGAGCAAAATACAAGCACTCTAAATTATGCAGGTCACTTTGACAGATCTATGAAATTACCAATCAAGCTAAAATGGAACTAAAATGGTGGATAGATAACATCTGGCTTTGTTCCAATCCAATCATTGTCAGTAACCCTTCCATGGTACTACAAACTGATGCCAGTGCACTTGGGTGGGGAGCCACCAATACCATCACCAGCTATGGAGGTAGATGGACTGCCCAGGAGGCATCATTATTACTCACACTGGGCATAAACTACCTGGAAATGTTGGGGCATTACATGGCCAAAAGTCATATTGTACTGGGTCATATCACCAGCATGTTAGACACAGATAGACAATACCACCGTGGTAGCATACATTAACCACAGGGTGGAAACAAATCGACATCATGTGACAATCTGGCTATACAATTTGGCAATGGTGTATCCAGAGAGATATTTGGATATCAGCCACTTACCTACCAGGAAGACTAAATTTAGTGGCAGACACCAGGTCACGCAAACTTAATGAAAACACCAAAAGGATGTTGAATAAAATAGTATTTGCTGATATCACAGCAAAATATGGAACACCAGATATCGATTTATTCGCATCTAGACTTAACCACCAGTTATCAAATTATGTTTCATGGGATCCAGACCCTGGGGCAGCGGCGACAGATGCATTTTCGCTGCATTGGGGGGGGGGGGGGGGGGGGGGTATTGTTTATTTACGCATTCCCTCCTTTTCCTGCCTCATCAGTCGGGTATTAAGGAAATACAACAAGATTCTGCATCTGGTATTGGTAGTACCCGATTGGCCTACACAACCATGGTTCACAGTGGTATCAAACATGGTATTAGAACCATGTCTCACCATCCCTCATAGACCAGATTTATTGCTACAGTCTATATCAGGGAGTGGGCGATGCTCTGCCATAAAAACAACATCGCCTACAGAGACATGAACATCCCGTCTGTTCTGGAATATCTGGCAGGCCTCCTCTATGATGAGGGGCTCAGTTACAGTGCCATCAACTGCGCCAGAAGTGCCCTATCGACTTACCTATGGCAGGGGACAGAGCATTACACTGTTGGGACTCACCCACTGGTACAAAACGTATGAGGGGAATTTTTAATACTATCCCCCAAGAACCAGATACTCCCAATTATGGGATGTAAGAATTATCCTGAAGATGCTCAGGAATTGGTCTCCAGCAACAGTTCTGTCCCTACACAGACTGACATTAAAACAGTCATGCTAATGGTATTGGTCACGGCACAGAGGATACAGTCACTGCAAAAACTAGACTGGACAACATGACTTCCTCAACAGAAAATATTACGTCTCATATTTATGAGTTAGTAAGCAGAACAGAAAGGGATCAGCAGGCCTCAATATACAATTAGGTCATACCCAACAGATGACCGTCTGTGTATAGTAAGACATCTGTCATTATTCATGGTGAAAACGAAAATCCTAAGAGGCAATGAAAAGGTACATTTTGGTCAGCCAAAAGTGATGGTCCAGACCATCTCAAGATGGCTGAAACAGGTGCTAACACAGGCTGGGGTGGATACTAATATTTTAAAAATCTCTTTCCACCAGGGCTGCAGCCACATCGGCAGCGATACAGTTGGATGTACCAATGGACCAAATCCTCAAGGCAGCAGGATGGTCTAGGGAAAACATTCCAATTATTTTATAATAAACCAGTAATGAAACCTGGAACGTTTGCAGAAACAATTTTAAGTTCTGTAAATTAATTTAAACCCATAAAAAGGGTTTCAATGTCGAATTCATGTCCAAATTATGTTAACACAATTCCTCCTACAGTCAAGGCAGACGTGATGCATGGACTCGTTTCCATGGCATGAAATCACAGAGCTTTAAAAGCTTCACGTAGTCACTCACGTGACTCCGATGTAAAATAGTAAGATTAAACGAGAACTTACCAGTTTGAAGTTTGATCTGTATTTTATGAGGAGTTACGATGAGGGATTACGTGCCCTCCGCTCCCACCCTGATCATATACTTAACTGGTATCTCTTCTCTAATCTTACTATGTTTAGTCATTACAGTTATCTGTGATTTCACACCGCTGCTTTGAAGAATGACACGCATGCGTCCTGGCGGGGTTCTTCACGTAATCCCTCATCGTAACTCCTCATAAAATACAGATCAAACTTCAAACTGGTAAGTTCTCGTTTAATCTTACCATTTTATTTCATTCTTTTTATTTTTTTATTTTTAATAATCTTTTTATTAGAGGCAGGTACATATCATATTAAAAACATTTCATGTATATCATTCCTACATTACTAATATTATCAATTGATATTAACTCTGCTTCTAGTATTATTATTTTTTAATATATAGATAGAAAATAAGGAAGAGAAATAAAAAAAATAAAAAAGTATGATAAAGAAGAATGGAATAATTTACTAAAAATACAACTTTGGAGATAAGTTCGTAAATTATAAAGTATAACTTTTCATCTAATCCTTAATTCGAGTTTCAGTCAGGTTCACGTGCCAAGCCAGTCTGCCCCTTCAAGTAGTCAATGAATGGAGACCATATTCTGATAAAAAAGTTCTTGTTTGTCCATTAAGACAAGTCTGATTCTTTCCAAATGTAAGGTCTCCGAATTTCTTTCTTTCTTTAAAACAAAGGACTTTGCGGATGTCTGAATCATAGTTGGTGTGAAACCCCTGAATAACAGATAAGAAGCAGAAAGAATGGAATAAGTCTTGACAACTCTTACAGGGAATGGCAGAAGAGTATCTCAGCAGAAAGATCTTTCCATTTCAATTTGATTTTAAATTTTAAATATCTAGCTGATTTATTTTAGCTAAGAGCACACCAGCAGATATTTGAGGTAGATTAGTAATTCATACCAGGCAAAGAGGTTTTCAGCTAATTCCATCAAACATTTGAAAGACAAATATATAATTTTGAAAAAGAAAACAATTTTATTCATTCACATTCCTGACAGAGAGCTTCGTGTGCCTGGAATGCATATTGGGAATTTGGGCACCGGGGTTATTGGGACCTGCAGGATTATGGATCATGAGAGATTTATATCGCAACTGCTTATGACCTCAGACCTTGAATTCCAGATATCCACTCCAGGCATGCATTGGTTTGTGCCAGGAACATGAATTAAGACATCTACCCTCAAAAGAGAAAAACTCTATTGAGACAAATTGCAATCTGACACAGGCAACGGCAAAAGCAGCGAATCCGGTGAATGGTGAGCGGAGTGTGGATTGCATCAACCTGCCTCTAAAATTTTTAGTCAATTTCAAACATAAAAAATAAATAAAAGTGAAATACTCCTGATTGAACACGATATGCTCTGTAGGTATTGGTACCAATTTAGAGTGCCCCAAATCTAGAACAATGCCACCCAGCATAAGAGCTGACCCATTGTCCGTGTCTGTAGAACAATTCATTCTTGAACGGTGAAGAAAAATAGCTCAGTCGATAATAATTTGCTTCTTTTGTTTTAAAGACACAGCATGATAGCAGGCCCTTTGGCCCACCGAGTCTGTGCCAACCATCGATCGCCCATTCACACTCGTTCTGTGTTATCCAGTTTTCACATCCACTCCCTATGCACACTATAGAGCAGTTTACAGAGGTCAATTAATGTACAAATCCGTACATCTTTGGGATGTGGATAGAAACCAGAGCCCCTGGAGGAAACCCATATGGTCACAGGGAGAATGGCTGATCGATGGCCGGCGAGGCCTCGGTGGGCTGAAGGCCCTGTTTTCATGCTGTATCTTTTAGAAAAATAGATGCGAACTATCAACTATTTTTCGTCCACACAGAGAGCACCTGAAGTCAGGATTGAACCCAGGACTCTGGTGCAATGAGGCAGCAGCTCTATCAGTTGTGCCACTGTGCCCCAACTATGTGATTCTCTTAATGCAGTCAAATGTCCCATGATACTTTACAAAACCAGTTATCAAATCAACCTCATTGATGCTGTGAATGCTTTGTTTAGAAATAAGTCTGGTTTCTCTGCCTCGGTGGTTGTAGAATTACAGAGATAAAAACAAATTGTCATGTGGTGGGATTTGTCACGAGTGACCATTTCCGAGTGTCTGCATGATTATCAGCCTCTGTTAATGTGCCCGCTCTGCACACTCGTTCTGTGTTATTCCATTTTCACATCCACTCCCTACACAGATTAGGGAGCAGTTTACAGAGACCATTCTTATCGGGTCCACACACAAGATTAGAATTTGTTCAGCCAGGGCTGAACACACTTCTCGGCATCTGCAGACGGTGGTGTCTGTCTTGTCGCTTCTTGTGCGTAGTGTTGGAAAGATTGGGGGAAACAGGGCTGCGACGTGAATGCTCTTTCCTTGACCCTATTTGGTTCCATTGATTCAGTGGGAGAGAATGAATAGAGAGTTAAGTACAACTGGTAGACACAAAATGCTGGAGTAACTCTGCAGGACAGGCAGCATCTCTGGAGAGAAGGAATGGTTGACGTTTCGGGTCGAGACCCTTCTTCAGACCCGAAACGTCACCCATTCCTTCTCTCCAGAGATGCTGCCTGTCCCGCTGAGTTACTCCAGCATTTTGTGTCTACCTTTGATTTAAACCAGTTCTTTCTTACACATAAGTACAAATGGTAGTAGATGCTCATCACTATTTTTAGGGTGTTGGACGGAACTTCAGATGCTGGTTTACTCCGAAGATAGACTTGCAAAATGCTGGAGTAGCTCAGCGGGACAGGCAGCATCTCTGGATAGAAGGAAAGGGTGATGCTTTGGGTTGAGACCCTTCTTTAGACCTGCAGAACTCTTGTCGGAGAGAAGAGGAGAACATCTTCAAAGTAGGTGCACCTTGTGGAGATTTTGCAGTGGAGCAGACGCAATGTGTGGAAAGAAACTACATTTAGGGTGGTGACCGGAAACAACGATCTTTGGGTCTTCGGACCCATTTTCCATCATTGTATCCTGGTGTAGTAGGTAAACAACATGCCTGAGAAATTCATCTCCGGTTGATGACACTGAAAACATCGTGTCATACAGACAGTGCATTCTAATCTATCTTCAGTATCACTTACCAGAGATTAATTTCCAAAGATATATTTTTGTTCCATAAAACTGATGGTCATCTAACATTGAACTTAAGAAAAAGATATCAAAAACTTCATAGTTTCCACTGGCAATCGAAAACTTGGAATATGTTATGAAAAATTGAAACTAGTTTATCAGAAAAGTATATTTAAGTTTGCAGTATTTTGTTACACTATCATTGACTATATTCTCCAATTATTGACTGATACTAGCAATGTTACAAAATTTTGAGATTTAAAAAATCAAGTCTGTAATTTATCCCATCAGATAAAGCATAAAAATAAGTTTAATTTGACACCTAATTCACTTTCATATCTCAAGTATTTAAAACGTTATGGCCATTTTCATACTCGGAAATTATCATCTTGTTCCCTATTGATTTTCTATGGACGTAACAAAAAAGCTGTGATCGTGGACAGTCAAAAGCCCATAACTTTCTTAAAAATTAAGAGAACTGAATGAAATTTTCAGTTATCATAGATTGAACCATTCTGAAACAAATATAAAATAATCTTACTTGGATGACCTGAAATTAAAGCATATAATTAGTTAGTTACCCAAGTGTAGCTAATTTCAAACTTCAATTACTAGATCTAAACATCTATCCATTTCTTAATAAATGATTAACATTTTTAAATAGCCTAAGTGTGCAAATAATATTCATAAATAATTCACAATAAAACATGATTTTTAAATCTCATTTACATTAATTTATAGGCCAAATGGAAGGAATTCAGTGTTCAATTGCTGTAAATTAAAGTCCATTTTAAATCAGCTTTCTAGTGGGATCCTGTGAACGCGCTGGTTTAGAACGTTCACATTGCGGTAGATTTGTGCCCTCAAATGCCCAGAAAAATACTGCGGGATATAATGGGCCCAAAATGAGCTTCTCGCAATATTAAACTTTGTATAAAGGGATCTTAAGAAGCCCTTTTTAATGTAAAAATAAGCTACATACCTTCTGTGGTTTGCTCTATGAGACCCTGACGGCTGTCGGTGGTCGCGGGTTTAGAGATTGATTTTTAAACTACTATAACTATTATACGAGGCCTTTAAAACTAATAATAGCTTTTGCGACGGGGTCTTCCAGCGATTTTTCGTTAATAATTAACAAGGCTGAACATCTTCGATTTGAACAGCCTAGAGAAAATCGCGTTTTAAACCCGCCCCCCTCTAAACGGCGCCAAAATCGCGCACACCCGCAGCGACAGATTTTCAGCGACGCTTCAGGTAGGCTTTGCAACATACCTACTGATACCATCGATATTTATAAGATACATATGAACAACTGACTGCTGTGTTATCGATACATTGCTTTAGTGTTGATTTGACAGGAAGTTCATGCCAGCCATGATCATATTGAATGTCGGTGCTGACTCAAAGGGCTGAATGGCCTACTCCTGTACCTATTTTCTATGCTTCTAAAGTTTGTCTGCCGAGGTGGAAGAAATCCACACTCTCCTGATATGGTGAATACTTTTTTTCAATAAAACACCATTTCCAGTTTAAACGACAAATTACTTTTCAGTATGAGAGAGGGGGAGAGGGGGAGAGAGGGAGGGAGAGGGGGAGAGGGAGAGAGGGAGAGAGGGAGAGAGGGAGAGAGAGAAGAGAGGAGAGGGGAGAGAGAGAGAGAGTCTCTCTCAACATATTTGAATTATGTTTAATTTTGTCACTTTTGATTAAACTTTTGGTCATTAACAACCACTGTTTTTACATTAATGAGTGTCTGCTATTAGATTCGCAGGTTGATGGCCACCAAGGTCCTGAAATATGTTGCAGGGCAGGCAACCAAGGTCCTGAAACATGAGTGATGAGAACAAGCAGCTCTGCTTCTCCTGCACCAAGGAAAGGAATGTGGGGGTGAAATAGTTCATAGTTGAAGTCTATGTTAGAATGGGTGGATTTCATGTAAAATCAAGAACAGAAAGTGAAATAAAACAGAAGTAAAAAAACACTCAAAATGAAAGATTGAAATATATACTGTATTATTAAAACTAATAATAATTGAAACTGGAAGGAATTACATTTCTCCTTCACAGTTGTTAATTTTCTGTATTAACAGAAATTGATTTGTCTGGGAGTCATAGAGTGATACAGTGTGGAAACAGGCCCTTCGGCCCAACACGCCCAAAACGGCCAACAATGTCCCAGTTACACTAGTCCCACTTGCCTGCACCTAGTCCATATCCCTCCAAACCTGTCCCTATCCATGTACCTGTCAAACTGCTTCTTAAACGATGGGATAATCCCAGCTTCAACTACCTCCTCTGACAGCTTGTTCCATACACCCACCACCCTTTGTGTGAAAAGGTTACCCCTCAGATTCCTATTAAATCTTTCCCCCTTCACCTTGAACTTATGTTGCCGGAAGGGAGAGTGTATGCTGGCGCGCTTTAGCTGCCGCTGCTCTCTCTTCATATTGTGTTTTTGATTTTTATCTTTGGATTAAATTCTGTCTTTAATTTGTGTACTGGTGATGTCTTTACTATTTATTTCATTCCGCTTACATGTTTTTACTCTATTTGCTAAATTTTGTAAGGTGCCCTTGAGACTCTTGAAAGGCGCCCATAAATAAAATTTATTATTATTATTATTATGTCCTCTGGTCCTCGGTTCCCCTATTTGGGTCAAAAGACTCTGAGCATCTACCCGATCTATTCCTCTCATGATTTTATACACCCCTATAAGATCACCCCTCATCCTCCTGTGCTCCATGGAATAGAGACCCAGCCTGCTCAACCTCTCCCTACAGCTCACACCCTCTAGTCCTGGCAACATCCTTGTAAATCTTTTCTGAACCCTTTCAAGCTTGACAATATCTTTCCTATAATATGGTGCCCAGAACTGAACACAATAGTCTAGATGCGGCCTCACCAACGTCTTATACAACTGCAACATGACCTCCCAATTTCTATGGTATTGCTTAACATTACCTAACTTTATTTAGGCCCCCTTCGCTGACCATGGGTGTCTCCAGGGTGTTATTCCTTATATGGAGGATGCATTTGCGTGACTTTGTTTAACGTGGGGAGACTGGTGCACAGACAGATTGACAGATCTGGGTCAGGATCCAGTGGCATGGAATCCAAGACGACCGGAGCCCCTTTTCTGCTGCAGCCTTCATCCGCCTTCCCAGCAGTTGTGAAGCTCCACTAAGGTTGAGGTCCGGGTACACAAAAATGCTGGAGAAATTCAGCGAGTGCAGCAGCATCTACGGAGCAAAGGAAATAGGCAAAGTTTCGGGCCGTAACCCTTCTTCAGTCCCGGCTCGAAACGTTGCCCATTTCCTTCGCTCCATAGATGCTGCTGCACCCGCTGAGTTTCTCCAGCATTTTTGAGTACCTTCGATTTTCCAGCATCTGCAGTTCCTTCTTAAACAAGGTTGAGGTCTGGGTTGGATTGCTCTTTGTCAGAGACCTCCCCCTCGACCTTACCGCCGTGGGTGGCCCTACCATGAGCATAGCTCCAGACGGCACCATGTCTCCACCACGACAAGGTGACAATCCATGGAGAAACTACCTAATAGTTACATTTTTTATAGGGTATTTAGATGGAGCCCTAACATTCCACTGATTGTTCTGTTTGTATCTATCACACAATTCAATGGCAGGTTAGGAAAGTTATTTCAATAAAGCTTCCAGTGGATTGATGTATCTTAAAGAGTAGTTCTTATATTACTGGGCATAAATTATAATTTGTCTGAAGTTGCAAGTGTGCTTTCACATAAATAATGGCATGTGCTTTTAACCTCGCCATTATTTTGACAGGAAATTATGAGCCATTATTGAATTAGAGTAAACAGCTAGTGCATGATTTTACAATTAAATTAATCAGCATTAGTACATAGAGGGATAGAGTGATACAGTGTGGAAGCAGGACCTTCGGCCCAACTTACCCACACTGGCCAACATGTCCCAGCTGCACTAGCCCCACCTGTCTGCATTTGGTCCATATCCTTCCAGACCTGTCCTATCCATGCACCTGTCTAACTGTTTCTTAAACATTGGGATAGGCCCAGCTTCAACTACCTCTTCTGGCAGCTTGTCACATGCACCAATTGGTACAGTGAGATTTGAATTACCATACAGCCATACGAATAAAAGGAACACAACACACGATAGAATTTAACATGAACATCCCCACACAGCAGAATCAATGTTTCCCACTGTGAGGGAAGGCAACAAAGTTCAGTCATCTTCCTCTTGTCCACCCGTGGTCGGGGCCTTTGAGCCCTCCGCAGTTGCCGCTACGGCGGCCCGATGTTCAGGTCATCTCGCCGGGATGATCGGGGCTTCGGCGTCGGAACGGAAGAACACACTCAGCGGCTTGGAGTTTCCGAATTTGCCGTTTCCTACTGGAGACCGCAGCTTCTGAAGTCTACAGGCCAAGCTGGGTGGAGCTCTAACACTGGCGACCCTCGGCATGAGATCCCAGGACTCTGCGATGTTAAAGTCAGTGCCGCCTGTGGCTAGAAATTCCACAGACCACATGGTGTTAATCAATAGTCCCAACACCCCAGAACTCCAACACGGACGATCCCCGGTAAGGCATCGTCCCACTCCGCGATGGTAATTCAGGGCTGCGCCACTGCTGAAGCTCTGGCCGGACTCCGGCAGGAAAGGCCGCGCCAATCCAGTTGGTAGGCCACGAGGGGGGGATGAAGATGCGGCTCGGAGAAAAGACACATCTCCCTCCAGGTCAGTGACTGGAAATTCTCCCTATTCCCCCCCCCCCCCCCCCCCCCCCCACAACCACATAAAAAAGACTAAGAACATTTTAAAACAAACATTTTGACATTATTAAAAATAACAAAAAAAGGGTGAAAGGACAGACATCTGCTGGCAGAGGTCATGAATTAGGTCATGAAAGTGGGACAGGCCCTTAACTCAGCTAGTCGGACAACTCTGGAGAAAAGGAATAGATGACGATTCGAGTTTAATTTTCATGGAAGAAGGGTCTCGACCCAAAACGTCACCTATTCCTTTTCTCCAGAGATTGCTATCTGAACTGTTTACTCTAGCTTTTGGTGTCTATCTTCAGTTTAAAACAGCATCTGCAGCTGTAAATTCTACTTTATATATATTTTTAACTTCTTAGTATTGTTCAAATGTGTATTTTTATTTTCTACATTTCACATATATTTTTAAACACATTTATGGTACCTGAATGTTCATTATTTCTTTGCTGTCCATCTTTAATAAAATCCTAATCACCACGTGTTCCAACATCTCCTTCCTGAATGTATTTTTTTCCTTTCCTAACTGATCTCCCGGTCTTTGGCTTTCCATTCTATGTTTCTTCCTTCTGGTACGGACAGCCTGATGTACAGGCCCTCTCGTCGGGACGGTCGAACACACTCCGCGCCTTGGAGGTCCCGAATCGGTGCTTCCCTACCGGAGACCGCGGCTTCAGGATGTTGTAGGCCGCAGGCCGGCGGTCGGAGCTCTTCTCTGGCTGTCCCCGGCAAGGGAACCCAGGCTCCAGATGGTAAGTCCACGCCGCGCCCGCGACTAGAAGCTCCGCAGACTGCTGCTTCATGATGTTATAGGTCGGCGATCAGAGCTCTTCTCCAGGGATCCCCAACGAGGGATCCCAGGCTCCAGACGCCGCGCCCGCAGCTAGAAGCTCCGCAACCGTGGCTTCAGGATGTAACAGTCCGCGGGCCAGCGATCGGAGCACTCCCTTCTGGCGACCCCGGCTCCGCGATGAAATGTCCATGCTATGCCCGCTGCTGAAACTCCGGGCCCAATTCCGGGAAAGGCCGCTCCAATCCATGGTGTTAGGCCGCGAGGGAGGCGACATGGAAAAAGTCGCCTCTCCGTGGAGGAGGCGACCGATAGCGGTTCCCCCCTTACCCCCCCTCACCACCCCCCACAGAAGACACACCGAGAGACCAAAACAAACATTTGGACATACTAAAAAAATAAAAAAGTTGAAATAACGAACACGCTGCTGGCAGGGCAGCCATCTCACAGCGCCCCCCACAGACCATTCTATGAATAAATACAGAAACCTGATGTGTTTACTTGAGTGATTTTTCAAAACTTGGTATGAAATGATGTTATACTGCATGATATTGTTTAATATTTTAATATTGTAAAAGAATAGACAAGCGTTAGATGAAGTTTCTTATCAGGCAGTTGCAGGCACAGAGAGGAGAGTGAATATGCAACTTCTGTGTTGATTGTCATGGGAGACACATGATCTCCTGAACTGGATATTGCATTTTTCTTATATTGCCACATATTCTTTTCTTTTATGGTATTGAGGTAATTCAGAGGTGGCTGAATGGTTTGACTCAATCAAAATATGATATGCTGTAGTTTGTGTACTGAGCTGAATGAGGAGGACGTTTCCATTCAGTTCCACACAATATGGGTTTCTTTCATTAAGGAAAAGAAAATATCATAGTCATACAGCATGGAAACAGGCCCTTCGGTCTAATTTGTCCTCACTGACCAACATACTTCATCCACACTAGTCCCACCTGCCCATTCCTGCCCTGCTGAATGAACCGTCCCTGCAGAGTGCCCCCCACCCCCATGAACTGTCTCCCTCGGATGGTCACGTCGCACATCGACCCGGCACAGACACAATTGCACTTTAGACTGTTTTGACTGTTTCACTGTTTTACTGTACTTGTTATAAATCATGTTGCTCGGGGTATCTAAATCTGAATTAGACTTGTCTTAATGGACAAACAAGATCTTTTCCATAAAATTTGGGCTCCATTCATTAACTATCTGAAGGGATAGATTGGCACAGCACGAGGACCCAGCTGAAACTTGAACTCAGGAATAGATGAAAAACTATACTTTATAACCTACGAACCTATCTCCATTGATGTATTACAGGTAACCCATTCCACCTCCCTTGTTTTTTTGTTGTGTTTTTTTTTTGTTTTCTTTTTTATTTGTAACTTTCTACCCTTTCTTTTTCCCTCTTTCTATAACAAATAAAAACACTAGAAGCAGAAGTAATTGATAATGGAAAATTTTAATAATGTATGACTGATGTATATGAAAAGTTACCCTTCAGGTTCCTATTAAATCTTTCCCCCTCATCTTAAACCTATGTCCTCTGGTTCTTGATCTCCCTAACTAAAATAAACTGTGCATTTACTCGATATATCCCCCTCACAATTTTTGTACACCTCTATAAGATCACCCCTCATCCTACTGCGCTCCAAGGAATAAATTCCTAGCCTGCTCAACCTCTCCCTGTAGCTCAGGCCTTTGAGTCCTGGTAACATCCTCGTAAATCTTCAATGCACCGTTCCTGCTTGACAAAATCTTTCCTAAAACATGGTGACCAAAACTGAACACAATATTCTAAGTGCGGCCTTGCCAATGTCTTATACAACTGTAGCATGAACTCCCAACTTGTATACTCAATACGGATTGATGAAGGCTAATGTGCTGATAATCTTTTGAACCACCCTATCAACCTGTGATGCCATTTTCAAGGAACTATGTACCTACACATCTAGATCCCTCTGCTCTAGAACACTTCACAGACCCCGACTATTCACTGTTTAGTTCCTGCTCTTGTTCGACTTCCCAAAATGCAACACCTCGCATTTCTCTGTATTAAATTCCATCAACCATTCCTCAGCCCACCTGCCCAACCAATCAAGATCCTGCTGCAATTTCTGACAAACATCTTCACTATGTATAAATATCTACCACTCATTTCAGTGCCTGCAAACTTGCTAATCATGTCCTGTACGTTCTCATTCAAATAATCGATGTAGATGACAAACAGCAACGGGCCCAGCACCTAACCCTGAGGTACACCACTAGTCACAGGCCTCCAGTCCAAAAACCCACCTTCCACCATCACCCTCTGGTGATGACTATTTCTTCTTGGGTCCCATGTGCTCTAACTACATTTTATAATATGTCTACTTCTAATAAATAAATAAAAAAAATAAAAAAAATAAATCTAAATTTTATTAGTTGTTTAATTTATGACATCGGATGGAAGCTGCATACCAAATCTCGTTGCACATATGTGCAATGACAATAAAATATATTATTATTATTATTATCATTATCATTATTATTATTATTATTATTATTATTATTATTATTATTATTATTATTATTATTATTATTATTATTATTATTATTATTATCCTCTAAACATGTCCAATCCAGATTCAAGCATCCAGAGCATTTTTAGTCAAACATTAATAGAGTCATAGAGTAATACAGTGTGGAAACAGGCCCTTCAGCCTAACTTGCCCACAACGGCCAACATGTCCCAGCTACATTAGTCCCACCTGCCTGTGTTTGGTCCATATCCCTCCAAACCTGTCCTATCCATGGACCTGTCTATCTGTTTCTTAAACCTTGGGATAGTCCCAGCCTCAACTACCTCCTCTTCCATACCCCACCACCCTTTGTGTAAAAAAAAGTTACCCTTCAGGTTCCTATTAAATCTTTCCCCCTCATCTTAAACCTATGTCCTCTGGTTCTTGATCTCCCTAACTAAAATAAACTGTGCATTTACTCGATATATCCCCCTCACAATTTTTGTACACCTCTATAAGATCACCCCTCATCCTACTGCGCTCCAAGGAATAAATTCCTAGCCTGCTCAACCTCTCCCTGTAGCTCAGGCCCTTGAGTCCTGGTAACATCCTCGTAAATCTTCAATGCACCGTTCCTGCTTGACAAAATCTTTCCTAAAACATGGTGACCAAAACTGAACACAATATTCTAAGTGCGGCCTTGCCAATGTCTTATACAACTGTAGTATGAACTCCCAACTTGTATACTCAATACGGATTGATGAAGGCTAATGTGCTGATAATCTTTTGAACCACCCTATCAACCTGTGATGCCATTTTCAAGGAACTATGTACCTACATATCTAGATCCCTCTGCTCTAGAACACTTCACAGACCCCGACTATTCACTGTTTAGTTCCTGCTCTTGTTCGACTTCCCAAAATGCAACACCTCGCATTTCTCTGTATTAAATTCCATCAACCATTCCTCAGCCCACCTGCCGAACCAATCAAGATCCTGCTGCAATTTCTGACAAACATCTTCACTATGTATAAATATCTACCACTCATTTCAGTGCCTGCAAACTTGCTAATCATGTCCTGTACGTTCTCATTCAAATAATTGATGTAGATGACAAACAGCAACGGGCCCAGCACCTAACCCTGAGGTACACCACTAGTCACAGGCCTCCAGTCCAAAAACCCACCTTCCACCATCACCCTCTGGTGATGACTATTTCTTCTTGGGTCCCATGTGCTCTAACCTTCCAGAGCAGCCAACCATGTGGAATCTTGTCAACTGCCTTGCTGAAATCCATGTATACAATATCTACAGCTCTGCTCTCATCAACCTTTTTGGTCACGTCTTCACAAAACTCAATCAGATTCATGAGACACAGTCTCCGACATACAAAACCGTGCTGACTATCCCTAAGCAGCTCTTGACCATCTAAATGCATGTATATCTTATTCCTTAGAATACCCTCTGGTAACTTTCTGACTACAGATGTTAGGTTCACTGGCCTGTAGTTCCCAGGCTTTTCGATGCGTAAATAGAGGCACAACATTTGCCACCTTCCAGTCTACTGGCACCTCACCCGTATTTTAATGATGACTCGTAAATTTCAGCCAGGGCACCTGCAATTTCCGCTCCAGCTTCCCACAGTGTCTTCGTATATATCGGGTCAGGCCCTGGGATATTTATCGACCTTCCTATGTGTCAGGACCTTTAGCGGCCCCATAGCAGAAGCATTCACGTCGCGGGGCTGGAAACTGGAAGTATCCTGAGCTAATTCTGCTACCACCATCATCTATTGAGACAAGTGATGGTTTCCATTGATTGTCGCCGGAAGCTTGCGTCCTTTTCAGGACGGACGATGACAGCGAGGTCAACATTTGTAACAAGATGGACAGAAAAAGTAGAAGGACCTTCAGCACCTCTCTGACCATAATACTGACTGCCCTCAAGACACTTCCAATGACTGCCCCGTTCATGTCTTTCACCACAGTAATAACAGAGGGGAAATACTCATTGAGGACCTTGCTGCTTTGATTCCTGATGGGTCCCTTGCTCCCTCTGGTTGCCCTTTTTTCCTGTATGTTCTTGTGAAATAGAGAGTCATAGAGTCATAGATTAATACAGTGTGGAAACAGGCCCTTCGGCCCAACTTGCTCACACCGGCCAACAATGTCCCAGCTACACTTGTCCCACTTGCCTGCGCTTGGTCTATAACCCTCCAAAGCTGTTCTATCCATGTACCTGTCCAACTGTTTCTTAATAGTCATAGATTAATACAGTGTGGAAACAGGAAACAATCTCTTGGGCTTATCCAAGAGATTGAAATGTATTTTGTACTTTTGTAATTTGATTGTCACGAAGACAAGAAACTGAAATTTAGCTCCAAACCATTTTAAGTTTACGGTACAGCAGATTTTCTCACTGTGAAACAATGAGCTTTCACTTGTAAAAAGAGATTTAGAGTGCTATTCCACTTGGTGCAACTTTCCAGAATAGGAAGGGCGATGCTACACATGAACACATTATGTTTAAGCAGCCTATTGTAGAAACTCATTCGATAAAATTTATTTTAATGACCATAACAGGGTGGAACAGCATAAATTCGACCTCTGTTTAGGATCAGTACCTTGTAATATGCAAATGCAGAATGAGACCTTTGATTGCACTTTCTGTATATAAAACATGCCCATATATCCAAAGATCACAGAGATGGTGTAAATCCTTTGCAATGCACCATCAGTGAATTTGATTTATGTGTACCTAATCACCACACCATGCAAACAATGCTGCTTAGAGGGATGTACAAAAAGGAACTTTTTTTATTTTAGATTAGTTTAGAGATACTGCTCAGAAACAGGCCCTTCGGCCCACCGGGTCCGCGCCAACCAGCGATCCCCGCACATTAACACTATCCTACACACACTAGGGACAATTTTTTTGCACATACGCCAAGCCAATTAGCCTATATACCTGTGTAAGAAAGAACTGCAGATGCTGGTTTAAATCGAAGATAGACACAAAATGCTGGAGTAACTCAGCCGGACAGGCAGCATCTCTGGAGAGAAGGAATGGGTGAGGTTTTGGGTCGAAACCCTTCATCTGACCTACATACTTGTACGTCTTTGGTGTGGGAGGAAACCGAAGATCTCGGAGAAAACCCACGCGGTCACGGGGAGAATGTGCAAACTCCGAGCAGACAGCACCCGTAGTCGGGATTGAACCCGGGTCTCTGGTGGTGCAAGTGTTATAATGTAGCAGCTCAACCGCTGCCCATATAGATACTAGTTTTATGCAGTTCTTCAATTTCACATGGATGGGCAGTGTTTTGGGTCGGAACCCTTCTTCAAACTGACCAGTCTGCCTGACCTGACCAAGCTACTCCAGCACTGTGTGTCTTCTGTTTAAAGCGATTATTACTGATTGCTTTGTGGAGGAGTCATCTTGAACAAGACTTAATGGGCACAGGCATGACGAGGATCGGTGTATACAATGCCTTTGATAACCCAACAGCTTTTTGGAGCTGATTCATCCTTTCTCCCTAAAATATGTTGATGTTTTGCTAGTTGTCTTGCTAGACTCCAATAGGACCAGAAAATAAGAAGATGGATCAAAGATAAACTTCCCTCATAGAAAGGTGTGTGGATAGAAGAGCTGACTGATGGCCATGCCCTACTTCATCATATCACAGGAGACAATCTACATTGAGGCTATGGTTATCTACATGAGTTGTGGCTGAGGAAACCTCTGGTATTTATGGTATTTAGATGACGCTCATGATTTTTCAGTGGCACATAACAAATTCAAACCCAGCAAAATATTTGTACGTATCATCATCAACCAAATTATATATTGAGCAAAATTACACATGACATATAAAATAAGCAAATTGATTATTTATTTCTGGGATACTGGTTATGGAATTAACATTGGGAGGGTGTTGAGGAAAAATGCTTCTCTTCTTCAGCTAGTGCCATGGGGTCTTTGACTGTGACCTGGGAGAGTACAGTAGCACTTGCCTGAAAGGCAGCACTTTCAATGATACAGATCTCCAAGAGCACTGCACTAATGTATCAAGCAAGACTGAATGCCTTGGAGATGAACTCGACACAGAGTACGGCCACTGAGCTACTTGTACATCTGGCAAGATAGGAAGGACTAGCTTCTGATAGCTGAAATAGATGGTGTTGGTTAAAGGGGGAAAGGTAACCCGTCACCCCACCAGAAGGAAGTGCAGTGGGATGGTGAGTAAACCACGTCTGCAAACAGACGAGAAAGTTACTAACTTTTTACTAAGTTTGGAAGCTAAATAAAATCTCTCTCTTCTCTCTGCTGCTCCCCTCTGTATCCACAGGAGTAGAACATTGTCACTGTGGTGGAGAAACTACATTCTTGTTTGAACCATGTTAAGCCACATAGTTTCAAACATGCACAGAAATTGTCTAACCTCCGGTAAAATTTTACCTTCCAGATAATAAAACACATCATAACACACCAACCTGTTACTCTGAAGAAGGGTTTCGGCCCGAAACGTCACCTATTTCCTTCGCTCCATAGATGCTGCCTCATCCGTTGAGTTTCTCCAGCATTTATGTCTACCTTCGATTTTCCAGCATCTGCAGTTCCTTCTTAAACATGTTATAAACCTCGATAAGGTTACATCCCAGTCTCCTTCATTCCAATGGGAATAAACCCAGCTTATCCAATCTGTAGGAATGAACTGCAGCTGCTGGTTTAAACCGAAGACAGACAGTTTGAAGAAAGGTCTCGACCCGAAACATCAGCTATTCCTTTTCTCCAGAGATGCTGCCTGTCCCGCTGAGTTACTCCAGCTTTTTGTGTCTATCTTCAGTTTATTCAATCTCTCTTAATATCTCCAGCCCACCATTCCAGGCAACATCCTGGTAAGTCTATGCGTGGTGACTGGAACTGTGCAAAATGCTCCATGCAGGCTGATCAGTGTTTGTACAACCTCATCATGACGTCCCAACTCTTACATTAGCCAAGTAGCATATTATAACGAACAAAGGAGAACAATGACAAATTATGTAACAATTCTATCTTTATGATAAATACCCGGATGTACATTTCAAAAACTCATTTTTTCCCAAGAGTGATATTAATTATCCTTAGTTCTTATTTCACTTTTCACTTCATGCACGTTATCTTTCCCGGGACCATTGATATATCTTGAACAAAATGCATTTCACACTTGTTGATAGAGCGGTAATTCAACATACAAACGTTTTTGAAGTATGTTCTGCACTAATATCAGTCACTTTCCCGCTTAATAATATTACCAAGAGTATTCGGTGACACATTTCTATTGTTAAGCGGCCACAATTGAACTAATTAATATTTTCACATGAGCATTCACAGGTAGTCACGAGCAATTGGTCTCATAGTATTTGTTTAGATGTAAAATCTACGTAATATGATCAGTTTGCCTATGACCTTGTCATGTCGGGGCGGCCCAGCCCGAGGCTGAAGACGGCACGATACTCATGTGAGGGTGGCTGGGACGGTGTTCTGGCGGTGGTGGCCTGAGTCCGGGGTTCGGCCGCGGGCCAGCGGCTGCGTCTGCAGGACTGGTGGGCGGCAGCTTCGACCACCCCGGGCCGCGGTGTTTGAGCCGCGGGACTGATTTGTAACATCGCCCGGGGGGTATCGCCTCAGCGCAGAGGGAGAAGAGGAGGAAAGAAACTGCAGACCTAAGACTTTTGCCTCCATCACAGTGAGGAGATGCTGGATGGACTCACTGTGGTGGATGTTAATATGTGTTTATTGTTGTTTTTATTGTATTGTATGTATGACTGCTGAAATTTCGTTCAGACTTCGGTCTGAATGACAATAAAGGCTATCTATCTATCTATCTATCTATCTATCTATCTATCTATCTATCTATCTATCTATCTATCTATCTATCTATCTATCTATCTATCTATCTATCTATCTATCTATCTATCTAATGTAGTAATTGTAATCATATGAAGACTACACAGAAGTAAACAATAGATATCTCTGATATTTACCCTCCTTTGATATTCACTGCTCTGTAGGATGTTAAATACCCACTGGATTGTCGACCAGCAAAATGGAAGCACTTGGACATATGGGGAATTCAAAAGACATTTATAGGAAAGAACTGCAGATGCTGGTTTAAATCGAAGGTAGACACAAAATGCTGGAGTAACTCAGCGGGACAGGCAGCATCTCTGGAGAGAAGGAATGGTTGACGTTTCGGGTCGAGACCTTTCTTCAGACTTGACCCGAAACGTCACCCATTCTTTCTCTCCAGAGATGCTGCCTGTCCCGCTGAGTTACTCCAGCATTTTGTGTCTACCTTCAAAAGACATGTTGGCTGAAGTGAGACTGATTTATTTTTTAATCCTGACTCTGCCACAAATTAGTTTTCTCCAGAGACCATCAATAAAAACATCTATTTGCCGACAGCATCCCTGAGTCTGACTTGCTCAGGTGTGAGAGAAGCTGTAAACTTATGTTTTTTTTCAGGGTCAGTGCAACTATAATATTTGCTAACCCATGGATCTATGATTTTCACAGAATTATCAGAGTCAAAGAATTTTTTTTAAACATCATCTAATAATAGTTACATATTTGCTGCAAAACAGGTATTTTTATTGAACATAGTGTTCCAGGTTGCAAAAGGAATTGTCAGCATGTGACTGTTTAGATGTCGACAGATTCAGGCCTCCAGAGCATTTTTAGTCGAACATGAATAGAGTCATAGAGTCATCGAGTGATACAGTGTGGAAACAGGCCCTTCAGCCTAACTTGCCCACAACGGCCAACATGCCCCAGCTACACTAGTCCCATCTATGTTTGTCATGTACATCAATGATCTGGACGATGGCGTGGTAAATTGGATTAGTAAGTATGCAGATGATACTAAGATAGGTGGGGTTGCGGGTAATGAAGTAGAGTTTCAAAGTCTACAGAGAGATTTATGCCAGTTGGAAGAGTGGGCTGAAAGATGGCAGATGGAGTTTAATGCTGATAAGTGTGAGGTGCTACATCTTGGCAGGACAAATCAAAATAGGACGTACATGGTAAATGGTAGGGAATTGAAGAATGTAGGTGAACAGAGGGATCTGGGAATAACTGTGCACAGTTCCCTGAAAGTGGAATCTCATGTAGATAGGGTGGTAAAGAAAGCTTTTGGTGTGCTGGCCTTTATAAATCAGAGCATTGAGTATAGAAGTTGGGATGTAATGTTAAAATTGTACAAGGCATTGGTGAGGCCAATTCTGGAGTATGGTGTACAATTTTGGTCGCCTAATTATAGGAAGGATGTCAACAAAATAGAGAGAGTACAGAGGAGATTTACTAGAATGTTGCCTGGGTTTCAGCAACTAAGTTACAGAGAAAGGTTGAACAAGTTAGGGCTTTATTCTTTGGAGCGCAGAAGGTTAAGGGGGGACTTGATAGAGGTTTTTAAAATGATGAGAGGGATAGACAGAGTTGACGTGGAAAAGCTTTTCCCACTGAGAGTAGGGAAGATTCAAACAAGGGGACATGACTTGAGAATTAAGGGACTGAAGTTTAGGGGTAACATGAGGGGGAACTTCTTTACTCAGAGAGTGGTAGCTGTGTGGAATGAGCTTTCAGTGAAGGTGGTGGAGGCAGGTTCGTTTTTATCATTTAAAAATAAATTGGATAGTTATATGGATGGGAAAGGAATGGAGGGTTATGGTCTGAGCGCAGGTATATGGGACTAGGGGAGATTATGTGTTCGGCACGGACTAGAAGGGTCGAGATGGCCTGTTTCCGTGCTGTAATTGTTATATGGTTATATGGTTATATGGTTATATCTGCCTGTATTTGGTCCATATCCCTCTGAACCTGTCCCATCCATTTACCTGTCTAACTGTTTCTTAAACCTTGGGATAGTCCCAGCCTCAACTACCTCCTCTGGCAGCTTGTTCCATACACCTACCACCCTTTGTGTGAAAATGTTACCCCTCAGATTCCCATTAAATTTTTTCCCCTTCACCTTAAACCTATGTCCTCTGCTCCTTGATTCACCTTCTCTGGGCAAGAGACTCTGGATGCTTTTCAGCTGCTGCGTGATGTATGGATGGAGTAAATGGTGGGAAATCTGGGCTGTGCGATGCATTCGGCTGCATCCAGAACTCACTCCAATTTCTTGTGGTATTGGACAGAACAGTTGCGATGTTGTGATGCTTTGTGAAAGGATGCCTTCCACAGTACATCTATAGAAATTGATAAGAATTGTCAGAGATAAGCCAAATTTCCTTAGTCTTCTGAGGAAGTAGATATGTTTACGTGCTTTCTTAGTTGTAGCATCAATGTGGTTGGATCATAACAAATTATCAGGAATATTTACACCAAGGAACTTGAAGTTCTTGATCATCTCCACTTCAGCACTATTAATGCTGATTGCAGCATGTACTCCACCATGCTTCCTGAAGTCTATGACCAGCCCCTTTGTCTTGTTGACTGAGGGAGAGGTTGTTATATTGTCAGTCATTTTGGGCCCCATATCTGAGGAAGGATGTGCAGGCAGGCCAGAGGAGGTTTATGAGAATTATACCAGGAATGAGTGGGTTAACAGATGATGGCTTTTGATGGCATTGGGCCTCTACTCGTTGGAGTGGAGAAGGATAATGGAGGACCTCATTGAAAAGTACCAAATAGTGAAAGGCCTGGATAGAGTGGATGTGGAGAGTTTCCACTAGTGGGAGAGTCTAGGACCAGATATCATAGAACTAAATGATGTTCCTTTAGGAAGGAGATGAGGAGAAATGTCTTTAGTCGGAGGGTGATGAATCTGTGGAATTTTTTGCCACAGAATGCTGTGGAGGCCAAGCCAGTGGATAATTTTATGGCAGAGATAGATAGATTCTTGATTAGTACGGTGTCAGGGGTTATGGGGAGAAAGTTGGAGAATGAGGTTAGGAGGGAGAGCTAGATCAGCCATGATTGAATGGTGGAGTTGACTTGATGGGCTGAATGGCCTAGGTCTGCTTCTAACACTTACGGACGTATAAACTTATCTTGGCATCATGTTCTCAGTCTCTATCCTGTACTCTGTCTCTTCAATTATTGAGATCCACCCCACTTCAGTGGTGTCACCTGCAAACTTGTAGATGGAGTTGGAACTGAATTTGGCCGCATAGTCATGAGTGTATAGCGGGTGTAGTAAAGGGCTTGTCCCACTGTACGAGGTAATTCAAGAGTTCTCCCGGGTTTTCCCCTGATTCGAACTCGGAGAATGTCCGTAGCGGGTCTGTAAGAGTTCGTGGATGTATCGTAGCGGCTCGTACGAGTAAAAAGTAACAATTCTTTTCATCACGAGTATTTTTTTACCGGTGGACATTTTTCACAGTGTTGAAAAAACACCACGAGTTACCGGATTTCCCGAGTACCTACCGTTAGCAATACGAGCCGCTACGAGACATGCACGAACTCCTACGGGTCCGCTACGGACATTCTCCGAGTTCGAATCAGGGGAAAAGTTGAGAGAACTCTTGAATTACCTCGTACAGTGGAACAGGCCCTTAAGTGGCTGAGAATGCCTTCTTGTTGAGTATTATCATGGAGAATATTCTGTTGCTTATCCTCGCTGATTGGGGTCTATGGGTCAGGAAGTCAAACAGCGAAGGATGCTGACTCTGAGATCCAGATGTTTCGAGATGAGTTTGGTTGAGATTATGGAGTTGAAACTACAGTCAATAAATAGCAGTCCAACGAAGATGTATTTGTCATCCTGATCTTCGAGGGATGAGTGTCGGCCAGGGATATGGTATCTGCCATGGACCTGTTGAGGTGATAGGCGAATTACAGTGAATTGCTTTGACTGGGAGGCTGGAGTTGATGTATGTATACCATGAGTAGCCTCTTGAAGCACTTCATGATGGTGAATGTCAGTCCCACCAGACAGTAGTCATTAACACACGCTTTTTCAGTTTAGTTTAGAGATAAAGTGTGGAAACATGCCCTTCGGCCCACTGATCAGCGATCCCCACACACTAATACTATCCTACACACTCTAGGGACAATTTACACTTATACCACGCCAATTATCCTACATACCTGTACGTCTTTGGAGTGTGGGAGGAAACGGAAGATCTCTGAGAAAACCCACGCGGTCACGGGGAGGATGTACAAACTTCGTACAGACAGCGCCCATAGTCGGGATCAAACTGGTGTCTCCGGCGCTGCATGCGCTGGAAGGCAACAACTCTACTGCAGCGCCACCTTGCTGCCCCTTTGGTAGTGGGATGATAGTGGTGTTCTTAAAGCAAGGGGGGACTGCAGAAAGGAATTGGGAGAGGTTAAAGGCATCCATGAATATGCTACAGGTTCGGAGGGTGTGACCAGGGACTTAGTCGGGCCCGTTGCTTTACACCAGTCTGTTCTCAGGAAGCCAATCTGACACTTGCAAAAGTGACCATGGGAACAGCCGCACCCAAGGCCATTGGGGTGGATGCTGCCACTCTGTCATCCATCTGTTCAAAGTATGTATACAGCTCATCGTGGAGGAGCACGTGGATGCTGGAGATACTGCCCAACATCACTTTGTAGATGGCTACATCATGCAAGACTTGCCACAATCAGCAACTGTTCTGTCTGGCTATCCAACGATTCTAACTTGCTCTTAGCATCCTTGATGGCTTTGCAAAGGTCATTAATAGATTTTATGTACCACTCTGTATCGTTTGATTTGAACAACACAGTCTTGTAATTCACCCGGTAGAGGATATCACGATTAATTCATTCATTCATTCATTTATTCATTCATTCATTCATTCATTCATTTTTTCATTCATTCATTCATTCAATCATTCATTCATTCATTCATTCATTCATTCATTCATTCATTCATTCATTCATTCAGGGAACACTCATGTTGTCTTCTTTGGCATACTTACTGATTAAGTCTGTTACTGCAGAGGCATAATCATTTAGGATTAGCAGAGTCCAGTTCATCGACTGGATGGAACGAGCTGCCGGAGGAGGTAGTTGAGGCAGGGATTATCGCAACATTTAAGAAACAATCAGACAGATACATGGATCGGACAGATTTAGAGGGATATGAGCCAAAAGCAGGGACTAGTGCAAATAGGACATGTTGGTCGTTGTGGGTGGGTTAGGCTGAGGGTCATAAGGTCATAAGGGATGGGAGTAGAATTAGGCTATTCGGCCCATCAAGTTTACTGTGCCATTCAATCATAGCTGATCTATCTCTCCCTCCTAACCCCATTCTCCTGCCTTCTCCCCGTAACCCCTGACACCAGGGGAATGTTTCCACTGTGTTACTACGACTCTATGATTTAAAGCAGTTGTAAAGGATCTCATCTGTTTCCTCAGACCACCACGGCATGACTTTCTCCACCTGGTCTTCCCGCTTCAGTTTCTGCTTGTAAGCAAGGAGCAGAGGCACAAAGTCCAATGGAGAGGCTCCATCTTGCTGAGAGTCCCTAGAATTGAAGATGGTAGATCAGCTCTTGGATACCGTGTTGTATTTGCAGAGTTCCAGAGATGAAAAGCTAGGTTCCTTTTCTTGTAATAGTATGTGTTTTGTTTGTTGTTTTAAATTATTCAAGTATTTATGAAATGTGCATGTTGGTTTTATTTCATTTATATTTTTGGCAATGTAATCATTTAAAAATCTCAATTTCTTTAATTAAAATTTTACGTTATTTTTTATGATTCAGAAGCCAGAGCAATGTCTAATAATCTGATAAATGGCAGCTACCAGCTGTCATAAGTGCTTTTTGGGGAAATTAAGGATGGAGGATTTCCATTGCACAGTTTGAGGTCTTCCTGTCGCTCGGATCCTTATGTTGCACTCTTGGTTGCTTTTGGCAAGACAGGCCCTCCAGACCAAGTAGGTTTGGGCACGGGGTAACAAGCAATGGTTGGCTTTCACGTGCAAAATCAGGGCCAGTATTGCATTTAAATGAGAGTTATCAAGCATATGTATTTGTGCCGTTAATAAAAAAAAACAAGAAACATCACAAATGCAGGCACACTTTTTGCATAATGTGCAGAACTGCTTTCATTCCTTCATCTTTTAGTGGGATCGGATATTAACTTCTGAATCGTAGGCAAGATTCCAACTTAAACTGGGGAGTTAACGTTGAAGGCAACTGTCCTTTTACTCTGAATTGTGCAGTTGGCAGCAAAGCTAAAGAAATAAAAGTCATTGACATGGATAAAAGAGAACTCTTCGGGGAAATCGATTTGGGTATTTAGGATTCACAGAGAGAGACTCAATCTTAGAAATGAGAAGAACCACAGATAATTTAAATCATATATAATGGGTTTAGATATATGGAAAAATATTCCCTGAAGAGACAGCAGAAATTCCTATGCATAGAAACATAGGAACATTGAAAATAGGTTCAGGAGTAGGCCATTCGGCCGTTCAAACCTGCACCGCCATTCAATATGATCATGGCTGATCATCCAACTCAGTGTCCTGTACCTGCCTTCTCTCCATACCGCCTGATCCCTTTAGCCACAAGGGCCACATCTAACTCCCTCTTAAATATAGCCAATGAACTGGCCTCAACTACCTTCTGTGGCAGAGAGTTCCAGAGATTCACCACTCTCTGTGTGAAAAATGTTTTTCTTATCTCGGTCCTAAAGGATTTCCCCTTTATCCTTAAACTGTGTCCCCTTGTCCTGGACTTCCCCAACATCGGGAACAATCTTCCTGGATCTAGCCTATCCAACCCTTTAAGAATTTTGTAAGTTTCTATAAGATCCCCCCTCAATCTTCTAAATTCTAGCAAAATCAAATCAATGGGAAAGTGCAAGTTGAATGAAAGGCCATTGCCATTCATTCCTTGCCGAGAATTCACAGTTGCCATTCTCTTACGCCGTATTTTGTAATGGTCACTATGTACTGGGCTACACTCAGCTAAGGTAATAGAAACATACAGCACAGAAATATGCCCTTCAGCACACCACGTCCATGCAAACCTTGTTACACAACCCATTTGCCCGCATCAGGATGTATCTTTCTGTGCCTTGCTACGGATCGTATTTATACTCTCAAGACTTACACTCGACAACAAATAAAGCACTTTGTTAGAAACAAAAAGCTGGAGTAACTCAGCGGGTGAAACAGCATCTCTGGAGTAAAGGAATAAGTGATGTTTCGGGTTGAGACCCTTCCGCTGTTTGGCTTCAATGCATGCTATAGCAAAATAAGGATGATTTTATTTAACATATAACTTGATGTTTGACATGAGGAACTTGAAAATATGAGTGACTACTTTGTAGGAGCACTGACACATTTCATAACACATAGTGAGTGTGCGGATATATTAATTTAGATACGATGTCCGACCATATGGGTTGCTGTAACAGTGCAACAAGTAAATGCTTTTAGAAATTGCTACCTAAGTGTTGTTTGTGAGGGAAGTGAAAGCACAGCTGAGCCTCTTGTTGCTGCTCACCGCCCTGCTTCAGAGTCTGGGGAGCAGATCGGGTTAAGCCAGATTTACATCCTTCCTCCATTTTACAATTTGTCATCAGCATACATTAACCAAGGTTAAAGATAGAGGATTCGTCCAGGGAGAAAAGAGCCACAAATGCCTGCAGATTTCTTTTGCAGTGTTCACAAGATCATAAATGAAAGGAGCACAATTAGGCCATTCAGCCCATTAAATCGTGGCTGATCTATCTCTCCCTCCTAACCCCATTCTCCTGCCTTCTCCCCATAACCTCTGACACCCGTACTAATCAAGAATCTATCTATCTCTGCCTTAAAAATATCCATTGACTTGACCTCAACAGCCTTCTGTGGCAAGAATCCCACAGATTCACCACCCTCTGATTAAAGAAATTACTCCTCATCTCCTTCCTAAAAGAATGTCCTTTAATTCTATGACCTCTAGTCCTGGACTCTCCCACGAGTGGAAACACCCTCTCCACATTCACTCTTTCCAGGCCTTTCACTGTCCTGTACGTTTCAATGAGGTCCCCCTTCATTCTTCTAAACTCCAGCGAGTACAGGCCCAGTGCCGTCAAACGCTCAAAGCTCAAACGCTCACGTGTTAGTCAAAGGTTTTATGAGGGAAGAAAGAGAAAGTAAATGACTAACTAAAAAAAAATCATTGGAATTAAACTTCTGGATGTCGAGAGACATGTTGTAATGTTAGATTGCGTCATTTAATGTGATATCATTGAGGAAAAGTGATTTGTCAAGTAATAGGATACGCACAATTAGTGTACGGTACTAAGGATGAACTATTTCATCATGTTACCTAACACCACTAAATATAACCACTAAATATAACCTTGGCAGCAAAGATGGTTGCTCATGAAAGCTGGAACACATCACATCACATCACACGAGGATTCCAGGCACACACTGGGCAGCAAAGCCAACAAACCACAGTATGAATATTGACTTCTCCTACTTCAATTAACCCTTGCCTTCCCTCTCTCTCCATCCCTCCCCCTTTCTAGTTATCCGACCAGCCTGACTATCCCCTTGATTAAATTATATCTCTGTTTGCTTTGTTGTCACCTTCTCCTAGCTAACAATGATCTATTCTACATTTGCCTTGTACCTCATCTTCTTAGATGTCTCGTTTTCACACCTTCCCCTTCCTTATCTCTGTGTCTCCCTCTCTCCTGACTCTCGGTCTGAAGTAGGGTGTCGACTCAAATTGTCACCCATTCCTTCTGTCGAGAGATGCTGCCTGTCCCACTGAGCCACTCCAGCATTTCGTGTCTATCTTCGCTTTAAACCAACATCTGCAGTCCCTTCCTTCACAAACCACAATATCCATTGCACAAGTTACTCTCTGCCATCTCCACAACAAAAACAGTTTACGTTTCAGTTTAGTTTATTGTCACTTGTACAGAGGTGCAGTGAAAAGCTTTTGTTGCGTGCTATCCAGTCAGTGGAAAGACAATACATGATTACAATCGAACCATTTACAGTGCATAGATTACGTGATAAGGGAATAACGTTTAGTGCAAGGTAAAGCCAGCAAAGTCCGATCAAGAATAGTCCGAGGGTCATCAATGAGGTAGATAGTAGTTCTCTAGTTGTGGTAGGATGATTCAGTTGCCTGATAACAGCTGGGAAGAAATTGGCCCTGAATCTGGAGGTGTGCGTTTACACACGTCTATGCCTTTTATCTGATGGCAGAGGGGAGAAGAGGGAGTGGCCAGGGTGTGACTCATCCTTAATTATGCTGCTGGCCTTGCCGAGGCAGCGTGAGGTATAAATGGAGTCAATGAAAGGGAGATAGACACAAAAATAACTCAATGGGTCAGACTGGAGAAAAGGAACAGGTGACCCTTCTTCAGACTGAGAATGGAAGGGAGGTTGGTTTATGGTACAGGCCCTTCAGCCCAACCTGCCCACACTGGGCAACATGTCACATCTAGATGGGTAGTTCTCCTAACTTTGACTTTGCTTTTCCAGAATGTAAACTTAGTATCATTGTAATGACATCGAGAAAAAAACTTACTCCAGAAATGTCAAGGCTGCAACAGCACTTCCAGAGAATGATTAAAATGAGTTCTGATTATAACCATTCAAGAGCGTGGCATTGTTTTGTGAATCGTTTAAGTCCTCATTTATTTACTGCTGTGAATTGCTTTTCTAACCCTTCCCATTGCAAAAAGTGCAAGGCTTAGGAAAGGCTGGAGTAACTCAGTGGGACAGGCAGCATCTCTGGATAGAAGGAATGGGTGATACTTTGGGTCGAGACCCTTCTTCAGACAGTTTGAAGAAACATCTCGAACTGAAACATCACCCATTTCTTCTCTCCAGAGATGCTGCCTGTCCCGTTGAGTTACTCCAATATTTTGTGTCTATCTTCGGTATAAACCAGCATCTGCAGTTCCTTCCTACACACACCATCTTTTGTACATCGCGTAAAGGAATTTTACTTCGGAGTCACGTGAGTGACTACGTGACGACCCCGCCCAGCACGCATGCGCGACATAGCGTCTCACGCAGTGCACAGCGACGGACGGGAGTACGAGCTCTCCCGCAACAATTTGAAAACAGACCTTCAGGTAAGCAAATGTTACTCTGAGGACATGGTGTTTTCGAGACCCTGTTCTGTTTTATTTTTAAATAGGAATGGAACAGGGAAAATACCAAGGAAGGTTGTTCCCGTCAGGCTGCTATGGACCAGGAGGGTTCCAGCAGTGGGGGGCGACCAGCGGCACCTGGACCGCACAATGGTGCGGTCCACAGTCACCGACAGCATTCCGAGCCAAGCCCAGCGCCGCTAGCATAGCTCAAGGGAACATTGGCGACCAACCGCAGCGGGCTGGATATAAGGCACAACGGAAGTCGGACCGGCCGGTTCACTCAGAAGAGCTCGGCACAGTAGACTCCCGCCCGAGAGCGGCTAAAGGTGACCGTTTCAAGCCTTATGGAAAGGCTCATGGAGCAAAAGCTCCAGCGAGACTTGCTCTGGGAGATGGGGCAAGCTCGCCAAGGGAGCACAAACACTCCCGCTCCAGTGCACTAACAGCACTGGCCATCGCATCTCCCTCAACAGAGGAAAGCGTTGGTGACCAGGGCTGGGCTGGTCAAGAAGAGGGGTCACTGGCTGACCAAAATCGGGAGTATGCTTGAGGTACAGGACCAGGAAGAGCTGCTGGGTGTGGTGAACAGCTACGTGGCAACACCACGAGCGGGAAGGCCGTTACAGCCTACACTGGCGGCCAACTTACTACCTGTCCTTTAAACCTCTCCAAGACAGGTAGTCATTGAGGCGTTGGACTTTATCACGCCTCCCCAAAATTGCATTTGCTCAATGTGCCTGCCATTACTGGGGGTACATTGAGCAGGGTATTTAAACCCAAAAACTTAAAATTGCAAAAAATGCTGATACCCCTGACGTCGGCTATCACTTCGCATATGCTCATTCCATGGACAGGGTTGACATGACAAATCACCCTGGCTCTACTGTGCAACACAGTATGTGATTAACAACCTCCAGAAGGAGGTCATAAGACCTGCCCTCAATCTCAGAAATTTGCAGGACTGTGTAGAACGCCGACCTCAGAACCACAGATCCTGCTATTTGGCAAAGAATTACCAAATCAAGCCTAAAATCTGGACAACGAACCCAAGGCATTTGGCCTCATGAGGGCAGGACCTGGAACGAGCAAACCACGCAAACCCAGACGGCAGTACCTCTACGCATCCACCAGTAGGCGTCTACTTCATGGTACTGGTGGAAGCTCGGGGCCCGCATACCATCCCCGCAAGTCTTTCGGGACAGGGCCCAGAGCGGGCCCCATGGAAAATGTGCCACCCCCCAACAGCACCACCCGACAGTCAAGGAACCAGAAACCGAAGAAATGAACACATCACCAAACAACAGTGGAGGTAGGTGGGTCTGGTTCCTACCATCACATAAAAGGTGAGGGGATTGTGCTAACAGGGGGGGGGGGGGGACTACACCTGTTGTAGGAAGCATGAAGAACTATCACACTTGGTAGCTATATACCAAAAAGTATCCAAGGATAAAAATTGAACTCAAGAAAAACTTCCCACCAGTTCAGCATGCACCCCAAAGGGGTTTTACCTTCTCACTAAAAAGAAAAACATGAGGGACAAGCTGAACTGGAGAAGTTACATACAAAGGGGTCATAGAGAAGTCTAAATATGAACCTTTGGAATTCGTATTAAATTTACTAAAACCAAAAAAGATGGTGAATGTCGCACCATCATTGACTTAACCACATTGAATACTTTCATCAGATATACACACTTTAATGGAAAACATTTGTAACTGCCAAACAATGGATTTCCTATGGCAGGCATCGACTTAAAAGATGCATACTATTCAGTACCCATTCATTAAGATCATCGGAGATACCTAAAAATTTACCTGGATGGGGTAACTATAGCAGTACAAATTATTGACTAATGGGCTAATATGAGCCAAAACTGTTTTTCAAGATATTGAAACCAGTCCTGACACCATTAAGGAAACATATTGTCATGGCATATCTCGATGACATTTAATAATAGACAAAACCATGGAATTAGCTAATTCAGCAGCATTAGCTACTAAAAACTTATTTAACCTTGGGCTTGTCATACATCCAGATAAATCTATGTTGACACCACCCACAACTATGGACTATCTGGTATTCAATTAACTCAGTCCACATGTCTATAACGTTGCCAAAGGAAAATCAGCAGAATTGGCACAAACCTGCAACAAATTAATGGTTAACAATCAACCAACCTTTTGACAAAGTGGCAAGAGTAATTGAGAAATTAGTAGCAGCATTACCAGCTACCTAGCTTGGACCTTTGCATTAGAACAAAGGTGCTAGCGTTTTAAACAACATGAAATTGCCTATTTTCAGACATAATGATGGAAAGAGAACATTTGGCATAGTTCCAGTCCCATCATTTATCAATAACCCATATCCAGAACAGGTGGTAGATGGACTAATCTAGAGTCATCACTACTACAGACACTGGACATAAAACCTAGTTGGAAATGTTGGGTGCGTTCTATGGGTAAAAAGCATATTGTTCAAAAGTGCACCATTTTGCATGTTCGGTTACAATTTGACAATACCACAGTGGTGGCCTATACTAACCACATGGGCGGGATAAAATCGATATCAAGTGATAATTTGATCAACACAATCTGGTAATGGTGTGTCGACAAACATATTTGGCTATCAGCAACTTACCTACCAGGTAAGCTAAATACTGTGGCAGACACGTTAAACCCCAAAGTATTGCTGAAATTACAAAGCAATATGGAACACCAGATATCGATTTCTTTGCATCCCGACTGAATCACCACGTACCGATGTATGTCATTTGGGAACCAGACCTTGAGGCAGTGGCGATGGATACATTCTCGCTGAACTGGGGGGAACTAATCTCTATGTCCCCCCCCCCCCCCCTTTCTGCCTCATCAGTCAGGTACTACGCAAAATACAGATGAACTCTGCTTCGGACTTTTTGGTAGTACCCGACTGGCCTACACAGCCATGGTTCCCAGTGGTCCTTGACAGGGTCATTGAAACCCATGACCATTCCCAGCGGACCAGATCTACTGATCCACCCTGTATCAGGCAAAAGTCACCCATGCCATGACAGAATAAGCCTACTGGGTTGCAGATTCCAAAAATAACTTTTGATGGACCTGGGATTGTCAAATAGGACCATGGACATGATGACAGCATCTCACCGACTTCCACCAAGAAACAATATCTCTCCAGTATAAGAAAATGGGAAACATCCTGCTCGAGAACAGAGACAACCTACCAATCAACCACCATATCTATGTACCGGAGTTCCTGGCCAGCCTTCACCACGATGAAGGTCTGAACTTTAGCACTATCAAATGTGCTAGAAGTGCACTGTCAGCCTATCTAAGACAGGCACCAAGGGAAACAGGCCATAGGGTCTCATCCACTGGTGGCCAAATTAATGAGAGGCACCTTCTATTCAAAACCCCCTGGACCTAGATATACCAAGATCTAGGATGTCAGCGTTGTCCTGACATACCTAAGGGATGGCCACCAGCCAGATCCCTTACTCTGAAAACAGCTACCCTGTATACGGCCATGCTGATGGCTTAGTCTCAGCATAGGGTCCAGTCCTTTTACCTACTCAGACTGGACAATATGGTCGTAACATCAGACCAAATAACATTGACCATTCAGGAGCTGGTAAAACAGAGTAGACCAGGAACTTCAGGACTCATTATGGAATTCCGGGCGTACCCACCTGACCACCGTTATGTGTCATGACTCACCTTCTACAATATATCAACACAACCTAAAATCCCGAGGGAGACAAAAAGCACGATGGGTCAGCCACAAAAAAGCCACTGGGTTAGGGTACCGAGTCAAACCATCTCTAGATGGCTCAAACAGGTATTGGGAGCTGCTGGAGTGGATACCGATATTTACACATCTCACTCCACCAGGGCAGCATCCATGTCGGCGGCTAACAGTATGGATGTGCCATTTGACCTACTCTGGTAACAGCGGGGTGGTCCATGGAAAGATCTTTTCAAACATTCTACAACAAGCCATTATAAAACCTGTTTCACTTGCAGAGAGAATTTTAGACGCTGCAAAAAATATATAATTTAAGCCCGGGGGAGCATTAATTTCTTTGTTATTATTTTCAAATAATACCATTATTGTTTTACAAACAGATTCATGTTTGATTACGATAACATACTTCCTCCCTTGGATGACTTCGGCAGCGAGTGAAGTATGGACTGTTACACGGTTTGAAATCACAGAGCTTTAAAATCTTCACGTAGTCACTCACGTGACTCCGAAGTAAAATAGTAAGATTAAACGAGAACTTACCAGTTTGTAGTTTGATCTGTATTTTATGAGGAGTTACGATGAGGGATTACGTGCCCTCCGCTCCCACCCTCAATTATAGAGATCAACTGGTATCTTAGTTCTCCTTATCTTTACTATGTTTATTTCAATTATTGTGTTTTTCTGTGATTCCACACCGCTGCTTTGAAGTATGTCGTGCATGCGTGCTGGACGGGGTCTTCACGTAATCCCTCATTGTAACTCCTCATAAAATACAGATCAAACTTCAAACTGGTAAGTTCTCGTTTAATCTTACTATTTTTCCCAAATGTGCTCCGATTTGGGGTGGTAGTGCCTGGCATCCATGCCTGCGACACTCATATGTATGCTGGCTAAAGACACAATGTGTTGGAGTAACTCAGCGGGTTAAACATCATCTCCAGACAACATGGATAGGTGACGTTTCGGGTTGGGATCCTTCTTCAGACTGATTCTCCAGACCAATCAGCCCTACCCAAAACATCACCTATCCATGTTGTCCTGAGATGCTGCGTGTCCCGCTGAGTTACTCCAGCATTTTGTGTCCTTTTATCTATACCAGCATCTGCAGTTCCTTCTTTCAATGCATGGAAGCTGCCAGACATGAGAAGTGATGTCAAGTGGCAAGAACGCATATTTTGAAACCACATGAGGACCTAACCTGTTAATTAAAGAGGCCTGACATTACCAGGACTGTGGTTATATAATCAAGGTGGGCTTCTTTGTCCTTCAATGGTTTTTCTCAGAATTTAATTAATTTTAGTTTTTCTTGTTTTAAGAGATGCATCTTGGAATCAGACCCTTCAGCCCACCACGTACGTCTGTGCCGACCCATACTCTAGCTCTATTCGACACACTAGGGGCACACAGAAACCAATTAACCAACAACCCAACACATCTTAGAAATGTGAGATGAGCTGGAGAAAACCCACATGATCACAGGGGGAACACAAATTCCAAACAGACACCATCTGTAGTCAGGATCGAACCCAGATCACTGGCATTGTGAGGCAGCAGTTCTAATGATACGCCACTATGCTGCCCTTTCGCCAACTATCATCTCTCTGGGAGAAAGGGCGGCATGGTGCTAACAGCAGTATAGTTGCTGTCTTACAGCACCAGTCACCCGGGTTCGATCCTGACTATGGGTGCTGTCTCCCATTATCATTTCTCTTCTCCGTCTACCTTCTTCTCAGAGAACCAGTCACTGGCCTAAAACAAAATAGGACCCTTCCAGATTATTTTCCACACAACACATCTACCTCAATCCAACTTGATCCATCTTGTTGCCCAATAAACCTTTGATTCCTATCCAATCCTCTCTAGACATCCTCAATGTGCACAATGACATTTCTCCACAAACATGACTGATGCACCCCAACCCTCAAGCCATACACACACCTCCCAAAAAGTGCCATTTGAAAGCACCTTCTCAGAAAAGGTAACATTTCATAGAGTCATAATGTCAAAGAGTCTTACAACGTGGAAACAGGTGCTTCGGCCCAACTTGCCCACATTGGCCAACATGTCCCATCTACACTAGTCCTCCTACCTGCCTGCGTTTGGCCCATGTCCCTCAAAAGTCTGTACCTGATAGAGTCTTATGACTATTGTCATTTCAGAACAAGATGACTATCAGTGATTCCTTTGAAATGTGTTCATTTCTGAAGGTGGAATATAATACAAAGTGCCGGAGTAACTCGGTGGGTCAGGCAGCATCACTGGATCAATATCAGCAATACCAACCAGCATGATGAAATATCACAAAGGATCAAATCGCAGAACACAACATGGTCATCCAAGGGCATTTGGCTGCAACATAGCTACATAAAGGTCTGGGGCATTGAGGTTGTTTTGCCCTTGAGCATGTGCATCAATTTATTTGCATTTTCAGTGCCTCGGGTTGCAGATTGGAGTGTATCAATCATTATTAAATCAACTTCAATTACATTTTCTTGCACTGCTCATTCAAGTGTATTTGTTTAAAGAAACAACTGATGGGCAGCAAGATATTACATGGTCAAGTGGCATTCCAGCACTTGTACTGAGCTAAGTTTCAAACCGCTTCACTGTGATGAAAAACTTAGCATCTTGATGAAGATCCCATTTAATATGGATTGACCTTGGCTCCTGTAAGTTAAAAGGACAGGCTGCAGATGAAACACTTAAATATGCTTCCAGTTACATTTCAGTGTAAGGTTAGTGTCTCAAACAATTATCTTTGGCCATTCTGAAACACCACAGAGTTAGACAAATCATGCTAACACAATTCCAAAGAAATGCAAATCACTTACGGAAAATGTAAATTTAAAATGAAACAAGAAATGGCAGGATAAAATAGAGAAGCAGAATTAACAGGTGAGGTGGGCAGCAAAGCGCTCCAGCATTACTGCCAGACAGCGCCAGAGATCCAGGTTCAACCCTGACCTGGGGTGCTGGCTGTGTGGAGTTTGCATGTTCTCCCTGTGACCATGGGGGATTCCCCCCGGAGTTCTGGTATTATCCCACATTCCCAAAGGTTGGTAGGTTAATAGTAAACTGCCCCTATGTGTGGGTGAATGATGCAATTGACCCTGCAGGGTGGCAGTGTGGCACAGTGGTAGAGCTGCTGACTTACAGCCCTTGCAGTGCCAGAGACCCGGATTTGATCCTGGCTACGGGTGCTGTCTATACGGAGTTTGCACGTTCTCCCTGTGACCTGCGTGTGTTTCCTTTGAGATCTTCGATTTCCTCCCACACTCCAAAGACGTACAGGTTTGTAGGTTAACTGGCTTGCTATAAATGTAAATTGTCCATAGTAGGTGTAGGATAGTGTTAATGTGCGGGCATCGCTGGTCGATGCGGACTCGGTGGGCCGAAGGGCCTGTTTTCGCGCTGTATCTCTAAACTAAACTAAAAATTGGTAGAATCTGGGAAAGAAGGTGTCAATACGATGAGTCAAGTTAAAAAAAATTGAATTAATATAAAATTGGTGTTTCATGAATGGAGTAGACTACATGGGCCAAAGGGCATCTTTTGTGCTGCACCTCTGTGTGATGTTATGAATGTAAATCAATGTGCCGTGACTTTTCTGCTTTTATTTATATTATTAAAATAAAAATAAAGGCCTGCATTTTCTGCAAAAGCATTTTATTAATCAGCTGGGAATCCTTCTTTGCAGCAGCCTGTAAATAGCCAAACACTCGTCCCTTCCACACAGCAACATGCAACGTGTAAAAATGATTGGATCCGGTCTGTTACTTGAGTGGGCACGGTGGGCTTACGTTTGGGCTCACCTCTTAAAGAACGTATTTGTGAGTTGGTTACGGAACAGTGCTCGGCAGATTGGCCGACCAGATTACCTACTGCACACAGGAAGAAGCCAGACATTTAAAAAAAAGTTTAAACATCAGGGCCTCGTAACTCTTTGTTCTGGGAAAGGCTTGTTAAACATGTAGTGCACACTGTGGTCATTAATCTTCTCAGTGTGGCCCCACTGCTGCAAAATTATATTTCATACAGACTCCACAGAATCGTAGACAATTGAACCTGCCTTGCACTGAGACTGCACTCGGATACCTTTCCTCCAGTCTACTGTGGTGGAGTTACCACGTGTCCACTGACAGTGGTGCAGGCTTTGGAGATGCAAGGCTGGAGGACCAGGTTGGGTGTCAGGGTTGGAGTGTGCGTCAGGGGTCATTAAAGGGAGATATGGACCTAGCAGAAAGACTAGGGGCAGTTATAGGATGGTCAATTTTACTTCGGAGTCACGTGAGTGACTACGTGAAGAACCCACTTCCAACGCATGCGTGTCATTGCGCTACACGCATTGCAACTCATCATTGTCGGGAGGAAGGACATTCCTCCCAAACGGCAGGGTTTGAACCTGCAACAGTAAGGTAAGGAAACAGTGTTTCTACACTTACCTTTTTTCTACAGAAGGCTGTTGAAAGCTGGCGGGGGAGGAGTCTGCAAGCAGCAGGCAGCCAGCAACGGCTGGTAGCACGACAGTCTCCCTTAGCGGGAGTCCGTGCGAATTCAGCTCCGGTAGAGAACGCCGACAAGGGAGTACTCCGGAGCCGTCAGTCCGACAAACTCGGACAACAGCCCCAAGGACCTACGCTACATGGGTCCGTGGGGCTGCGGAAATCACAGCGGGAGGAAGGACGTTCCTCCCGAACGGCAGGTTGAGAACCAGCAACAACAGGTAAGAGATTTCCTTACCTTTTTTCTTGATTGCAGGAAGGCTGCCAAGCTGCCGCTGAACAGCAGCAGGCAGCCAGCAACGGACGTCGGCACTACTATCTCCCATAACGGGAGCGAGTGCCAAACTTCACCCCAAAGGGGGAAACAGGAAAGAGCAGCAGTCTGCTGAAAGGCTGCAGGAATGGGAGCAGCAAAAAACGGCAAGTGCTGCTGAACATAAAGACCGTTTAAGGGAGCTGCTAGAGGAGCTCCTTCATAGTGGCAGTCCCATGAATGTGGAGACTAGCCACAGTGGGCAGGCAAGCCCCACATGGGTACCCCGTGAGGGACCCCCAGATATCTCAAACTCTTCAGAGGAGAGTGGGCAGGACCCTGATGGGCCAGACCCTGATCATACAGGATTACATGATCCGGAATCTGGAGAAAAGGATAAACTGCTGGATATGGTGGCTGAATTTTTCAAACCAAGTCAAACTGGGGCAGACTTGGATCCAGGATGGCAGGCAGTATCAATTACATGTCTGGCCATCAATTACAACAGCAAATTTTCACGGAGACACTGGCCAGACATCTGCCACCTGGAAACTGTGATGCCTTACAAGTACCCAGTGTTAATCAATGCATTTGGAAGCATATGGGGAAGGACATCAGAAACCATGATCTTATTTTGGACAACGGTACCAACCGCATGGAAGACCCAAAAGTATGCCTAATAGCAGTAGCAGTGCGAGATCCCAATATAACCCGCAGCAGCCTTTTTTAGGGTATGGCCAGGGACGGCCACCCTGGAAGATGCGGAAGCCTCAACCTCCAGCACAACCACGAACTCGATCAGTAAAAATAGAACTACCTTTTTTCAAAAAACAAAGAAAATGATAAAACAACCACCAGTAACCATGGAGGTAGGTGGGTCTTGTTTCTTTTGTAAAACAGGGGGGCACGACAGTGGGTGGGAGGCTGCAATACTACAGTAACGAATGGTGTAAAATCACTACAGATTCGTATATTCTAAGCAGTATTCGGGGTTATCTGATAGAATTTATTCATTCCAATAACCCCCCAGTACAACATACACCAGGAAGGCATTTCGTCCTTAGAAAAACCGAACAATCTAAAGCTCACATAGAGCTGCAACGATTGTATACAAAAGGTGTAATTGAGCATACTATACATGAACCATTAGAATTTGTATCAAGCATATTTATTAAAAATAAAAAAGATGGGGGTTGCCGGATTATCATTGACCTGTCAACCCTAAACACATTTGTTCAATATATTCATTTTAAGATGGATACCTTTATTACTGCAAACGAATTAGTGTCAGCCGGGTTCCATATGGCAAGCATTGACTTAAAAGATGCATACTATACAGTACCCATCAGAGGGGAACACAGACGGTATTTGAAATTTAACTGGATGGGAGAACTTTGGCAATATACAGCCTTACCAAATGGGCTAACATCAGGCCCCAGATTATTCACCAAAATTCTGAAACCAGCTTTGGCATTGTTACGTCAACAAAGCCATAGGGTGATGGCATATTTAGACGACATTTTTATTGTTGCCACAACTTATGAATTGGCACATCAAACAGTACTTGCCACTAAACAATTGTTCGAACAACTAGGGTTTATCATCCATCCAGTTAAGTCTAAATTGATACCATCAACTAATATGGATTATTTAGGATTCACCATTAACACGGTCAATATGTTAGTAACTTTACCAATAGATAAAGCCGCAGCCCTACAGGAGGATTGCAGCAAGTTTCTTAACACCAACAGACCCTCCATTAGACGGGTAGCCCGGATAATTGGGAAGATTGTGGCTACATTCCCGGCCACACAATTTGGGCCATTACATTACCAAAATTTGCAAAGAGCAAAAATTAGAGCACTCAAATTTAACAACGGTCATTTTGATAGGCCTATGGAGCTACCTACAGAAGCTATAATTGAACTACAGTGGTGGCAACATAACATTAGGTATTGCTCCAACCCAATCATCATTGACAACCCGTCTATGGTATTACAAACAGATGCCAGCGCCATTGGTTGGGGAGCCACTAATTCTGTTTCTAGTTTGTGGAGGGAGGTGGAAGACAGAGGAGGCAGTATCTCTTAACACACGTGGTATAAATTACCTAGAGATGTTAGGGGCATTTTATGGCCTTAAGTCATATTGCTCAGCAATTAAGCACCAGCATGTAAGGTTACAAATTGATAATACCACCGCGGTGGCATATATTAATTATATGGGTGGAAATATATCGACATCTTGTGATCAATTGGCAAATTTAATTTGGCAATGATGTATCCAAAGAAACATTTGGATATCAGCAACATACCTACCAGGGAAGCTAAATTCAGTGGCAGACACCAGGTCACGCAAATTAAACGAAAACACGGAATGGATGTTAAATAAAAAAGTATTTGCTGAAATTACAGCAAAATATGGTACGCCAGGTATTGATCTTTTTGCATCCAGGTTGAATCACCAACTACCAAGATATGTGTCCTGGGAACCAGACCCTGGGGCAGACGCTACAGATGCTTTCTCACTGCATTGGGGGGAAATGGTTTTATTATGCATTTCCTCCGTTCTGCCTCATCAATCGGGTACTAAGAAAAATTCAACAAAATTCGGCATCTGGGATTCTCATAGTACCCGATTGGCCTACTCAACCGTGGTATTCGGTTATCCAGGGGATGGTGTTAAAACCATGTTCCATTATTGGACATAGCCAAAATTTACTAATTCATCCAGTGACTGAGGACAGTCACCCATGCCATAAGAATATGGATTTGTTGATTTGTAGAGTCTGAAAGACCCACTACACGGCTGTCAGACAGAACTATGAATCCCATCACATCAGCACAAAGACTGTCAACACAAAAGCAGTACCTCGGACATATCAAGAAATGGGGCAAATACTGCTTTGACAACAACCTAGACCAAAGAGCCAAGAACATTCCGGCCATATTGGAATTTCTAACAAGCCTCCATTGTGATAAACGATTGGGCTACAGTGCCATTAATAGTGCCAGAAGTGCACTCTCCAATTACCTATCGCAAGGAACGGAGCGGCACACGGTGGGAACGCACCCCCTGGTAACAACACTTATGAGGGGCATATTTAATGCAAAACCCCCAAAAACCAGGTACTCCAGAATCTGGGATGTGGGTGTCGTTTTGACCATGCTGAGAAGTTGGTCGCCCATAACGTCATTATCACTTCGATAACTGACCATGAAGATGGATATGCTCATGGCGTTAGTTACCACACAACGAGTCCAGTCATTAAACAAACTGAGGCTGGACTGCTTGATGATCTCACCCGAGAAACTGGTATTTGTCATACATGATTTAATAAAACAAAACAGACCAGGTTCATCGGGGCAAGTGATCGAATTTATGGCATATCCAAATGACGAAAGCCTGTGTATAGCCAAACATATCCTATTATACATGGAAAATACCAAGATCATTCGAGGTCAGGAAATGGCTCTGTTAATTTCTTACAAGAAACCGCACAAAAGGGTCACGACCCAAACTATCTCAAGGTGACTGAAATATGTCCTAAAGATGGCAGGAATAGACACTAATGTTTTTAAATCTCATTCCACCAGGGCTGCAGCGACGTCCGCAGCAAAAATTCTGGAGGTGCCCACAGACCAAATCCTCAGAATGGCAGGATGGTCATCGGAAAAGACTTTACAAAGGTTTTATAACAAACCAGTTTTGGATCCATCATCATTTTCAGAAAGCATATTACGTTCAATAATATAATTTGCCCGAAAAGTTACTGGGCTATGATTTCAACTTAATAAATTTACTTTTCGTTATATCACACAAGTTTTTGTATTGGTGTGTTCAAAAATTGCTAACGATACCTTCTCCCAATACTCAAGGCAGTTGTGAAGCATGGACTCGTTCCACGGCATGAGGTCACAGAGCTTTGAAATCTTCACGTAGTCACTCACGTGACTCCGAAGTAAAATAGTAAGATTAAACGAGAACTTACCAGTTTGAAGTTTGATCGGTATTTTATGAGGAGTTACGATGAGGGATTACGTGCCCTCCGCTCCCACCCTCCTATGATCATATCAAAAACTGGTATCTCTTTGATAATCTTACTATGTTAGGTCATTATAGGTTTCTGTGACCTCACACCGCTGCTTTGAAGAATGACACGCATGCGTTGGAAGCGTGTTCTTCACGTAATCCCTCATCGTAACTCCTCATAAAATACCGATCAAACTTCAAACTGGTAAGTTCTCGTTTAATCTTACTATTTTGAACTTGTCCATGATGGTTAGGTCGGGGGGAGTTCCCCCCGCCATGGGTACCATGTAATCCCGTGCTACCTTCTCCATGGTCGGATAGTCGGTGACTAAACCAGGTGAGGAGATTTTCCAGATGAGGAGAGGGCTGTGGACACCCAGCAGGTCCAAAAACAAGACCTGTCAAAGGGCGGATGAGCTCCTAGCGAGCCAAAGGCCATCCACACTTCAGTAGAAGTTGCGATCACATTGTAAGGCGCCGTGCCCGTTGATGTTTTCAACGATGATGATGATGATGATGATGATGATGATGATGATGATGATGATGATGATGATGATGATGATGATGATGATGATAATGATGATGATAAAACTTGTGGGAAGATATGGATGATATGGAACTTGTGGGAAGAGTAGGGGCAGTTATAAGATTTAAATAGTTTACCAGGCGGAGTAGAGGTATTTGGGTTGGAATTGGCTTAGGGTGGGCAGGGGTTATGACTGAGGCTGGTGCTGAACGGATGCTGAGGGCCGGCTTGGAGCTTTACTTAATGTGCATCTACCCTCAGCTATTTCCAACCCCATGGCTGGTAGTCGCTCAGGCAGTCCCCGTTAAGTTACACTGAAGCAGGTGACAGATATGTGTAGGAAGGAACTGCAGATGCTGGTTTAAACCGAAGATAGACACAACAAGCCGGATTAACTCAGTGGATTAGACAGCATCTCTGGAGAAAAGGAATAGGTGAAGTTTTTTCGGGTCGAGACCCTTCTGCTGACTCTGCATACCTTCTGCGGATGTGCCAGTGGTAGTGGCATCCAATGTGGACCATGTGTTGTTGCAATCACAGGCTGTGTCTGGGAGCTTTAACACATTGCCTGTACAAAGGACCCCAAAGGAAATCCGTAGACTGCATGGTCACAATTTGTGAAGGGTTTCTGCAGAAATGTTTTAATTACATCTCATACACATGTTGCATACACTGTTGTAGGGAAAAGGAAGGTGAGGGCTAATAACTATTTAATATGGATGTGGACAGTGCTAATGTGGTGACAGGGAACCGCAGACAAAGCCTAAAAGTAGAGACATATTTAGGGAAGAACTGCAGATGCTGGATTAAACCAAAGAGAGACACAAAAAGCTGGAGTAACTCAGCGGGTCAGACAACATATCTGGAGAAAAGGAACAGGTAATGTTTCAGGTCGATACCCTTCTTCAGACTGAGAGTCAGGGGTAAGGGAAATGAGAGATATAGATGGTGATGTATAGAGATATAGAACAAATGAATGTGTAAGAAAGAACTGCAGATGCTGGTTAAAATCGAAGGTAGACACATTCAAGTATCAACGAAGGTCTCGACCCGTAACGTCGCCCATTCCTGCTCTCCACAGATGCTGCATGTCCTGCTGAGTTACTCTAGCATTTTGTGTCTACCTTGGAACAAATGAATGAAAGATAAGGAAATAATTAGCGATGATAAAGGAAGCAGGTGACTGAAGACTGAGGGCCAGATGAAAACTAGAAGTAGAGACATGGAATGCAGCTGTAAAGATGCCCAAGTATCAGATACTTCATTGATTATGTTATAGAGTGCACCCATTATTGTAACAGAAAATTGGATCTACTGTTAACAAAGTGGATAATCATCTCATTTTGTTTGTTACCGAAATAAGTCTTTCTGTAAGCTGCACTTGATTATGTAATCAAGACCTTGTTTTACTGTTAGTCAAGTTTCTGTGTAATCTTGTCATTCTGAGAATATAAAAACCGTACCAAAGTCACACTCAGCAGGTCAGCTCAGATCAACCGGTCTCCTGGAGAGCACCGGTTTTCATAAATCGCCCGTCACTGCGAACACCAACCCCGCATGACCTTTCCATTTTGCTCCTCCACACTCAATAGGATGTCTGAGCCTGTATTCTTCAGGGAGAAGACTGATTACCTGAAAATCTGGATGTTCTCCGATTGAATCTTTGGGAATGCTCGGCACAGTAGATTATTATTTTGGGTAGATTATCATTGTTAGGGATTGTTATAGTTGCAGGCATTAATACAAATGGAAACCAATCTGCCTAAATGTAAACGACAAGCATTAATCAGTTTTGAAATTACAAGCAGGACTTTGTAAACACCAGTACTGCCTATAGAGCACTGGTTACTGATCCACAGAAGGAGAACTACCTATGTGATATGGTTCATACACTGACATGATTCTGGGGGGTTCTCAGAGAGTCATTGGCCCGTATTCTACTAATTGCAAAGTTAGACTTTCCTTAAACTCACCTTAAACCTGCCGCTCGGTCTAACCAAACCCGACGCTCGGTTTAAGAACATTTTGGTATTCTGGTAGCGAGGTTTAGTTAGACTAAAGTCTAAGGCGAGTCTAACTTTAAACTTTGGTTTTAGCAGAGTCTAAAGATAAACCGCGTTTTAGTTGCCATGGTGGCGATGTCTGCTTGTACTGCACATGTGCAATGCAATAGTAGATGCACGAGCAGGCGACAACTTCAACATGGCTGTCAAAAAGAAACAGCGGAAAGGAAACTGTGACGCCAGTGAGAAATAATTTCTCCTGACGTTACTAGCCGATAAAATTACAATTATCGAGAGAAAAAGGTGCTATGACACATTTATTTTGTTTTGGACAACTACATTTTCTCATGTAAAATCATGAATTCAGAAATCTTTGAAAGGATTTCATTCAATATTTCTCAGAAATAAAATGATTTTAGCATTTACATTTACCTGTACGTTCACAGAATAACTGCCCTTCCGATTGACAAATATCTGAGCGAGGTCCCCACCTGGACTTCTGATTGGGACATGTGTGCAATCAATTGCCCCTATCACGCCAGGAAAGTGGCAATACTGGTAGAAAGCATTTTGTGTGCCATGAACTTGCTGGGGAGTTGATGGGAAGGAGATATAGGTTTGTCTCCATTGGGCTATGTGGGATGACATCTCCTGGACTATATGTGACATAGATGGCTGTGATAAACCTGCATCATCACCATGCATTATAGACAATAGACAATAGGTGCAGGAGTAGGCCATTCGGCCCTTCGAGCCCGCACCGCCATTCAATGGTGAATCTCTGGAATTCTCTCCCGCAGAAGGTAGTTGAGGCCAGTTCATTGACTATATTTAAGAGGGAGTTAGATGTGGCCCTTGTGGCTAAAGGGATCAGGGGGTATGGAGAGAAGGCAGGTACAGGATACTGAGTTGGATTATCAGCCATGATCATATTGAATGGCGGTGCAGGCTCGAAGGACCGAATGGCCTACTCCTGCACCTATTTTCTATGTTTCTATGTTTCTATGTGATCATGGCTGATCATCCCCAATCAGTACCCCGTTCCTGCCTTCTCCCCATATCCCCTGACTCCGCTATTTTTAAGTGCCCTATCTAGCTCTCTCTTGAAAGCATCCAGAGAACCTGCCTCCACAGCCCTCTGAGGCAGAGAATTCCACAGACTCATCACTCTCTTTGAGAAAAAGTGTTTCCGCATCTCAGTTCTAAATGGCTTACTCCTTATTCTTAAACTGTGGCCCCTGGTTCTGGACTCCCCCAACATCGGGAACATGTTTCCTGCCTCTAGCATGTCCAACCCCTTTACAATCTTTAGTTGGAAAGTTCATAGACAATGAAAGAATTTCTCTTTTAAATATTTCCTATCCCTTCTTCTGTTTAACTGACATTAAAAGTATTTTTTTCTGAGAAAATGTTGATTATCATACATCACTATAAAAGAAAAAAAGAAAAAAAGACACAACACGCCTATAGAATTCCACATGAATGGCCATTTTCTCTCTCCGTAGCGAGCTTAAACCTTCCATAAACCTGCCCCTGCTGAGTCTAACTTTTGCGGCAAGTTAGACTCTAGTCTTAGGTCAGTCTAAGCTTTGGCGATTAGTAGAAAGACAACTTAGACTATAGTCTAAATATCAGGGATTTAAACCCACCGTTGAGTCTAAATTGCATAGTTAAACCTGCTGTTGGGTTTAAAAAAATTAGTAGAATACGGGCCATGTGTTTTACTGCACAGTTACAGGGCCTTAGATGTCCCATCTAAGCTAGTCCCATTGGCTAGCTTTTGGCCCATATCCCTCTAAACATTTCCATTCCAAGTACCTGTTCCAAACATCTTTTAAATGGTGTTATAGTTTAGTTTAGTTTAGAGATACAGCATGGAAACAGGCCCTTCCTCCCACCGGATCTGCGCCGACCAGTGATCCCCGCACATTAACACTATCCTACACCCACCAGGGCCGATTTTTACATTTACCAAGCCAATTAACCTACAAACCTGTACGTCTTTGGAATGTGGGAGGAAACCGAAGATCTCGGAGAAAACCGACGCAGGTCACGGAGAGAACGTACAAACTCGTACAGATAGCACCCGTAATTGGGATCGAACCCTGGTCTCCGGCGTTGCATTCGCTGTAAAGCTGCAAATACTTCCCTGGCAGTTCATTCCATACATCCTCCACCCTCGATGTGAAAACGTTGCCCCTATTGGTTCCTATTAAAACTTTCCCCTTCCACCTTGAACTTATGGCCTCTGGTACTTGGGTCTCCTATGCTGAGAGAAAGATGGCGCATTCACCCCATCTACTTCCCTCATAATTGCATAACACTATCGCTCAAACTTCAGAACTCTAAAAACCCTGTCCCATGGTACGAGTTCATTCCAAGAGCTCTCCCGAGTTTAAAATAATCAAACTCGTGGTAAGCACGGAGAATGAATGTAGCGAGTACGTCAGAGCTCGGAGACATCTCTTAGTGCTAACGGCAGGTACTTGGGAAGACTCGTTAACGGCAGGTAAGCACGGGAAGACTCATGAAGTTTTTCAACATGATGAAAAATGTCCACGAGAGCCCCGAGTACCGACGAGTGGCCATTACCGTAAATCTCCGAGTTCGAATCAAGGCAAACTCAGGAGAACTCTTGGAATGAACTCGTACCATGGGACAGGGCTTTTAAGAATAAAATGCTAGCCATCCAGATCTTTCCCAACAGCTTAGAATTTTCTTCAGTATCTTTCATACCACAGATGTTGGTCTTACTGTTCCCAGGCTTTTCTTTGTAAACATTCTTGTACAGAGGTAGAAGGCTCTCTACCTGAAACATGACCTAATCCTTTTCTCCAGAGATGACCCAGCATCTTGTGTCTATCTTTGGTTTAAACCAGCATCTGCAGTTCCTTCCTACACATTAATCACCCTCCACACTTCCAGCACTTCACTCATGCCTAATGATTCAGATATCTCAGACAGGACTCTTGCAATTTCATAATTGGCTTCCCATAATCTTCCTGGATATATTTGATCAGGCCCAGGGGATTTACATACCCTTATTTGACTTAGGATGTCCAGCACCTTTTCAACTGTACTCTGGTCTGTCCTGAAACCATCTCCATTAATTTTCCCAATTCCCTGGTTTTCATATTTTTCTGCAATGCAAAAACAGAGGAGAAATATTCATGGAGGTCCATGCCCATCTGCTGCAGTTCCACACATAAATGATCAGCATCATACCATCAGCCAAATGGAAGACAATGTGAATGTGTTAATTGGCCAACGTCAAACCGGGCATCAGACACCAGGGAAAGAAGAGGGAATGCGAGGGAAATGGGGACTGGGATGGGAAATGACCATACAAAGGAAGAGTAAAGAGCAGGGTGACTGGGGAGGTGGGAGATAGTGTGAGAAATATGTGAGCACTAAGGTGGGGTGGAGGCTGGGACAAAGGAACAGGGGGTAGGGGGCGATTACTTGAAAATGGAGAATTCAATTATTATGGTAAGCTACATGAGTGGAATATAAGCTTCTGTTCTTCCAGTTTGTGTGTTGGCTCACTGGGGCAATTGTAACCCCCTTGAAATTGTATTGAATCACCTGTTATTATCTTTGTTCTTAAGTGGATTCAAATTCTACCTACTTCGAGTTCAGAGAGATTCTGCCCAGAGGGTCAGCTTATTGTGGCAAATAAAGACCTTGTACATCTACGAGCTTCAGGCTCTCTGTGGCTTAGTCTTAGTCATAATTATCATCTGTGGGCAGGTGAGTTTGGATGAAATTAAGCTTTTGTTCCACTTTGAGGCCTTCTACTTCATTGGTGTGTATATCACTGATGAGTTTCATGATGGCCCTGGTGCGATTTCATCTGATATTAGGAATCGGGTCTAAATCTAATCACTTCAAGAAACCTCAGTCAATTAAACTAAGTAATGTTATCCCCATCTCACTTGAACAAGTGCAGAGCTGACTAGAAATGACAGGCTAAAAGGCTAAGAGCATTGTACAAGAATAACACCCCAAACATCTTGCATTTTGCAATTTGATTTAGAGCTTTTTTTGACAATAAATTCCCAGCTTGTTTCCAATCTAGCAACTCAAGAGTGAATAATCCTTTTCAAAGGTGACATTCAAAAACACGTTTGAAGTTAGAGACAATAAATTTGATCACTTGTTTAATTTATATGTCAATCTACCAACCTAATTGTGAGCATCCTATTATGGGAGTTATTAGTCCCGATTACTTGAACTGTGATGTATTGGAGTGATGAGGCCTTCCAAGCTTTATTAGACCTGGAAGCAAGCAACATCTTAGTTTATTTTAGAGATACAGCGTGGAAACAAGCCCTTCAGCCTACCGAGACCACACCGACCAGTGATCCCCGCCATCCTACACACACTAGGGTGTGTACACACAAATTTACACTTGAGCCAATTAACCTACAAACCTGTATGTCTTTGGAGTGTGGGAGTAAACCAAAGATCTCAGAGAAAACCCATGCGGTCACGGGGAGAACTTACAAACTCTATTCTGGCAGCACCAGTAGCCGGGATCAAACCCGGGTCTCTGGCGCTGTAAGCGGTGTAAAAGGCAGCAACTATACCGCTGCGTCACTGTGCCATGCTAATCTTATGATTAGTACTGTTCTACAAATCCACTAACAAGTTAGTTGTACATTTGCCAAAGTTTGACGGGTGAAGAATGATTATCCACACAAGAGCATCTATAATTACAACTTCCGTTGGCAAAACCTTTGTGTGTTGCAGGAACATTTTTTCTCACTCCATTTAATGTTGGGTTGCAACTGAGATTCAACTGAGCTTCTGGCATGAACAGAAGACATGGAACTAAAACGTCCAAACTTATAGCTCATGTACTTCCTTCTGTAGATTTTCTTGCATAACATAAATCTGGATAAATATTTATACAATCATCAGCAAAAAGAAATCTATAGATTTTGATACAATATTCTGCACTGTGACCCTGTACATGTTTATGAGAGAGATCTTTCCCTTGGATGGAAACTGAAGTGGTCCTTTTTGCAGGAAAATCCAGCCGCTCCAGGCCTCATTTAGTTTAGTTTAGTTTAGAGATACAGAGTGGAAACAGGCCCTTCAGGCCTCCGAGTCAGCACTGACTAGCAATCCCCGCACATTAACACTACCCTACACACACTAGGGACAACTTACACTTATACCAAGCCAATTAACCTACAAACCTGTTGGTCTTTGGAGTGTGGGAGGAAACTGAAGATCTCGGAGAAAACCCACGCGGTCACGGGGAGAATGTACAAACTCCGTACATACAGCACCCGTAGTCGGGATCGAACCTAGGTCTCTGGCACTGTAAGCGCTGTAAGGCAGCAACTCTACCAATGCGCCACCATGCCAATCCTAATTCATTCTTCCATACATGAATCCCAGCTTCATTTCATCCTCTGCTGCAGCCGTGCCTTCAAGCAGCTCTTCTTTACTTACCTGACATGCGTAAGGATCACAACATATCCTCCCTCAAGGTTTACATTCATCCTTTGCCCTCCTTGCCTGCCATTCTTTTCTCAGGTTTTCACCTCTGGCCTTTGTCATTTACTCCACTTGTCTGCCAATCAAACCTCCCTCACCTGTATCCAACTATATCCGAGATTGTCTGAAAAGGCTGGAGTAACTCAGCAGGACGGGCACCATCTCTGGAGAGAAGGAATGGGTGACGTTTCGGATCGGGACCCAAAACATCACCCAATCCTTCTCCCCAGAAATGCTGCCAGTCTCACTGAGTTATTGCAGCATTTTGTGTCTATCTTCAATTTAAACCCGCATCTGCAGTTCCTTCCTACACATTCCAACTATCTCTTGCCTGGCTTTGTCCTGCCTACACCTCTATTTTCCAGTTTACTCCTCTCCACTCAGTCCTGAAGAAGGGTCCCAACCCGAAACATGAACTGTCCATTCCCTTTCCGATGCTCTACATCGGTGAGACCAAGCGCAGGCTTGGCGATCACTTCGCCCAACACCTCCGCACAGTTCACATTAACCAACCTGATCTTCCGGTGGCTCTGCACTTCAACATTCCATATCCGAACTTTCTGTCCTGGGCCTCCTCCATGGCCAGAGTGAGTCCCACTGCAAATTTTAGGAGCAGCACCTCATATTTCGCTTGGGTAGTTTACACCCCAGCGACATGAACATTGACTTCTCCAATTTCAGGTAGTACCTGCTTTCTCCCTCATTCCCCTCCCCTTCCCAGCTCTCCCTCAACCCACTGTCTCCGCCTCTTCCTTTCTTCTTCCGGATTCCCCCACCCCCACATCAGTCTGAAGAAGGGTCTCGACCCGAAATGTCACCTATTCCTTCGCTCCATAGATGTTGCCTAACCCGCTGAGTTTCTCCAGCATTTTTGTGTCCATTCCCTTTCCAGATGCTGCCTGACCCACTGGGCTCCTCCCACACTATGCATTTTGCTCAAGATTCTAGCATCTGTAGTAACTTGTGTCTCAATGTCTTTGAAGTGTAGTTGTGAGGTTTCCCTTCTGATTGACGTGTTGGCTGCGCAGGTGCCAGTACCTGCCAGGCGTACAAGAAAATCCGTGGCATAAAGTGTGTGATAGTATCAGCAAGGACAGAGCAAACAAGGGATCCGGTTGCATTTTGGAGTTAGGAGAACATAACATGAGATACCTAGAGGTGCGAAAGTGAGTTGGTGGATAAAGATGGTGTGTAAGCTCCGTGACTGGGGTGAGAATAAATAAAACACTAGAGCGAGGGAAGATCAACAGCTTTTGTCCAAAAGCAGCCGTCATTAGGCATTTGCCATTGAGATCCAAACCTTCTGCTATGGTCCATGCATATAATTGCAAACAGTACAGATGCAACAAGTCTTCCTGTATCTGAAAGTAAAGTTACCTGTGCTGTATGTAATTAATGTCAGATCCAGTTTTCTCATAAAGCTGATGGAGGCCATGGGTGCTGAGCAGGAATGGGCGGCACGGTTGCGCAGCGGCAGAGTTGCTGCCTTACTTGCCCGGGTTCGATCCTGACTACGGGTGCTGTGTGTACGGAGTTTGTACATCCTCCCCGTGACCTACGAGGGTTTTCTCCGAGATCTCCGGTTTTCTCCCACACTCCAAGGAAGTGCAGGTTTGTAGGTGAATTGGCTCGTTATTATTGTAAATTGTATCTAGTGTGTGTAGGATAGTGTTAGTGTGCGGGTATCACTGGTTGGTGCGGACTCAATGGGCCGAAGGGCTTGTTTCCGTACTGTGTCTCTAAACAAAACTAAACCGAACTCAAGACAGTACCAACTCCTTAAAGGTGTGGCCAGTAACATCATCGGCCACTTTATCTTAATGACTGGCAGCAACACTAAAAATGTACGGTAAGGACTTGACTCCCACTGCTGTCTCCCTTGACCCCTAACTGAGTGAATGTTTCTGATTAGTAATTTGGAAAATCAATTTCTTAAGTAAGGCGATTATCAAGTCTACTTCAACTCAAAATAAGGATTCCCAACAATGATGTGAACTCCGATTAATTACTCTAAAGGGCCCGGTCCCACTTACACGATTTTTTTCGGCGACTTGCCGGCACCCGTCATAGTCGCAGCAGGTTGACGAAAATGTTCAACATGTGATCACAAGCACAGGACTGCAACCCCACCCCAAAAAGGTCGCAGATGCTGTCAATATGCCAGCACCCTCAGAGGTACAGGGTGTGCAGAGGCTAGTTGGATTTGTCAACTACCTGAGCTGTTTTCTACCCAGCCTGTCTGATGCCCTTGAGCCCATCAGACAGCTGATGAGACCAGACATAGCATGGGAGTGGTCTGCTGAGCAGGGCAGTGCGATGTCCAAGATCAGGCAGATGATATCTGAAGCACCGATCTTAGCATACTACAATCCAAAGGAGGAGCTGACGATTCAGTGTGATGCAAGCAACAAGGGACTGGGGGCAGCCTTGCACCAAAAGGGACGTCCCATCACGTATGCGAGCAGAGCAATAACTGACACCGAATCGCGATATGCCTCGATTGAGAAGGAGATGCTCGCCGTGGTATTTGCAATGGAGCGTTTCCATCAGTATACATTTGGTCGTTTCACCAGCGTGATCAGCGATCACAAGCCACTGGAAATGATAGCAAAGAAGCCGCTAGTGAAAGCGCCGAAGCGTCTTCAAGGAATTCTACTCCACCTACCGAGCTGATATCTACATCAGCTACTGTCAGGGGAAGCTCATGTACCTTGCGGATACACTGTCGCGTGCAGTTAGCGGTACTCCGAGCAGAGAGCAAGCATTCGAGGAGGTAAACATTGCATCACATTTGCCAATTCGAGTGTCTTGAGCAAATTCGTGATGAAACAGCGAAACAAGACACACTACGGATGCTGAAACGTGTCATCATCAGTGGTTGGCCTAGTGAACGAGATAGGCTACCAGAGCAGCTCACGCCTTATTACAGCTATAGGGATGAGCTCGCAGTCCAAGATAGTTTGATCTTCAAGAGCGAGCGCGTGATCATACCGATAAGCTTAAGAAGAGACATGAAAGAAAAGATACACTCTTCACATCTAGGCGTCGAAGGCTGCCTGCAACGACCACGCGATTGCCTATTCTGGCCTGGCATGAGTAGCAACATCAAGCAGTAAGTATATTGCTACATGTGATGTGTGCCGCACCTATGAGGTGAGCCAGCAAAAAGAGACACTCATGAGTCATGAGCTACCGACAAGGCCATGGGAGAAAGTCGGCACAGATCTCTTTACATGGGACGGGAAAGATGATCTCGTCACCGTAGACTACCATAGCAACTTTGTCGAAGTAGACCGGCTGAGAGATACGAGCAATCCAAATGTGATTCGCAACTTGAAAGCTCATTTTGTGAGATACGGCAGCCGGACACAAGTTGTGAGCGATAACGGGCCGCAGTACACATCGGTCGCATTTCGCCAGTTTGCGAGGGAATGGGATTTTGAGCACCTGTGCAGCAGTCCCGGTAATAGCAAAGCAAACGGGAAGGCAGAATCAGCCGTCAAAACTGCGAAGCGGTTCATGACGAAGAGCAGCAAATCACGATCCTATCGCTACCTAGCGATGTTGGATCATCGTAATACGCCTTCACAAGGGCTGAGCACAAGTCCCGCTCAGCGCCTCATGAATCATCGCACGCATACACTTATGCCGACGACAGCGAGACTACTTGAACCCAGAGTTGTGTACGGGCATGTACGCATGAAGCAGCGCGTTCAGCAGCAAGCTGACAATTACAATAAGTCAGCTAAAGACCTTTCCACACTTCATGAGGGCGACACAGTGTGAATGCAACCCCTCGTACAAGGAAAGAAGAGTTGGGAAAAAGCCATCGTTTGTCGCCAGCTTGACGAGCGTTCGTTCATATGTGGTTCAGAGCCCATCTGGCATATACCGTCGCAATCGCGTACATCTCCGCAAGACCGGCGAAAATCCACCAGACCAGCTAGTCGCATGTCAACACGCAAAGCACGGCCAGACCATCAAAGACCAGCGCGAATCTACTACACCGACCGCAACTAACGCAACACAGGCGTTGAAACAGCAGCCAGCGCCTACTGAAAAGCAAACAGCTACTGAGCTTACTGACAAAAACAAGGACATTGACATAAACAAGAAACGGCTCAGGTCGAGCTGTGAAACCGCCTAAGTATTTTGGAGACTGTGTGACTCATTGATTTAGTTCTTATCAATTGTTATGTCTGTATGGGGTTGCAAGTATGATAAAAACAAATTTATGTAAATAAGATAATAAGGAAAGGAGATTTTATTTTAGAAAAAGGGTTATTTTCTCACTTGGACAGATATGTACATTGTACAGCAGTATGGTTTTCACTTTTGGAAAAAGAGGGGATGTTATGATATGTGTAATGTGCCTTTAACAACTGCATGGGGGTTCCAGGCATGCGTAGGAGTTTTACTTACTGGAAAAGCTTGTCCTTGAACACCGACTACGGGTGCTTTATGTACGGAGTTTGTACATTCACCCCGTGACCTGCCTGGGTTTTCCCCAAGATCTTCGGTTTCCAAAAACGTACAGGTTTGTAGGTTAATTGGCTTTGGTTTGTACATTTGGTGTCGGTGTAAATTGACTCTAGTGTGTGTAGGGGAGTGTTAATGTGTGGGGATCGCTGGTCGGCACAGACTCGTTGGGCCGAATGGCCTGTTTCTGTGCTGGATCTCTAAACTGAACAAAAACTGAACCACAATGATCCTCAACTCAACGTCTTGAGCCTCAAATAATTGCTGTTGATGGTTTCACTGAGTCCCCATTCAGGCTGACTGTTTCAGGATCTTTCAGGGAAGACTGCAGAAAGATGGGCCTGTTCTCATTCAGTGGTAGAGACATAAGGATCAATCAGCCTCACTCACTCGCTCCGTGCTATACTCCCTAAGCTCAGTGCTATACTCCCTAAGCTCAGTGCTATGGCTGTTTTGAGGAGTAATACGACACATTCACACAAAAAAATACGCATATTATTTCACTAAAGCAGTTCTTTGCTTCACATGTGAATTTTTGGATGTAATTAATATGATATTGCACTTCGTAGTTGTCTAAAGAGTGGCATTTATGTGTAGGAAAGAACTGTAACTGCCGTTTTAACCGAAGATAGACACAAAAAGCTGGAGAAACTCAACGGGACAGGCAGCATCTCTGGAGAAAAGGAATAGGTGACGTTTCAGGTCGAGACCCTTCTTCAGACTCTGAGTCTGAAGAAGGGTCTTGACCCGAAACATCACCTATTCCTTTTCTCCAGAGTGGCATTTATGTAATCCGAGCCGGCGAGCTTGACTGTTACTGAAAAGTTAGTCGCATTATTTTAGTTCCTGACTTTTCTGTACTTCTTAACCCAGCTTTGGAGCCCATTGTATTTCTTGCTTTACTGTTGCAGTTTGTGATCTAATCCCCTTACACTGCACAGCCATGGACCTGGACAAATATCACTTCTACTTTCTGCTGCAGTCAACATTGTAATCCTTAGCACTCAATTCTCCACTTCATGTTTCCCTGCAGAGTATATTCTTGTAACTCTGGGACCAATGATATGTTGCATGTTTTTCAGGTTTTGGTAATTTAACCCCAGGCTAACCAGAAAAAAAACTAGCTGGATATATATTGAAGCAAGTTGAAACTAATCTTATTCACTTGCTTTGAACCACCAAAAACAGCACCTTCATCGCACGATTATTGATCTATTTCTCTTGCAATTTTATTTTCTTGACCAAATTCGTTTTTTCACTCACATCGAGTTTCATGTGTTTTATTTAGTTTGCAGAATTTATTTTTTCTGCTTTCACTTGTATTTTGTTCATTTTTAGACCTCTATTCATTTCCAATTTATTGCTACCAGTGGGATTACCATGAGCTGATCAGTCACAGTTACCAGGTACTGAGCGAATTTTAGAACTACTGGAGGTGGGCCTACATGTGTGTTTGCCGGCACTGGGCCTGTACTCGCTGGAGTTTAGAAGGATGAAGGGGTACCTCATTGAAACATACAGAATAGTGAAAAGCTTGGATAGAGTGGATGTGGAGAGGATGTTTCCACTTGTGGGAGAGTCTAGGACTAGAGGTCATAACCTCAGAATAAAAGGACGTAGCTTTAGAAAGGAGATGAGGAGGAATTTCTTTAGTCAGAGAGTGGTGAATCTGTGGAATTCTTTGTCACAGAAGGCTGTGGAGGACAAGTCAATGGATATTTACGGTGGAGATTGACAGATTCTCGCTTAGTACGGGTGTCAGGGGTTACGGGGAGAAGGCAGGAGAATGGGATTAGGAGGGAGAGATAGATCAGCCATGATTAAATGGTGGAGTAGACTTGATTGGCCGAATGGCCTAATTCTGCTCTCAGACCTTATGACCATGGACAGGGTTTCCCACAACTACACCGTGTGTGCTGCTCAGTAATACCCTCCAATGATTGGGCTGGTGGGGTGAGATGGTGGGTGCAGATCACCGGAGCACTTGGAATGAAGACCTGCAGACAAATCACTTACAAATGGCAGAAAAATTAAAATAACGGTAAAAGCCAGTTAATAAGTGATATTGATGGGAGGCTCACCAGCAGAGGTTCATCAGAAGCTCAGCATACATACACAGTATATGCCCAGGAAAACATACTGGATGGGCTGTCCTTACCACAATGACCTCCTAAAGCCCCTGTCTCACTTAGGCGACTTTTATCGGCGACTACAGTCGATTAGGTTGTTTTCACATGGTCGCGGGCTGACACCTGTATGGTTGTGAGTAGTCTCCTCAAGTCGCCTAAAGAGTCGTAACATTTTTCTGGTCACCGCTGGATTTTGAAATGTTCAAAACTTTTTGGCGACTGTGGGCTTGACGTAGCTTGTCTTCTCCTGTTGTAGGTGCTGTCGTAGGTTGTCGCCAGGGTGAGGCAGGTTGTCGCCAGGTGGCATTGGTTGCCGCTGGGTGTTGACTTTGGTGAATTCCATTGGCGACTACCTACGTCAACCTTCATCAACCGTCGACAGGTACCAGCGACTGAATTGTCTTCAGTTGTCGTCGACAGGGTCGTTGTTTGTCGTAACTTGTCGCGGGTGGACGTAGGTTGACTTCGGTTGTTGTATGTTGTCGCCTGTGTGGTCGTAGGTTGTCGTAGGTGTGGTCATAGTAGAAGTTCTAAGTCGCGACGATTGAGTCGCCGGTTGTCGGTAGCTTGCCGTAGCTTGATGTCGACTAGGTGGAAGGTTGCCGTAGAGGGAGTCCAGTTGCCACTTTTTCGGCGACCTGCTATGACTGTGACAGTCGCCGGCAGCCGGCAACAAAAATCGCCTAAGTGGGACGGACACTTAAACCTTCCACCATGACATTGGTGAACTGGTTCCTCCAAAGTCATTGTTTGCCCCGTCACACAGTACTCCTTCTGGGGCTGAACATATAATCAATGGAAGATAGACACAAAAAGCAGGAGTAACTCAATGGGACAGGCAGCACCTCTGGAGAGAAGGAATGGATAGCACCTCCAGAGATGCTGCCTGTCCCGCTGAGTTAAGGCCCTGTCCCACTTGGCCGTCACTTACGCGACAGGCCAGTAGTGACTGAGGCGCGACGGTCGCGCACGCATCATGCGCCCGCTCAGCCGTCTGGAGTGCGTGACATCATTTGAAAATAGACACAAAATGCAGGAGTAACTCAGCGGGACTGGCAGCATCTCTGGAGAGAAGGAATGGAGGATGTTTCGGGTTGAGACTTCTTCAGTCTGAAGAACGGTCTCAACCCGAAACATCACCCATTGCTTCTATACATAACTATGATCTTGTTATCTTCCGGTTTCGTGGTCTTTCTATTTGCGCAGAAACGGTTCGTGAAAGTGCTACGATTTTTCACCAGTTCACTCACCGTTCTCCTGTGCTGCTATTGCGCCAAATTTAGTTCCGATCGGGTGAAACTCGTAAAAGTTAGCGAGGTTTAAAAAAACGCAAGTGCGCAGATAGATCTCTTCTCCTTCCAGTCCGCACTGCGTGGATTAGTCTCTTCCCCTGTCACTCCCCGGGACGGTCCACCCCTTCCTGCTCCATTGCGTCTTTACTGGAGCTGAGGGTGGCCGGTGGAGGTTTCCAACTGGACTTTTGGAGGGACCCAAAGCAGCCCAGCCCCAAGCAGCAGCCCCGCCCCAAGCAGCAGCCCAGCCCCAAGCAGCAGCCCAGCCCCAAGCAGCAGCCCAGCGTGGGAGACCCAGCCCAGCCCAGAGTTGGAGAAGTCGCCGATGTCGCCAAACCGAAAGCGGAGACTCTGATCCCTGCCGAGGAGAATGATCAGCGCCCGCAGTGAGTTCCCATCGCAATGCCAATTCCGGCCACTACCCCTCTGTTCCCCCTTGCTGGCTCTTCCCCTCCATGATGCCCTTCTCACCCCCATGGCTCTTCCCCCGTCTTTTCTCCGAGCTCACTCCCTACCCACCCACATACCCCTCCCCCCCACACGTCCCCACGCCCACACACACACCCACACACCCGCCCACACACACACATACACACACCCAACCTGCGGCCCACACCCCCCACCCCACAACACCTCTCCTCCACAACACGCCTCCCCCACACCACCCCTCCCCCATAACTCCCCACACCCACAACCCCACCCCCGCTTCCCCACAACCCCCCCCCCCCACGCCCCACGGACCAGGCCTCCCATGTGACTGAGTCCAACTTAGTCTAGTTAATACTAATAGCTTGCTAAAAGATAATTTAACTAATATTGCCCATTGTACAGGAAAGAACTGCAGATGCTGGTTTAAATCGAAGATAGACTCAAAATGCTGGAGTAACTCAGCGGGACAGGCAGTATCTCTGGAGAGAAGGAATGGGTCGTTCGGGTTGAGAAGAAGGGTCTCGACCCGAAACGTCACCTATTCCTTCTCTCCAGAGATGCTGCCTATCCCGCTGAGTTACTCCAGCGTTTTGTGTCTATCTTAATATCGCCAATTGTTATAAACATGCACTTGCAACCAAGGTCAATAAATTGCCAACAAGTATGCACCAAGGGGTTTTTTTTAGATCAAAAATGTTTTTTTAAATGCTACACAAATCTGCTACTTCAGATAAATTAAATTTAATTAAACTCTGATCTCGACGCCTTGGTCATCAGAACTCGCTGAAAATTAAACATACAACTCAAGTCAGTGCTGCAGCATTGCATTGTAAATGAAATGAATTACAAATTGTTGAAATTCGATGATCACTGTCAGTTAATGACAAGGTCAGCTACATTGTCAGATTCAAATGAAATGCCACACTTGACTGAGGACAAGACAACAGATTGTTCCATTGGTGAAGGTGAAGGTGAAGGAAATGAGAACCATTTCCTTAGGTTCTGCTCTATTCCCACTGTCTAAATGCACGTTAACTCACTCAAACTCATCCTGGTTCAAGTGTACTTCCACAACACATGTGTGGAGTCCCCTGACACCTTGCCTCAACGTACAGATGTATCTTCAGGTTTAGAAAATAGATTGGAATGTGTCACACACAGTAAACAATGGGCCCTGCTGTGGTATCTGAAAGCACGCAGCACTTGAGAGTCTTTCATCTTTTCAAACACGCAGCCATTGCTATTGATTTCTTATTGACCTAAAATGTCCTAAGTGCAGCTGTGGTTTTCTCTCTCATAGTTTATGGAGAAATTTAAGGGCAATACTGGTTTAACATTGATTTTTCTGTCCCTAAAAGGTGCAGTTACACAGGCAATCTTGGTCTAGAGTCACACTCACCCCTATAAAAAGACACTATTATTAAATGCCTATAGCATCATTTGATGTGGAAAATGCTGGAGTCCCTCTTGGTATCGGACTCTCGAGTGACTGAGACTGACTTTGCTGCATGACCTTGCAATTGCTTTTTCAAAAAATCCCCGCAGATTTAGAAAGATAAAGATAAGGCGTACAACACTAAGCACACAATTAAAAAAAACATGGGTGCAGTGAAAGTACACAGAATACTCAGTGTTGATAAAGAACCCTGTTCATAGTGCAATTAAGCTGTACAACCTAGTTGTGAATTTACCCACTTTGAATCTGGGCTCTCCTTGTCACAATGTGTGCTACTATCTGGCAGTTACATAAATCGAAAATGAGAGACCATCAGAAGTCGGATATTGATATTTTAATTTTACCTCACAGAAACAAGCTGGTGTATATATAAGTGGACACTATCCAGGTCTTACTCATAAGCGAAACTAAAGAGACCTCAAGACAAACAGTTCTGACATTAACAATCATCCTACACAGCAGGGGTGCAGCTTACAGTCAGTCTATCCACAAATTCCAGCCTCAAAATCTCTGAAGAGGCATAAACTTGAAGTGTTTAAACTCCTCAGATATTGCGGCATTAAATGCACTTTGTTGCTTGTGTTAGAAGGCTCTGTAAGGGAGTATTGATGCTACTGTTAATAGTTTAAGGATTACAATGGCTGATGCTCTAAAGCCTATGGACACAGTAGATAGTCAATGCCCTTAGATTTTGATTCTCTTTGTATTTCATATGGGGAGAAGCAACAAAGTACACTCAATGGAGGCATTGTGTGGGGGCAGATGTTCAGATAAAATTATCACTAATATTTCTGCACAAGTTTTTGCAGCTAATATACTTATGATTCAAAGCAGGATCCTTGATCTGAAGAGTTGATCAGTTGCTAGCTCAGGTGGGATCAGCACAAACGACCATTCCCAAGGTAGTGCAAGGCATCTACCAAATGGGGGAGGAGAGGGAGGAATGGACATAACTCTACAGCACAAAACACACAGACAATTAGAAGTGGATCAGATAGAATTCTATCTCCTCCATTGTCGGAAGTTATACAGATTTTGGAGGTTGACTACACATATTATGATAAATAGGGGACTAAAATGATACCTTAGTAAAGTTTAGTTTAGAGATACAACGTGGCAACAGGCCCTTCGGCCCACTGAGTCCGCGCAGAACAGCGATCCCCGCACATCAACACTATCCTACATCCACATGCACTAGGGACAATTTTTACAATTTTACAAAGCCAATGAACCTACAAACCTGTACGTCTTTGGAGTGTGGGAGCTCATGGAGAAAAACCCACACAGGTCACGTGGAGAACATACAAACTCTATTTAGACTGCCATAATCAAGCCCAAGTCTCTGGCGCTGAAAGGCAGTAATTCCACCGCTGCGCCACCATGCCATTGCAGCAGTTACCTGTAACAAGATCATTAAAACTCATTTTGAAATATTCTCAGATAACTGAATTTTTAATTACTTGTAAAAGTATTGAATTGAATTGAATTTAATGTAATACATTTTATTAGCCAAGTATGTATACAAAAAAGGAATTTGCCTTGGTACTCGGCTCGCAAGGATAACAACATGATATACAGTATACAATTAAAAATAAAACATTATAATTTAAACATTTGAAGAATAAAATAATATACCAGAGCAAAAGGAGGCTACAGATTTTTGGCTGTTGAGTAGAGCTACTGCTCATGGAAAAAAGCAGTTTTTATGTCTGGCTGTGGCAGCTTTGACAGTCCGAAGTCGCCTTCCAGAGGGAAGTGCTTCAAAGAGTTTGTGGCCAGGGTGAGAGGGGTCAGAGATGATCTTACCCGCTCACTTCCTGGCCCTTGCAGTGTACAGTTCATCGATGGGGGGGGAGGGATGGTTGCAGCCAATAATCTTCTCTGCTGATCGAACGATTCGCTGCAGCCTCTGATGTCATGCTTGGTGGCTGAGCCAAACCAGACCATGATGGAGAGGGTGAGGACAGACTCTATGATGGCCGTATAAAACTGGACCATCGTTGCCTGTGGCAGATTGTGTTTTCTCAGCTGCCGCAGCAAGTACATCCTCTGTCGGGCCTTTGTGACTGTGGAGTCAATGTTGGCCCCCCATTTTATGTCCCTGGAGATGATAGTTCCAAGGAACTTAAATGACTCCACAGATGTGACTGTGGTGTTGTTGATGGTGAGTGGGGTGAGGGGAGGGGGAGCTCTCCTAAAGTTTACAATCAATTCCACTGTCTTAAGAGCATTGAGCTCCAGGTTGTTTTGATGTCACCAAGATGCCAGCTGTGTCACTTCCTGTCTGCAGGCTCCAAATATGTCAGAAGATGGATTTTAATATTCAGCTACAACATGACCTTCTGTACTCGGTCTAGGAGGATAATTCCGCGAAAGATAAATACTTATCTCTCCGTTCTTCATCTACCTACTTGTTTCCTTTTCCCCCTCATAATCAGAGTATATGCTACACGTTTCTTGCCATGGGTAAGGCTCTAGGATAGCAATTGTCACCATCAACGACAGATGGCGCAATGGGCACAATGGGCTAAGTGTTCGGCTGGCAACCGGAAGGTAGCCGGTTCGAATCCCGCTTGGAGTGCATAATGTCGTTGTGTCCTTGGGCAAGACACTTCACCCACCTTTGCCTGTGTGTGAATGTGTGTGAGTGTGTGTGAGTGATTGGTGGTGGTCGGAGGGGTCGTAGGCGCAGATTGGCAGCCACGCTTCCGTCAGTCTGCCCCAGGGCAGCTGTGGCTACAGAAGTAGCTTACCACCACCGAGTGTGACTGCGGAGTGAATGAATAATGCAATGTAAAGCGCCTTGAGTATTAGAAAGGCGCTACATAAATCCCATCCATTATTATTATTATCAAGAGAAGAGACAGAAACAATGAGAAAAAGGGAAGAGATGTTGACACAGTAGTTTTTTTTTATACCCTGATCCTCAGAATCCTCGGCAGAATGAGGTTAGTGATAACATCAGTCATATTCTGATGTTATCACTATCAATAGCCACTCACAACAGCACTACTCAGGAATGACTAAACTTGCATTACACGCTTACATTTTTCATCCAGATCGCTGCTTTACATCATTTTCATGCGTGTTATTCAATTTGATTTTGCCCAAAGAATCTCAACTATATAATTGGCACAAGATGGCTATCCATTGTTAATGAGGTCTAAATGTTGATGGGTGAAGGGAGTGATTGCAAGCAAGGGCCATAAAAACAGCTATGGATGTAATTCCAGCAATTTCATCTTAATGATAACTGGGTTAAAACTTGTTGGTGTTTAGAGTTCCTAATGCCCAACCTTCCCCTTTCTTTATGCTCTCTGTGGTTCATCTCTTCCCTTGCTTCCTAGTTTTGAAGAAACCACAGTAACGATTCCCTTCAAAGAAGATGGACGTTTCTGGTCGAGACCCTTCCTCAGACTAGAGTCAGGGGAAAGGGAAACAAGAGATATAGACGGTGATGTGGGGAGATATAGAACAAATGAATGAAAGATATGCAAAAAAGTAACAATGATAAAGGAAACAGGCCATTGTTTGTGTTTGCTAGGTGAGAACAAGAAGCTGGTGCTACTTGAGTGGGGGAGGAATGGAGAATAAGTGATTGCAGGAGTTACTTGAAGTGAGATAAATCAATATTCATACCACTTGGTTGTAAACTGTCCAAGCTAAATATGAGATGCTGCTGCTTCAATTTGCGTTTAGCCTTACTCTGCCAATGGAGGAGGCCCTGGACAGAAAGGTCAGTGTGGGAATGGGAATTAAGTTGTTTGGCAACAGGTATGTCCAGGTGGACTGAGCGAAGGAGCAGAAATAACCAGCATCTGCAGTTCCTTCCTACACAATTCTCTTTAAAGATAGACAAAAATGCTGGAGAAACTCAGTGGGTGAGGCAGCATCTATGGAGCGAAGGAAATAGGCAACGTTTTGGGCTGAAACCCTTCTTCAGACTTCATCTCTTTAAAGATGTTGACTTAGAAATTCAATCAATCAATTTTCTTTGTACTACATGAATGAATTGTGGAGCAAAATCAATCACTGAGCACTTCATCGTGTGAAATTTGGTTCCCATGCACAAAAAAACACTGAACACACGGCAGTGACTTCGATCGTGTGGCCGGCACATTTGACAATGCTACCACTGCATTGCCCTGCCCAGGATTGCAGGACCTAACATAAAAGAGCATGTTTTTATGCTGCCTCAAGGGACGGACATTACTGCAGCAATACAGGGAATTTCATAACAGAGGACTGAACTGATGGAGCCAGGTCCGATGTATAAACTAGCAGTTTTCTCAGCACTTTGTAGGTGAAGCTTTTCACTTGTTCTTTTTGGGGGGGGAAGGTGGAGGGGAGTTGGAGACAAGTTCAAGTTCACATTTATTGTCACATGCACCAATTGGTAAAGTGAAATTTGAGTTACCATACAGCCATACGAATAAAAGAACACAATACACAAATTAATTTAATATAAACATCCACCACAGTGGTCGGAGCCTTTGATCCCCCCGCAGTCGCCACTACGGATGGTCCGATGTACAGGCCCTCTTGTCGGGATGATTGAAACTCCGGCGTCGGAACGGATCGGAACACACTCTGCGGCTTGGAGTTTCCGAATCGGCCGCTTCCACAGGCACCGCTGGATGGAGCTACAACACTAGTGATCCTCAGCAAAAGATCCCAGGCCTCCGCGATGTTAAAGTCAGTGCCGCACCCGTGGCTAGATGCTCCACAGACCACAGCTCCACGATGTTAAAGTCAGCAGGCCCCACTGGACGGAGCTCCAACACTGGCGATCCTCGACAGGATCCCAGGGTCCGCGGTGGTAATTCCCCGCTGCGCCTACTGCTGAGGCTCTGGGCCGGTCTCCGGTCGGAAAGGCCGCACCAATCCAGTTGGTAGGCCGCGAGGGGGGGTGAAGATGCAACACGGAGAAAATACACATCTCCGTCCAGGTAAGTGACTGAAAAAAGTTTTACCCCCTATTCCCCACCACCACCCCTCACATAAGACATACTGAGAAACATTAAAACATACATTTAGATGCACTCAAAATAACAAAAAGGCGAAAGGACTGATGAGCTGCTGGCGACACAGCCACTGCTGTTCCCATGGAGTTCAACTTTAATCTAGTTATCCAGGGTTGTCCTAGCATCTCCGATCTATGAATGGAATAGTGTGGCATTCGCTTCATAACCATCCTGGTAACCTTCAGAGCCATCTGCCCTCTGCAAGACTTCATCAGCTGTCTTTGTTAAAAGTTCCAATCCTGGTGGAACATAATAATAATAATAATGGATGGGATTTATATAGCGCCTTTCTAATACTCAAGGCGCTTTACATCACATTATTCATTCACTCCTCAGTCACACTCGGTGATGGTAAGCTACTTCTGTAGCCACAGCTGCCCTGGGGCAGACTGACGGAAGCGTGGCTGCCAATCTGCGCCTACGGCCCCTCCGACCACCACCAATCACTCACACACATTCACACACATTCACTCACAGGCAAATGTGGGTGAAGTGTCTTGCCCAAGGACACAACGACAGTATGCACTCCAAGCGGGATTCGAACCGGCTACCTTCCGGTTGCCAGCCGAACACTTAGCCCATTGTGCCATCTGTCGTCCCAACATAGAGTCATAGAGATCCATAGAGATTCATAGGCCATGCCGACCAACATGCCCCATCTACACTAGTCCCACCTGCCTGTGTATCCATATCCCTCTAAACAATACGATACGATACAATAGAACTAGCCAGGACTATAGGGTGTGAACTAAAGGGAGAGGTTAACTAGTCTGGGTTTCTATTCCATGGAGTGTAGGAGGATGAGGAGAGATCTTATAGAGGTATACACAATCATGAGAGGAATAGATCGGGTAGACGCAGTCTTTTACCCAGAGTAGGGGAATCGAGGACCAGAGGACATGGTTCAATGTGAAGGGGAAAGGATTTAATAGGAATCCGAGGGGTAACTTTTTCACACATGTATGTGGATGTATGGAACAAGCTGCCAGAGGGGGTAGTTGAGGCTGGGACTATCCCATTGCTTAGGAAACAGTTGGACAGGTACATGGATAGGACAGGTTGTGGGCGAGTTGAGGTAAGTTGGGACGCTTTCCACACTGTTTCACTCTATGACTATAACTTTATTTATCCCAGGAGAGGGAGTGATCTGCCAACAGTTATAAAAACACAAAATACATGAAACATTCAATTAAAGTGACGAGTGCAAAGGATTGGGGATGTGCAAAGATTGGGGTGGGGGGGAGGGGGGGAGTCAGTCTACCCCACGACAGAGGGGGAGGAGTTGTACAGTTTCTAACCCTATCCAGTCCAAATGTTTTTTAAAAGTTGCGATAGTACTTGCCTCAACAACCTCCTCTGGCAGCTCAGTCCATACACCTACCCACCCTGTGTGCAAAAAAAGTGCCCCTCAGGTTTCTATTACATCTATCTTTCCCCCCTCACCTTAAAGCTGTTTCCCATTGTCCTTGATTCCCCTACACTGAATAAAAGACTACTTATTCCCCGCAAGATTTTGTACACCTCTATAAGATCACCTCTCATCCTCCTGCGCTCCAAGGATTAAAGTTATAGCCTGCTCAACATCTCCCTACAGCCTAGACCTTCAAGACCTGGCAACATCCTCATAAATCATGGAAGTTAGTTTGTAATTCCCAAACAAATGTCAAATGCCTCACATCAGTCTGAAGAAGGGTCTCGACCCGAAACGTTGCCTATTTCCTTTGCTCCATAGATGCTGCCTCACCCGCTGAGTTTCTCCAGCATTTTTGTCTTCCTTCAAATGCAGACACAGTCAGCAGAACGTGCAAAATGTGCTGATTCCAACACGATGTACCATGTGCCCATGCATAATCCTTCCCCGGTGACACTGGGTTGAACTACATGGATCCCCTGTGCACGGGTTGTCATATGTGGGAGAATTTCCAGGACAACTTAAATGAAACACAAAGTGCTGGAGTAACTCAGTGGATCAGGCAGCATCTCTTGGGGGCTTGTGGTATTTCGGACCCATCTTCATGTCTGTGTTTCCAAGACACCTTGTTTATTTTCGTATTTCATAATTACCTAACAAATTAACCCAAGACCGCCACCTTCCCATCCCTCACATACATCAGATGTTGTACCCACTGACTGCTGGGACCATTTCGAATGAATGAATCATTTTATTGGCCAAGTATTCACATACAAGGAATTTGCCTTGGTGCTCCGCCCACAAGTGACAACATGACATACAGTGACAGTTCGGAATGACACAAAAAACATTAAACATTAATAATAAAACATTATCCATTAAACATGTGAATTAAATAAAATACCAGAGCATAAAATACCAGAGCAATAAAATACAATTTCCTACCTAGTTTCCCACTCATCCCGCCAGCTGTTGGATCTAATGCATTCCTATGCATATTAATCTTCAAACACATGTGTACATGCATGTCAGTATACCTGAGCATTATTTCATCTCAATATACGTATATGTGTCTCCAAGGATATTTACAGGGTCTTCGTGAGACCACATCTGGAGTATTGCGTACAGTTTTGGTCTCCTAATCTGAGGAAATACATTCTTGCCATAGAGGGAGTACAGAGAAGGTTCACCAGACTGATTCCTGGGATGTCAGGACTTTCATATGAAGAAAGACTGGATAGACTCGGCTTGTACTCGCTAGAATTTACAAGATTGAGGGGGGATCTTATAGAAACTTACAAAATTCTTAAGGGGTTGGACAGGCTAGATGCAGGAAGATTGTTCCCGATGTTGGGGAAGTACAGAACAAGGGGTCACAGTTTAAGGATAAGGGGGAAATCTTTTAGGACCGAGATGAGAAAAACATTTTTCACACAGAGAGTGGTGAATCTCTGGAATTCTCTGCCACAGAAGGTAGTTGAGGCCAGTTCATTGGCTATATTTAAGAGGGAGTTAGATGTGGCCCTTGTGGCTAAAGGGATCAGGGGGTATGGAGAGAAGGCAGGTACAGGATACTGAGTTGGATGATCAGCCATGATCATATTGAATGGCGGTGCAGGCTCGAAGGGCCGAATGGCCTACTCCTGCACCTATTTTCTATGTTTCTATGTTTCTATATACATTCATCGAATTCAATGAGTAGGCACATTTGTACAGATGTTAGTAATATTATTATTATTACACTTTATTTCGGACTCAAGGTCCAGACAAGGGACAATATTACATAAAATGCATTGCATATTAAAAAAAACATAAAATACATATAAAATCTTAGTATATCACATAAAAGCATCATAAATTATATACAAAAAACACAATACATGATTTAAAATCCAGAATAAAAAGAAAGATCAGCGTCCTACAACGAGACAGCGATACCAGTGTCTTCACAACTGGGATTCGTAGCGTGTAGTACTGCATGTGCATTTGAGATATATATGTTTAAATCTGATAATCACAGCATCTAAAGTGCCATCCTTCAACACACAATGGATTGGTTGGTGTATATCACAATGTAGGAATTGGGTCAGTAAGGAAGGAAAAACGTTCGGAAAAAAAGTAAGCTTGAGGAAAAATAAATTCTACATTTTCTGCTTCCTGGGAAGCTGTTCATTGTTTCCACTGTTATAACCCTACATTCGGCCGTTGAGAATTTAGTTTACAGGAAGCATAAATTTCATTGGAAGATGTGTTCAATCCAAGCATGTCTGCAATGTCCTCAAATTTCAGATGGGGACTCCCTGAGCAAAACCTATTTCCTTGATCACCGGATCAGTAAATTATACCTCCAGATATCCTCAGAGAAAAGATAGAAGAGGAAAGAGCAAGGTGCTAAGGGAAAAAGATTGGCCTTGAAACGGAAATCTGACTGTAAGATGCTTTTTATGAAGTTGCCTTTGTTGAAATACCAAATCAAATATTAACATGATTAAAATAGGGGAAAAAAAGTAACATTTATTCAGCTCTTTGTTCCTGCCGCTCAGAATTCCAGGGTCATAGAAACAAAGACAGAGAAAGTAGAAAGACATGGAATCACGATGAATATTTCATGAAACATTCTAATGTTTCCTTACCTAAAATAGTATCTGTGAGGTGAAAATCATTACAATTGGGTACACCATCCCCTATTTCCCTCGTCTCCACATTATTGCCTGAAATAAAGCCCCCGGTAGTAGATTTTGTTTTTGCAAATGGTTAAAGTGAAATGTCAATGGTGATCTGTGTTGCATTTTGCAGCAATATATTCCAAAGTGATTCACAGGTACACTAATTAATGAAAACTTGATACTAAACCAGAAAGCAAGACATCACCGTAGGTGACTTGAACAAACAAGGAAGGGGAGGAGAAATTTAAAGAGTAAAATTTAAACCTTGTAGGCCCGGGCAGTTAGGGACAAAGTGGAACAATGAAATTGGGGACCAGGGAGAAGCCAGAATTGGAGTAGCACAGAGTTCTTTATGATCATAAGTGATAGGAGCAGAAGTAGGCCATTCGGCCCATCTGGTCTACTCCGTCATTCAGTTGTGGCATATCTATCTCTCCCTCCTAACCCCATTCCCCTGCCTTCCCCCCCATAATCCCTGACACCCGTACTGATCTTTTTATCATAGCTAGCAAGAGAATTCAATAAACATTTACTGACTTCCCAGGTTAACTCATCCCTTACCTTCCCACCGAAACCACCCCCTCTCCAGGTATATTTCCTCCCTCAACTCTGTCCAGGGACCCCGACAGTCCTTTCAGGTTTGGCAGAGGTTCACTTGCACCTCCTCCAACCTCACATACTGTATGGGGTGGGAGATTGCAACCTTCACGTGGTCCGTCCTGTTGCGACGAATGCAATCAACCTGGCGTGCACAATCAAATAAGATCAAATAGTACAAGTTGTCCCACAACTTTAAGGGCCTGTCCCACTTTCACGGCCTAATTCTTGACCTTTTTTACTCGTGGACATTTTTCATCATGTGAGTAAAACGCCTCGACCTATTTGATGCCACGAGTACCTACGACTAGCATCATAACCTACCTACGACCTCCTGACGGCCATGCTGCGACTATGAGTCAAGGGCAAACTCGGCAGAGGTTGTGAACTAGGACTGAAAGTGGGACAGGCCCTTTAGGCTGTGCACGCCATACGCAAGAAGAAGACCTACTGTGTCCGTTGTTCAAGATGTGGACTCTTACATATCGGCGAGACCAAACATAGACTGGGTGATCGTTTCGCTGAACACCTTCACTCAGTCCGCCAGGACCTACCTGATCTCCCGGTTGCCAAACACTTTAATTCTCCTTCCCATTCCCACCAGACCTTTCTGTCCTTGGTCTCCTCCATTGTCAGAGTGAGGCCCAGTGCAAATTGGAGGAGCAGTATCTGATATTTCGCTTGTGCAGCCTGCAGCCCAGTGGTACGAATATTGATTTCTCTCTCTTCAAGTAACCCCGGCATTCCCTCTCTCTCTATCCCACCCTCACCCAAGTCACACCAGCTTCGCGTTTTCACCCACAAACAGCTAGCAATGATAGACACATAAAGCTGGAGTAACTCAGCGGGACAGGCAGCATTTCTGGAGGGAAGGAATGGGTGATGATTCGGGTCGTGGCCCTTCTTCAGACCGGACTGTTTACTTTATCATTGTCACTTTTGTGCATAACTTTCATTCGTTGTTCTTTATCTCTCTACATCATCAACTTTATATCTCATTTCCCTTATCGCTAACTACAGGTGCACAACCTTTTATCCGGAGTTCCGGAAACCGAAAAGCTCCGAAAACCGGACATTTTTTCCAGGATGTCGTCTGCACACCAAAGCTCGCGTTTGGCGCCAAACTTGACCCGAAACGATCAACCCAGGTCTGTACTACTGTAGCGGCTGCCTCCTCCCCGAGACACTTAAACATCTGTAAATCATTGCTTAAATGTTAGTCAGTTAGTTTGGAGGGCTTTTATGTGATGGGGGGGGGGTGAAGGGGTAAACTTTAATTCTTAGTCCCCTACCTGGTCAGAGAGACGGGGAGCGGGCAATGCCTTACCGGGTTGCCGTGCAGTAAGCTCCGGAGCGCTGTGGCCGCCGACTCCCAACATCGCGGAGCTGGGGCTGCGGGCGTCCGGCCGCGGGCGGCGCTGGATTTGGAGCGCCGCGCAGCCAGGGGTAGAGTTGCCGGGGTCGGAGCTCTAACCGGCGCCGCCCGCGGCCGGACGCCCGCAGCCCCCAGCTCCGCGATGTTGGGAGTCGGCGGCCACAGTGCTCCGGAGCTTACTGCACGGCGACCCGGTAAGGCATTGCCCGCTCCCCGCCTCTCCGACCAGGTAGGGGACTAAGAATTAAAGTTTCCCCCTTCACCCCCCACCACATAAAATCCCTCCAAACTAACTGACTAACATTTAAGCAATGATTTACAATGATTCCCTGGTCTCCGGGGAGGAGGCAGCCGCTCCAGACTTTTCAAGCCGCCCGCGCTACCTACCTAATCTACGCTAAAAATCTTCCATTCGGAAATCCGAAAAATTCCGAAATCCGAGAAGTGTCTGGTCCCAAGGCTTTCGGATAAAAGGTTGTGCACCTGTAGTACCTAACTAATTCATAGCTGTGGGCCAGGAGAAATCAAGTGACAGGGAATGAGACTCAACAAGATGACTTTGAAACTAATACAACATCATCTTTTTTCAGCTGGTACTTTATGGGTCTATTTTCAGGGTAACTTTGTTCAACTGATCACTGTTTTCCATTTATCTTGTTTTGCCTTATTTTTTCTGTCAATGAAGTTGAAAAGTTATAGTGTTGAGGAAAGCAGCACTTTCCTTATCAGAAACTTAAAATTGGTGTCAACATAATAACATAAGTAATAGGAGCAGAAGTAGGCCACTTGGCTGCTGGACCTCGGCCACTATCCATCAGGAATATGCTTAATCTTCAACATTTTCCATTTTCCTGCTCTATTCCCATAACATTGGAGTTGCTTAGCATCCTGAATGGCCCCATAGCAGAAGCGTCCACATCGTGGGGCTGGAAACTAGAAGCATCCTGAGCTAATTCTGCTACCACCATCATCTAATGCGACAAGTGACGGTTCACACTGATTGTCGCCGGACGCTTGCGTCCTTTTCAGGACGGACGATGACAGTGATGTCAACATTTGTAACAAGATGGACTCGAAAGAAGAAGTATCCTGAATGAACTCAATGAATTTTAGGAATAGAGAATTGCCAGTTTAGCACCCTCTGAGGGAAACTATTTCTGTGCATCTCAGTCCCTCATGGCACATCTCTTATTCTTAGATTAAGACCTTTGGTTCTAGACTCTTCAGCCAAGGGATGTATCCTTCCTGCATCCCGCCTGTCGACCCTTGTAGGAATTGTATAGATTTCAAAATTAATCACAACTCATTCTTCTAGACTCTAAAGAACGTAGAGTCTACACAATTGCTCTTTGTACAGTTAAATCCATCATTGTTGGAAGCATTCTAGGCAAAAGCAAACATACAGTAGCACTATGAAAGAAAGAATAACTGTGAACGTTTTACACAATGGGATAGTTATTTGGTCCTTGAAAATTGGGCCAAAAACTCATAGTTGCATATCTGCAGATTTTTTAAGACTATCAAGCATGATTAAATCTCACAACAGAATTCCAGATATCCTGCTATATTGCATTGAACTTTAGTAAAATTAACATAACCATCCATGTCATTTGGTTCAATGTAAATTCTTGTGAGTCTGAAATACATAAGAGGTCAGGCAGCATATGAGAAGAGAGAGAACTAGAATTAACGAGCACTGCTCACTAAACAGTCGACATCCGTTTGATAACTGACTCAACCACACCTCTTGAGAACCATTCCGAGACATTCAATAACTATTACAACCAACTATTAGCTGTTAAGCTAATCTCATAAGGTCATGAGGTCATAAGTGATAGGAGCAGAATTAGGCCATTCAGCCCATCAAGTCTACTCCGCCATTCAATCACTGCTGATCTACCTCTTCCTCCTAACCTCATTCTCCTGCTTTCTCCCCATAACTCCTGACACCCACAATAATCAAGAATCTATCTATCTCTGCCTTAAAAACATCCATTGAATGCCTCCATGGCATTCTGTGGCAAAGAATTCCACAGATTCATCACCCTCTGACTAAAGAAAGTCCTTCTCATCTCCTTTCTAAAGGAATGTCCTTTAATTCTGAGGCTGTAATCCTAGACTCTCCCACGAGTGGAAACATCCTCTCCACATCCACTCTATCCAAGCCTTTCACTATTCTGTACATTTCAATGAGCTCCCCCCTCATTCTTCTAAACTCCAGCGAGTACAGGCCCAGGTGCTGTCAAACGTTCACATGGGCAGCCTAGGAGAAATCTGGCCTTATTTTAACTATGGGCCATCATTTTGCCCATGAACAGCAATTTCTACGAATATCTAGGAATCCCATTATCTGATTTTCACTCAGCAAGTCGGAGAGAGCAATGGAGCATTCTGTTGCCAGGAGGCGAATTTAGTGTTGCCTTTGGGAAGGTCTCAAATGCAAACAGCAGTATCAGTCTGCAGTAGAGGAGACCTATGTTTTGCTCATGCAACATGAAGTAGCATTTCTGTCCCTTCTACTTCCAATTGTTTTCCCTTATTGAGTGAGTCTGACAAGAGGTTCATTGTTTTTTTGCTCAGGTTGCGGAGTTACAAATGATGTGATTTCTCTTCTTCCAACTAGTCTCTAGCTATAGACACAAAATGCTGGAGTAACTCAGAGGGACAGGCAGCATCTCTGGATAGATGGAATGGGTGACGTTTCTGGTCGAGACCCTTCTTCAGTCTCGTGCTATCCTACCCAATATCAGGATATTGGAAATTGTGGAGTCTCATTCCTGCAAACTTCTTTGAGAAGTTTTTAAATGTTTTACTCTTTCTTATCTTCACTCTCTCTAGTAATAGGTACATTCTTTCGCTCACTTTATTTCTCTTTCCATGCATGGTTAATTCTATTTCCTTCTCTGTCATTCCTCCTTACCCATTAAGTGTGTCCGTTAAGTAAATGGACTGTTGGCCGAGTCATTTAACGAGATTGTAGCTGTCTGGTTTACCTCACTGCAATGTTTAAAACACATATTCTCATAAATTCCCAGGAAAAAGCTTTTTCCAGCTAAAGGGCAAGTTTAAAAAAAAAATCTAATGAGGTACCTGAAAAATCGGTGTTATTATATAATAAATACAGTCGGGATGGCTCCTGGAAGAGATTTTTTCTCGTTAATGTTTCTATTGCACCAGCACGATATCGAATATTTGGAATTTTTCCAAATATAGTTACAGTGTATGGTTTGGACCAGATCTTTTTATAGTGTCGGGTTTGGACAGTTGGACATATGGTTAGGTTTTATATTGGCCAATTCCAACTTTTCCAATAAAAACAGAGCTCAGTTGCATCAAGCTATCTCACCTAAACAACTTCATTTATATCAGCCAGCAATTCTGGCCGGGGTATGTTCTCAAACCTACTGTGTGGCATCTGCGTACATGCCCTGTACATCCTGGAGGTAAATGCACATGCTGATTTTGCATGTGGTGCATTGTAAGGCGCCACTGTTGCTATGACCTCATATCAGGCATTTTGTGCAGGTTGATCCATATTCATTTTGGAAATTATTCAAAGTGAACTCGGTGCCAGTAGCAGGGACAATATGCTCCTCTAAAGATTATCTTACATTTACAGCATAGAAAAATAAGTCGTTTTGTATATCTTTCTTATTAATTCTGATTTAATTGAAGCACGAGCTTTCAATCTGACAGACCTCTTATTCTGGGGATGAAACTATTTTTTATATTTGCACAATGTGGAATTACATACCTGGCAAATACTCTTCTTAGAAATTCATGACAAGTGATAGAACTTGTGTTAACTTGTGCAATAAGAAATCCAGTATTTATAATTACATTATTATTTCAAATTTCAATGGACCATGCCAAAAAATAAAGAGATTCCTGCCTCAAAGCATCCCGGGAGGCTGTGACGAAGCTGGGCGATGGATCCAAGTGGCTGGTCTCAGGGCTGGCGCCGCGGAGGCATCAGGAGTGGACCCAGTGGTGGTTGTTGATGGTGGTGGTCATCAAGGTCGCAGGTCATTGAGGTCGTCGGTCATCAAGGTCACAGGTCGTTGAGGTCGTCGGTCATCAAGGTCACCGGTCATCAAGGTCGCCATGGTCGCCAGTCGTCATGGTTGCCAGTCGTCAAGATCATCAGGCATTCAGGGCACTAGTGTTGAGGTCGACGGTTGCTGATGGCGCTGGAAGTTGAGGTTGAGTTCGAGATGGCAAAGGCGGCCAAGGTCAGCAGTCGTTGAGGGCACCAGCGGACGAGGTCGGGTCGGGGGGTCAAGGTTGAGGATGGTGCCAGTGGTCGAGGATGGGCCAAGTGGGAGCCTGAGGATGTGCCACTGAGAACAAAGGAGGACCTGGCACTGGGAAACCACTGTGAGGGGGGAACAAAGGAGGACCCAGTGTGGGATACTTTGTAATTTTGTCAGTGCCCTTTGTGTGGCAACTCTTAGCATACCTTGGGTGTGCACACAAATAATTCCACTGTGACTTGTCACATGTGACAATAATGTATAATTCATTTATCATTTAACCTCAGCAGACTGGACGCAGAAGTGTTGCCAGGGAGGATGAGTTGCTGTCTGCCAGAAACCTTGATCAGAGTTGTTCATTTACTTAGCCCAGTGGTTCTTAACCTGGGGGTCGTTTGGGGCTTTGCCAGAGGTCATAAAGGGGACACAAATAACATGTCAATTTGTTGAGCCCATGTTTAGGAACCTAACAAAGGTACATACCATATACAGTATTTTGTTCGTGCATGCGCGTACTGGTGCCAAAAAGGTTAAGAAACACTGAAGCGTATAGAGCTGTGTGTGTATGGGCATTTAAAAGAAAATTATATTCAAAACAAAAAATATATAAACAAAAACTGTGCAAAAACTCTCCATACCTTCCCAATGTCACACACAGTAGTGTTTGCATCTATCATTAACCAAACAAAACACCCTTGCCTTGCAGGTGGCCCCGTGAGGTGATATCCCTTCCCTTGATTGAGGGATGTCCCCACCAGATTCTGCCTCTCAATGATGAGCAGCAGAAGGACCCTAGACTGTGGTCCTCCCCCACAGAGCCTTGGTGTTGGTGTTGGCTGCACCTAGTTTCAGCAAGTCCTTCAGCACGTACTCCTGCAGTCTGGAATGGGCCAGACAGCAACATTTGCTGACAGACATCTGGCTTTGCTGGGAGGCCAACAACGTTCAGGCAAAGACCAAAGAGCATTCTTCACCGAGTTGATGATCTTCCAGCAGCACTTGATGTCCATCTGGAATGGATGGAGCCAGTCAGCTCCAGTAGGGTCAGTGGCTGGTTCAGAGTTTCCCACTTGAAACATTGAATTACCAAATGCTGATTTAAAGTACAACTCAAAGGAGAATGAAGTCAGGGAGAGGGTTTCAATGAAGTAAAGTCCCGGTTGAATTATGGGTGTTGAGTGGTTCAAATCTGCCCAGAGACATCACTTTTAGGCCTGAGATACGTTTTAAGGCAGAGATAGATAGATTCTTGATTAGTATGGGTGTCAGGAGTTATGGGGAGAAGGCAGGAGAATGGGGTTAGGAGGGAGAGATAGATCAGCCATGATTGAATGACGGAGTAGATTTGATGGGCCATTTGGCCTGATTCTGCCCTTATCACATGACCTTTTGACCTTATAACTCATAGGTTATAAGGTCAAAGCTTGCTTGAGGTTATAAGCTTGCTGTAGGCCTTCTTTCCAGTGCTATTTTGAAGAACAGGGCTGAAATAGCATTATGTGATCCGGATTAACATGCATTAGGAAAGCTCTTGTCTGGTATTTGGGGCCTCATTTGTCCACCTCAAAAGAGAGCCTGAAATCTAATGGGAACAGATGGCAAGATTTTGCATATCTGTTTAAACTGCACAGTTGTATCATTCCTATCATATTGAAGTTAAAAATCCTCTTGGTGCTGACCCGAAACATCACCCATTCCTTCTCTCCAGAGTCCCGCTGAGTTAATCCAGCATTTTGTGTCCATCTTCGGTGTAATCAGCACCTGCTGTTCCTTCCTACATATTAAAAATTAACTTGTTTATGGAAATGATGTGCTTAGAACATTAAAAACATTTAAAGTATAATTAAAAGCACAGATATAATTATTGCTGAATAATGAGATATTAGCCTTGCAATAAAATCTATTTTAAAAGCATAAAATAAAGTAGAAGGGCAGTGTGTGTAGATTGTTCCCTTGACATCATTATAGAGTTGCTAATCAATTAACTTTTATTTTAGACGGGTCAATTTTTAAGTAAAAGAGCAGCCAAATGATTTTCATGGAGATGTATTGGTCTGGATTTAGCCGCCAAATTCAGGATTCCCACACCAGGATACCCATCCCAAACCTGCTGCCCATTTTGTTGTCAGACTTCTTCCTGTGTTCCTCATGGAATCCAGCAGATGAGAATTAAGTTGAATGAATTAATAAGTTTATTGGCCAAGTATTCACATACAAGGAATTTGCTTTGGTGCTCCGCTCTCAAGTGACAAGATGACATACAGTGACAGTTAGGAATGACACATAAAACATTAGAAATTAATAATAAAACATTATCAATTAAACATGTGATTTAAATAAAATACCAGAGCAAAAGGAGGCTACAGATTTTTGGTTACTGAGTAGAGCTACTACTCGTGGAAAAAAGCTGTTTTTATGTCTGGCTGCGGCAGCTTTGACAGTCCGGAGTCGCCTTCCAGAGGGAAGTGATTCAAAGAGTTTGTGGCCAGGGTGAGAGGGGACAGAGATGATCTTGCCCGCTCGCTCCCTGGCCCTTGCAGTGTACAGTTTGTCAATGGAGGGAAGGTTGCAGCCAAAAACCTTCTCAGCTGATCGGACGATTTGCTGCAGCCTCCAGATGTCGTGCTTGGTGGCTGAGCCAAACCAGACCATGATAGAGAAGGCGAGGACAGACTCTACGATGGCCGTGTAGAATTGGACCATCATTGCCTGTGGCAGATTGTACTTCCTCAAGAACATATGCAAGTCTCCAGAACATATGCTTGGGAACCTGCCCAAGAAACTTGCACCAGTTTATGGTAGATGCAGAAATGGCCAATAAATTCATATCAATTGAAGTGAATAACTGAGAGATTGAGGTAAGTATTAGGACCTTTACATTATTTTAAAGTAACTATGTTTTGTATTGTGTAGGAAGGAACTGCAGATGCTGGTTTTAACAGAAGATAGACATAAAATGCTGGAGTATCTCAACGCTTCAGACAGCATCTCCGGAGAGAAAAAAATGGGTGATTTTTCAGGTCGAGACCCTTTTTGATTTCCTTCCAATTTTTATCTTTAAAACATATATTTGTTTTCAAATGTCTATTGATATGATTTGAATGATTCCGATAATTAGATACATTTAGAACTCTTATGTTTTTGACAGTCAAGATTGGGTTGGAATTTTGCAGAAAGTCCTTAGTAGGAAGTCCTCAAAAAAAAAGTCAAATGTCCACTTATGCATTGGTCAGTAGTGAGCACAGGCTGGAAATTCTCCATCATTATCCAGCCAGGTACATGGATAGGACAGGTTTGGAGGGATATGGACCAAACGCAGGAATATGCGACTAGTGTAGCTGGAACATGTGTGGGCAAGTTGGCTGAAGGGCCTGTTTCCACACTGAATCACTCTATGCTGCACTGCAAACCCCAACATTGTCCCATCTTTCAAAACATCTGAATGATTCATATCATGATATTTTCACTTTAATGTAACAAATAATCTGTTGGCTTTCCGTCTCAACCATCAAGACGGAAAGATCTTCAGTGAAATTGCCATGTGGCAAAGTGAGGAGATTTGTGTTGAAGCAACAGATTTTAACAAGCTCCCAGATGGATATTAATACCAATTTGGTTTATCTGCAGTTAGATCAATTGAACTCATTTTCTGATTGTGTTTCCAATAGGAAACTTGTCCTGACAACTGCCTTTAACACTGAGTATTGCAGCTTCAGGTGCATGGTTTTCTGACCACTTCGGAGAATTAGAGGCAGAGAATTCACTTAATTTAGTTTAGTTTAGTTTAGAGACACAGCACAGAAACAGGCCCTTCGGCCCACCGTGCCCGCGCCGACCAGCGATCCCCGCAATCTTACACTATCCTACACACACAATTGGGACAATTTACAATTATACCAAGTCAATTAACCTACAAACTTGTACGACTTTGGAGTTGGGAGGAAAACGGGGATCTCAGAGAAAAAGCACACGGTCACGAGGAGAACATATAAAAACATGCAGACAAGCTCTCAAAGTCAGGATCGAACCTGGGTCTCTGGCGCTGTAAGGCAGCAACTCAAGATTTTCAGTGTCATCTGACTGGATTGCATTTGTGGTAGCATCACTGAGTGAACTGTTTGAATCCTACAGGACAGAGTTGTAAAACTGGTTATACGCCTGGAAGTGGGTAAACACTAGCATGTATAACATTTCATTGTTCTGGTCCCAGTGCATATGACAAGTCATTATCTTGCCTCTCGATTACTGTGCCTAATAATGTTGACAGAAAGGGACCACCTCTCAGTCCTGGTGAATAAATATCTCCATTTCATGCCAGGATCATCTTGCAAGTGGTCATCCATATTCATACAATCATACAGTGTGGAAACCGGCCCTTCGGCTCAACCTGCCCACACCGTCCAACATGCCCCATTTACACTAGTCCCACCTGCCTGCATTAGGCCCGTATCCTTCCAAACCTGTCCTATCCATGTACCTGTCTAACTGTTTCTTAAACATTGTGACAATCCCTGCCTCAACTATCTCCTCTGGCAGCTCGTTCCATACACCTATGTCCTCTGGTCCTTGATTCCCCTACTCTGGGCAAGAGTTTCTGTGCATCTACCTGATTTATTCCTCTCATGATTTTATACACTATAAGATCACCCCTCATCCTCCTGCGCTCCCAGCCTACTCAACCTCTCCCTATAGCTCAGACCCACGAGCCCTGGCAACACCCTCCTGAATTGTCTCTGCACCCATTCCAACTTGGCAACATCTTTCCCATAACATGGTGCCTAGAACTGAACACAATACTCTAAATGCAGCCTCAGTAATGTTTTATATAATTGTAACATGTGCTCCTAGCTTCTATACTCAAAACTCTGATTGATAGAAACATAGAAACATAGAAAATAGGTGCAGGAGTAGGCCATTCGGCCCTTCGAGCCTGCACCGCCATTCAATATGATCATGGCTGATCATCCAACTCAGTATCCTGTACCTGCCTTCTCTCCATACCCCCTGATCCCTTTAGCCACAAGGGCCACATCTAACTCCCTCTTAAATATAGCCAATGAACTGGCCTCAACTACCTTCTGCGGGAGAGAATTCCACAGATTCACCACTCTCTGTGTGAAAAAAGTTTTCCTCATCTCGGTCCTAAAAGATTTCCCCTTTATCCTTAAACTGTGACCCCTTGTTCTGGACTTCCCCAACATCGGGAACAATCTTCCTGCATCTAACCTGTCCAACCCCTTGAGAATTTTGTACGTTTCTATAAGATCCCCCCTCAATCTTCTAAATTCTAGCGAGTACAAACCGAGTCTATCCAGTCTTTCTTCATATGAAAGTCCTGACATCCCAGGAATCAGTCTGGTGAACCTTCTCTGTACTCCCTCTATGGCAAGAATTACAGAGGGCAAACATGATGAAGGCCAATGTACCAAAAGCCTTTTTGACCACCCTATCTACCTGCAACTCCACCTTCAAGGAAAAATATTGCTGAAGATGTATTTTCTGGAAGCCGCTCGAAAATTTAAAGTTGTTCTACATTTTCCTTCACTGTTTTATTAGATCTCCAACTCTTTGTTCCTTTGAATATTCTTCCTTTTTGTCAATATGGTTCAATGGCCCTTTTTTGACACATATGCACAACACAGTGAAATTTTACTTCGGAGTCACGTGAGTGACTACGTGAAGAACCCCGCCAGGACGCATGCGTGACATATCGTTACACGCATTGCAACGAGTCACAGCAGGGGGAACGATGTTCCCCTTAGCGGCAAAAATTGAAAGCCGGGAACAGCAGGTAAGGAGACTCTGCGTTCCAGAATAGAAAGCCGGGAACAGCAGGTAAGGAGACTCTGCGTTCCTTCCACTTATCTTACAGGTGGAGACATGGACCAGATCCACGAAGGCTGCGGGAAAGCTGACGGGGGAGAACCGCGGAGTTGCGGGCAGCCGGCAGCAGCAGCCAACGGCACGCTAATCTCCCGTAATGGGAGCAGCTGTGCCCGACTTTGCTCCCGCACCGGCCACGCGGTAGAGCGAAGCAAAAAACCAACAGAGTTGTTGACTCCGATGAGTCCGACTCTGAATAGCCGCGAGCGGCCAGTGCCCGTGCGCATTGGGGCCGGTTGGAGCAGCTTCAGGTGCAGCCGCGAGCGGCCAGTGCCCGTGAGCATTGGAGCCGGTTGGAGCAGCTGGGAGTGGGGAACAAGAGCAGCCGCGACGCCGCGAGCGGCCAGTGCCCGAGAGCATTGGAGCCGGTTAGAGCAGCTGGGAGCGGGGAACAAGAGCAGCCGCGACGGCCAGTGCCCATGAGCATTGGAGCCGGTTGGAGCGGCTGCAGGAGGACCAGCTTCAAGCAGCCGCGACGGCCAGTGCCCGTGAGCATTGGAGCCGGTTGGAGCGGCTGCTGGAGGAAATACTCCAAAGTGGCAGGCTCCGGGAGATGGAGGCTAGCCACAGTGGGCAGTTAGTAAGTCCCACAGCAGTACCTCTTGTGGGGCTGCACAGTGTTTCTCCCTCATCAGAGGGGAGCACGGAGGGTCAATCCTGGGCTGACTGCAGGAGCTGGAGCAGGAGCGGCTTCAGGAGCAGCCGCGACGGCCAGTGCCCGTGAGCATTGGAGCCGGTTGGAGCGGCGGCAGAAACTGGAGCAGGAGCGGCTTCAGGAGTAGCGGCTCCAGGAGCAGCCACGGCGGCCAGTGACCATGAGGGCTCATTAAAGCAACGTCTAAAAACTACTTCCTGGGGAATGCGCTAACCCTCAACACCGACCCAACTAGAGATCCAGACACCAGCACCTCAACGTCCACGGAGGATGCCGAAAAAGTAACAAACCTACCAACAGTGCATCCTGGTGATCTTGTGTCATGACTACGGAGGAGGCGCTGTCCTGAACGGCTGCCTGTCCTGCAGCTGTCCGTTTTTTTTCCCTTCTTTTTTATTATTTTTAGTACGTTGAGTGTGTAGTCAGGGGGCCTAATCTTTTTATGTGTGGGGGGTGGTGGGGGGGAAGGGGGAAACTGCTTTTCGAGTCCCTACCTAGTCGGAGGGGTTGCCTTCCTCCGAGCAGCGACTTCGACCTGTCCTTGCGGCCTACCAGCGGGTCCTGGAGCGACGTTTCCCTGAGGGGACCTGGCCAGAACATCGGCTTTGGCGGCGGCGCAGAACATCGGCTTTGGCGGCGGCGCAGAACATCGGCTTTGGCGGCGGCGCAGCGCTGGAGCGCTATTGCGGTGCGGGCGATGCCTTTCCTGGGTCGCCGCGCTGGAACTCCAGTATGCTGGGACCGCCGATAAGAACATTGTGGAGCCGTGGTTCTGTGGAGCGGCCAGCTGCGACGCTGAACGTTACATCCCGGAGCCTGGGATCTCTTGCTGAGATCGCCAGTGTGCGGAGCTCCGTCCGGCACGGTCTGTTGGCTTGGAAGCCGCGGTCTCCGGTGGGAAGGCGGCCGTTCCTGGCACCCCAAGCCGCTGGGGGTTCTCCCGACGCCGGAGCACCATCACCCGGCGAGAACATCGGGCGCCGTGGCGGCGACTGTGGAGGCCTCAATAGGCCCGACTTTGGGTGGACAAGAGGATGGGGACTGGACTTTGTGCCTTCCCCCACAGTGGGAATCACTGTGGGGGGATGTTTTTGTGTTGAACTTCTTTTTGAATGTTATGTTGTATTTTTATTAGTGTGCTGCAAGGATATCAGAATTTTCCCTGAATAAGGGGATTAATAAAGTTTAATCTAATCTAATCTAATCTAATAGTAACCATGGAGGTAGGTGGGTCTGGTTCCTTACGAGGTTGGTGGGAGATTACAATTCTATCTGGATGCATGGAATAAATTAACTACCGACACTTATATTTTCAAAAGTATAGGGTTATACCATAGAATTTATACAAAACATAATCCTCCAGTTCAGCATGTACCGAACCGAATGTTCGTGCTTACAGGCAAAGAAAAAATCAAAAGCGCATGCTGAACTACAGTGCCCATATAAAAAAGGAGTAATGGAGGATATCCAACACGAATCACAGGAATTTGTGTCCAAAATCTTTATCATAAACTAGATGGTGGTTGCCACATCATCATAGATTTGACTAATTTGAATACTTTCATACTATATATTCATTACTAGATGGGAACCTTTGTTACTGCTAAGCAATTGATTCCTAGGTTACTACATGGCAAGCATCGTATTAAAAGATGCATACTATACAGTACCCATTAGAGGTGACCACAGATGTTATTTAACACAATGGATCATCTGCGGTACACCCTTAACACAGTTCACATGTCAGTGACTTTGCCGAAAGAAAAGGTTACAGCCTTAATGGAGGCTTGCAGCAAAACAAAACCATCCATCAGACTGGTAGCAAGAATAATTGGCATTATAGTGGCTGCGTTTCCAGCCACACAAATCGGACCTTTACATTATCAAAAATTACAGAGGGCTAAAATACGAGCACTCAAAAATTATGGGGGTCATTCTGACAAACCAATGAAGCTACCAACAGAGGCCACAATGGAACTAAAATGGTGGAAACATAACATTAGGCATTGTTCCGATCCAAACATTATCAGCTACCCGTCTATGGAACTACATACTGATGCCAGTGCACTTGGATGGGATGCTACCAATTCCATCTCCAGCTGTGGGGGAGATGGAATGCACAGGAGGCATCATTATTACAAACACTGGGCATAAACTACCTGGGAATGTTGAGTGCATTCCATGGCTTTAAGTCATATTGTTCTGGGTTATATCACCAGCATGTTAGACTACAAATTGACAACACCACCGTGGTAGCATATATCAACCATATGGGTGGAAACATATCGGCATCATGTGACAATCTGGCCAACACAATTTGGCAATAGTGTATCCAGAGAGATATTTGGATATCAGCTACCTACTTACCAGGTAAACTGAATTAGTGGCAGACAACAGGTCATGCTAATTCTATGAAAACACTGAATGGATGTTGGATAAAAAATGTATTGCTGAAATTACAGCACGGTATGGAACACCAGATATCGACCTATTCGCATCCATGCTCTCACCAGTTATCGAATTATGTTCATGGGAACCAGAACCTGAGGCAGTGGCAACAGATGCATTTTCGCTGCATTGGGGGATTATTTATTTATGCATTCCCTCCTTCTGCCTCATCAGTCGGGTATTTAGGAATATACAGTAGACTCCGCGTCTGGTATTTTGATAGTACCCGATTGGCCTACTCAACCATGGGTCCCGGTGATACACGACATGGTATTAGAACCATGCATCACCATCCATCATAGACCTAATTTACTGGTTCTTCCCGCAACAAGGGGTAGTTACCCATGTCATAATTATATAAACCTATTAATTTATAGAGTTGAAAGCACCTCTACTACACCTGGGACTGACGGACCGAACAGTGGATATTATTTCAGCGGCCCACAGACAGTCCACCAAAAAACAGTACTTGGTGTCATCAAGAAATGGGAAGTACTGTCACAACAATAAACATCACCCACAGATCTATGAACATCCCGTCTGTTCTGGAATTCCTGGCAAGCCTCCATTACGATGAGAGGCTCAGTCATAGTGCCATCAACTGCGCCAGAAGTGCTCTGTCAACATACCTGTGGCAAGGAACAGAGCGGCATTCTGTTGGGACACACCCTGGTAACCAAACTCATGAGGGGCATTTTAATGTTAATCCCCCAAGAACCAGGTACTCCCAAATATGGGATGTGAGCATTGTACTGACCATGTTAAGAAACTGGTCTCCAGCTACAGCTCTGTCCCTACAGAAACTGACTATGAAAACAGTCATGCTGATGGCCTTGGTCACGGCACAAAGGGTCCAGTCACTACAGAAACTAAGGCTGGACAACATGATTATTTCATCTGGAAATTTAACTTTTCACATCAATGAAATAGTCAAACAGAACAGACAGGGGTCAGCAGACCTAAAAACAGAATTCAGGGCCTACCCGACAGATGGTCGTCTCTGTATTGTAACACACTTACTATTATATATGGAGTATACTAAGATCATCAGAGGGAAAGAAATGTCACTTTAATCAGCTACAAACAGCCACTCAAAACAGTGACAGTCCAGACCATCTCTAGATGGCTAAAAAAGGTCCTAATAAAGGCTGGAGTAGACACTAGCATTTTTAAATCTCACTCCACCAGGGCTGCAGCTACATCGGCAGCTATGAAGTTGGATGTTCCTATGGACCAAATCCTCAAGACAGCAGGATGGTCAACGGAGGAAACTTTCCAACGACTTTATAACAAACCAGTCATTGAACCTGGAACATTTGCAGAAACAAATTAAAAAAGTTCTGTAATATAATTTACCCCATAAATAGGGGCAATAATTGGTGTTAATATATTTATCGTTGGGTTTCAATATCGTATTGATGTCTAATGATGTTAACTCTATTCTCCCCATAATCAAGGCAGATGTGATGCATGGACTCGTTTCCACGGCATGAAATCACAGAGCTTTAAAATCTTCACGTAGTCACTCACGTGACTCCGAAGTAAAATAGTAAGATTAAACGAGAACTTACCAGTTTGAAGTTTGATCGTTATTTTATGAGGAGTAACGTTGAGGGAATACGTGCCCTCCGCTCCCACCCTTGATCATATACTCAACTGGTATCTCTTCTCTAATCTTACTATGTTTAGTCATTACAGTTATCTGTGATTTCACACCGCTGCTTTGAAGAATGACACGCATGCGTCCTGGCGGGGTTCTTCACGTATTCCCTCAACGTTACTCCTCATAAAATAACGATCAAACTTCAAACTGGTAAGTTCTCGTTTAATCTTACTATTCTTTTGCACAACCCACAAATGTGCATAAACCCACAAAAATATATTGCTTCCTTCATCAGTACCATCCTATAAAGCAGCATCTGAGTAACAATCTCATGCTAACTTTCATCCAATTACATTGTCCATTAGCATACCTTCTTAACAGCATTTATAAACATGAAGGTCAGAATATTAGACAAATACTACTCTTCATTGCGTTAAGCTCATTCACTCAACAGATCATGTCAATTCTTTTCCATGCAAGGTTCACTTTGCCTCTACAATTCAGTACTTTTCAACCTTGAATGAGGGGTGAATTATAACGGAATCTATAACCAGATTCAACAGCTCCTGCTAGCTGGCTCACTGAAGCCTGAAAATTGCTTTTGACTTTAGACAAATGCCAATAGTTACCCAGCAGCAACATTGTGAAACCAGATCAGCATTCATCCATTGTCCACATCCTGCAAGTGGTCATTAAATTAAAGTCTCACCCAAACAAGGTGTGTGTTACAGGCATCCAAGCCATTGCATCATTAGCATACCACCCTGGCCACACACGCATTTCACCCCTGCTATTGGGAAGAAGGTACAGGAGCCTGAAAACAGTAACGTCCAGGTTAAGGAACAGCTTCTTCCCTACAGCCATCATTAAACACTACAACCTCCAAATAAGCTCGGAACTACGTAGACTATTACTATTATTATTGCACTATTATTGATTTTTGTTTCTTAATGTGTCCGTACGTGCGCATGTGTAATCATACTGCTCGAAAAAACAACGCTCTAATGGTAACTTTAGAGTCTGGGACTATCCCAACGTTTAAGAAGCAGTTAGACAGGTACATGGATAGTCTGAAGAAGGGTTTCAGCCCGAAACGTTACCTATTTCCTTCGCTCCATAGATGCTGCTGCACCCGCTGAGTTTCTCCAGCATTTTTGTGTACCTTCGATTTTCCAGCATCTGCAGTTTCTTCTTGAATGCATGAATAGGACAGGTCTGGAGGGATATGGACCAAATGTGGGCAGGTGGGACTATTGCAGCTGGGACGTTGGCTGATGTGGGCAAGTTGGGCTGAAGGGCCCGTTTCCACACTGTATCACTCTATGACCTCACAGGTTTGAAATTCACAACACAGCCAACAAAATCCAGGCAAAAGCATCACTGTTTAAAGGCAAGAAGCCCCCCCCCCCCCCCCCACCCCCCCCACCACCCCCCCCACCACCCCACCACCCCCCCACCTTCATTCAACCTTGTCCTCACCTCTGTTTTATGCCCAAAACAGCCGCAGAAGCTACACACTGAGAGCCAGCGAGACCCTGCCTTCTTCAGCAGAATTATTATGTACATTCAGTGCTTTACCCAACTAGGTGAACAGGGCGAACAAGTAAGGGGGGGGGAGGGAGGAGTCAGATACCTGCTGTTTAGTCTGCTGGCAAGCAAGGTGTGTTATCAGCTCCCACTGTTCCATTACAAAGTGGGTCTACCAACTCCCCCATAACCACCAGGGAAATGGCAGCAGTGATTTACATAAAGAGCCTGTTACCTGCTCTGCCACTTCCTTCGGGAAGGCCTGCAGGCAAAATTTAGCAAATATGCAGCACTGCCAGTTAAGGTTATCTTGACTTCCAAGGTTAATTACATTGGGTGTTCCCCAGAGTAATACTGGGGATATCTGCAACGTCAGCCAGAAACGCACTGTTTTGGTGAAGTCCTCCACAGGTTCCTTTAAGGAGCACTGATTAGGCCGTAGGTACTCAGGGTCCTCGACAAGCGCAGGAGCTTTGGCAGCAGCCGTGACAAGATCAGGAGAAGTACTGGCATTGGCCCAAAGCTGGGATAATGAGGTTGTGGAGTGGCCTCACCTAAAGGCTTGTTTGAAAGACAGGGCCCCTGCTCTAACCACCCACCCTATTGGTTGCATTGGGGCCCGGCAGATGTTACAGAGATTGAATAAATAACAAGGGACAGGAGCCATGAAGCAGAAAAGCCAATCAACTTCTTCCAGCTTTGAACGGTGAGATTGACTCTGAGGAGCCATTTAAATAATGTCCTGATCATCCATAGATGTGAGATTATCTGGTTCGATAGTGAAGGACTCCTTCTCGGGAGAGAAGGAATGGGTGACGTTCCGTGTCGAGACCCTTCTTCAGACTTTGTGCCTATCTTTGGTTTAAACCAGCATCTGCTGTTCCTTCATACTCAAGGACTCTTCCTCTATTTGCTTCTTTAATGCCACTACAGGCCACGAACTGTAGGTAGAGGTCAGGGAGATGCAGCCTGCAGCTATGGAGCATCCCTTCTTTCTTTTTCTTCACATTTCTCTCTGTTTGAGATGGTGCAGTAAGGGGGAAGCCCTGTAGAAAGGCCATTATGTACGTTTGACCCTGGTGGACAAATGTAGACTGCTAGAGGTCCTGATAATGTCTATTGCCTTCACTGATTGTTATGGAGGTTCATCTTGTGCCTATACTCCAATCTTTGCTTAGCACTGTAAATGGCGTTTAAAAATTCAGATTAAACTTGCATTTTACCTTCTGGTTTTGATGCTTGCTGTGAGAGCACCCTATTGGATTGAAGTCCAACAGCAGCTGAATGATGTTGGAAGGAACTGCAGATGCTGGTTTCCACCGAAAATAGACACAAAATGCTGGAGTAACTCAGTGGGACAGGCAGCATCTCTGGAGAGAAGGAATGGGCGACTTTTCGGGTCAAGGTGACATTTCTGAAGAAGGGTCTCGACCCGAAACGTCACCCATTCCTTCTATCCAAAGATGCTGCCCGTCCCGCTGAGTTACTCCTGCTTTTTGTGTCTATCTTTAACAGCTGAGTGATGCTGCCTGACCTGCTGTATTCACCCAGAAATGTGCTTTTTGCTCAAGATTCCAGCATCTGCGGTCTCTTATCTGTCCCGATCTCCACCGATAGCTTTTGTTGAGATTGTGCTTGAGTACTGTTTAGTTTTGTTTATTTTAGTTTAGAGATACGGCGCAGAAACAGGCCCTTCAACCCACCGAGTCCGCACCGACCAGCGATCCCGGCACATTAACACTAGCCTGCACACACTAGGGACGATTTACACTTATACCAACTATACAGCCTCAACGTTGCAGTTGGACTGCTGGACCACGGGAGAAGAACAAAGGAAAGAGATAAAGACTGCCTTCCATCACAGTGAGGAGGTGTTGGAGATTTACTGTGATGGATGTTTATGTAAACTGTGTTAAGTGTGGGTCTTGGGTTTTTTTGTAATGTAAAAAACTGTAGAAATGAAATTTAGTTCAAACCTAGGTTTGAATGACAATAAATAGCATTCCATTCCATTCCATGCCCTAGCCAATTAACCTACAAACCTGTACATCTTTGGAGTGTGGGAGGGAACCGATGATCTCAGAGAAAACCCACGTGGTCACGGGGAGAACGGACAAACTCCTTAAACATGTAGTTGGGATTTAACTCGGGTCTCTGGCGTTGCAAGAGGTATAAGGCAGCGAATCTACCGCCCGCTGCAGGCATGTGCCGCCCTTGCAACTGACTGCAAAAACTAGACCAGTTTTCCTCCTCCACAAATTAGTCTATTTATGTTAAGTATCCATCACTGTTTTAGGAAAGCAGCTAAGCTTATACATCCCAAACCAACAATGAAGTACAAGTGATAGAATAAATGATGCAAGTGAAACATCTAATCCAGTGCAATGAGGATTCAGATTTAATATACATCTCAGGCATTCCTGTGCTACGGGGAACAAAAGCGAGGAAATTATAACTCTCTGAGATCCAAATGGACAATTAGAGGATGTAGCAGCAGGCTTTTATAGGAAAGTAATGATTAGATAAATGGGAGCTGGGAAGTTCAATGGAGTACTGCTCATTAGACCTGTTTACTTTGGGGACCTGAACTCATGCCAGGTCCTCTCCAGGCATAATGTAGATCAGCCTCCGCGTCATACTGGGCTAGATTTCAGAACGTAAAACTCCTGGATTGAATAATTACTCTTATTTTTCTCACCGTGATGGTCCCATAAATCGACTAAACTTCATAATTTTCATGCACAAAGTGAGCAAATCAATTTCTGTAGATATACGAATACTTCAACACCCAGAGTAGTTCCATCCAGTGGCTGCTGATGTGAATGAATTCTGAGGACTGACAAATTACTTTTGTATAACTCGTAGTCAAATAGAAGTCTTCCAATAATTAGAATATCTTTATTTTCCTCTGGTAATAGGGTGCTATTGTCAAGTGTAAAGATCGGATGAATGTTTAATGCAGAGATTTGCATCTTGTGAATTAAAACATAGAAACATAGAAAATAGGTGCAGGAGTAGGCCATTCGGCCCTTTGAGCTAGCACCGCCATTCAATATGATCATGGCTGATCATCCAGAAAACGGCTTTTTTTTCCACGAGTAGTAGCTCTACTCAATAACCAGACATCTGTAGCCTCCTTTTGCCCTGGTATTTTATTTAATTTGCATGTTTAATTGATAATGTTTATTATTAATGTTTAATGTTTTATGTGTCATTCCTAACTGTCACTGTATGTCATGTTGTCACTTGCAGGTGGAGCATCATGGCAAATTCCTTGTATGTGAATATACTTGGCCAATAAACCTATTCATTCATTCTGAATCAGTATCCCATTCCTGCTATCTCCCCATATCCCTTGATTCCATTAGCCCTAACAGCCACAGTATATCTAACTCTCTCTTAAATACATTCAATAAATTGGCCTCCACTACCTTCTGTGTCTGAGAATTCTACAGATTCACAACTCTGTGGGTGAAGGGAGTGACTTTAAAAATAATAGAGAATGGATTTGAAATCCATTAGAGAATGGACAAGAAGGCTCTGCAGAGAGTAGTGCGTTCGGCCGAACGCACTATGGGAACTTCACTCGCCCCCCTGCAGGAACTATACATCAGGAGGTGCAACTCCAGAGCCAATAAAATCATGGGAGACCCCTTCCACCCCTGCAACGGACTGTTCCAGCTGCTACGGTCAGGCAAACGCCTCCGTTGCCATGCTGTGAGAACGGAGAGGTTGAGAAGGATTTTCTTCCCAGAGGCCATTCGGACTGTAAACTCCTATCTCACCAGGGACTAACTTTACTGAACCTTTTTCCTTCCGCCCACATTATTTAATATGTAAAAGAATATGTGATTCTGTTTGTAGTTTGTTTGGCTGTTTGTTTGTTTGTCTTTTTGCACAAAGTCCGCGAGCATCGCCACTTTTCATTTCACTGCACATCTCGTATGTGTATGTGACGAATAAACTTGACTTGACTTGACTTGACTTGAAAAGCTGCCCAAAATCAATTAATAGTTTGACGGTCTATTGTAGAACAAGCCACCAATTTAATAATAACCTCCATTTGAAGGCTGAGAGACATACGATATTGTGCAATAAAAGCAGCAAATACTAGAAATTCACCAGTCAGTTACTAACTGTAGATGTAAAATGGGTTTGTTAAACTGCCCAACCATATATTTGCTTTCTCTACACAGATGTAGAATGCTCAGCTGCGTATTTTAACCATTTTTATTCAGATTCATAGAATTGGAAGCTTTCGCTTTTTATTTTCACACGATTTCCATTGCATGGTGTTAAATTACTCTTACAAAATTGCCTGCTGTGATATTCGCTATTTCCCATTCACAGTCTTATCATGGATGATATCAATATTCCATCTCTGATTGAATCTTGGCCCCTTTTGTTACCAGAGCTTCCTCACCAAGCCATTCATTTCACCGTGTGATCCATCCAATCGACTGAGTCACAAACTCCTTCACCATTCATGTCTCACAAATCTGATTGACTTTTTTGAAGATGTGATCAAAAATGTTGATGAGGGCAGAGCTGTAGATGTTGTGTATATGGACTTCAGTAAAGCATTCAACAAGGTTTACACGGTAGACTGATCTGGAAGGTTAGGGTACAAGGGATCCAAGGAGAGATATCTGAATGGATAGAAAATTGGTTTGAGGGGCATCTCCACCGCACCCTCACCCCCGATGTCCAGCAGCGGAAGGACCCTAGACTGTGGTTCTCCCCCTCAGAGCCTAGGCGTTGGCTGCACCGAGCGTCAGTGCGTCCCTCAGCACGTACTCCTGCAGTCTGCAGCGGGCCAGTCAGCAACATTCCCTGACCGACATCTCGCTCTGCTGGGAGGTCAACAAAGTCTGGGCAGACCAAAGAGCGTCTTTCACCGAATTGATGACCTTCCAGCAGCACTTGACATCAGTCTCTGTATGTGTCCCTGGGAACAGTCCGTAAACCACCGAGTCTTCTGTTATGGAGCTGTTCAGAATAAACCCTGACAGGGACCCTTGCAAACCGCTCCAGACTCTCTTTGCAAATCCACACTCTGCGAAGAGGTGGGCAAACATCTCCTCTCCACAGCTGCAGTCCCGAAGACAGCGTGCGCTGGAAGGGAGGTTGCGATGGTGCAGGAAGGATCGGACTGGCAGGGCCCCTCTCTCCGCCAGCCAAGCCAGGTCTTGGTGCTTGTTGGTGAGTTCTGGAGATGAGCATGGGCTCTTCCTGCAGTCAACCATGGCTCACATTGCTGACTCAAACTGGTGGTGAGCATCCTACAGTTAAACAACATAGTTTCCTCCTGCAGTGATTGTCATAAGGTCATAGGGTCATAAGGGTTAGGAGTAGAATTAGGCCATTGGCCTATCAAGTCTACCCCGCCATCCAATCGTGGCTGATCTATCTCTCCCTCACCTAACTCCATTCTCCTGCCTTCTCCCCATAACCTCTGACACCCGTACTAATCACAAATCTATCTATCTCTGCCTTAAAAATATCAACTGACTTGGCCTCCACAACCTTCTGTGGCAAAGAATTCCACAGATTCACCACCGTCTGACTAAAGACATTTCTCCTCCTCTCCGTCCTAAAAGAATGTCCTTTAATTCTGAGGCTATGACCTCTAGTCCTAGATTCTCCCACTAGTGGAAACATCCTCCCCACATGGACTCCATCCAAGCCTTTCACTATTCTGTATGTTTCAATGAGGTCCCACGTCATTCTTCTAAACTCCAGCGAGCATAAGCCTGGTGCGGCAAATGCTCATCATGGGTTAACCTGTACCAAGGCTGGCTTGGTGGGTTCAAACCCATCCACTGTAAGGGTAGGGTGAGATGAGGAAAACGCTCCTTGACTTGACTCAGCATGTGATATGAAACCACATCATGCAATTTTTATAAATCTGTCACATTGACCGAAAAAGGAAAATGCTGGTAGATACAAAATGCTGGAGTAACTCAGCGGGTGAGGCAGCATCTATGGACAGAAGGAATGGGTGACGTTTCAGGTCAAGACCCTTCTTCAGAGTGATGTTGAGGGGGTGGAGAGGTGGGAAGAAGATAGAAAGTGGATGGAGACAGTAGGACTTGGAAGAAAACTTATAAAGGAGAGGGGAAGAAGGGAGAAAGCAAGGGCTATGAAATTAGAGAAGTCAATGTTCATACTGCTGTGGTGTAAACTACCCAAGCAAAATATGAGGTGCTGCTCCTCCATTTTGTGCTGGGCCTCACTCTGACAATGGAAAATACTGTTTTTCTTGTTTGGAGGACCAATATATAGAAGGGTTTCGGCCCGAAACGTTGCCTATTTCCTTCGCTCCATAGATGCTGCTGCACCCGCTGAGTTTCTCCAGCATTTTTGTGTACCTTCGATTTTCCAGCATCTGCAGTTCCTTCTTAAACACCAATATATAGTTCTGTCACATGACAAGTTTCTCTCATTTGATCTTTGAAATAGCAGTGAAGTCAATAAGTATGTTACATTGAACTGAAATCTAAGTTGGGAATCAAAAAAAATCATTTTGAAAGCTCATGCTAGAGAAAATAACACAACTTTGTTGCAGAATTTCCCACACAAGCTGAACACCAAAGGAACCAGCTTTCTAAATAAACCAAAAACAGACCTAATTCAGGTATAATTTAATCATGTTTACATTTTTCTTAAAAGATCTTGGTATTACTAATGAGGGAAAGTCAAGTTTAAATTGCAAGTATAATTGTGTAATACAGCAGACAGGTCTAAAATTACCAATGTGAGACACAACATTTAAAATAAGATGCTCTTTATTTATTTCAACTTCTAAACAGCTGCTTAAAATTAGTGCGATTTTGTTTTGTATGAACCCAATAACCAGAATTTCTCTCCCGCTTGGAGCATTCCATTATCAAGCAGTAAGTATTTTGCAAAGATTTATAGGTACACTGTTATGGTTATTGGTACATTTTAAATTTTGAAGCACGTCATAATCACTCAAGTTGTAAAGATAGTATGTTTAAGAAGGAACTGCAGATGCTGGAAAATCAAAGGTTTCATTGAGATAGTACTTCATTGAGCCCCTAGCCACTGATAATTCAGATTGACATTAGATTATATTTTTTAATATTCGATGCTGATATAATGATTCAAATTGAGTCCTCATCAAACTAAAAGTCCATCATATTTGAGAGAGAGTAGTTTTTCCCTTAAGAAATATTTTAACTGATTGCCTGGGTGGCACAGGGCCGCAGTGGCAGAATTGCCACCTTACAGCGCCAGAGACCCGGGTTCGATCCTGACTATGGGTGCTGTCTGAAGGAGTTGGTATGTTCTTCCTGTGACTTGTGTGTGTTTTCGGTTTCCACCTACACTCCAAAGACCTACAGGTTTGACAGATAATTAGCTTGGTAAAATTGTAAATTGGCCCTCGTGTAGGATAGTGTTAGTGTGTGAGGATCGCTGGTCAGCGCAGACTCGGTGGGCCGAATGCCTTTTCCACGTGAAATCCCAAAACCAAACTAAACTAAAACTAAAACAACTGACAAGCTGGGGGTACCAGAATATACTCAGAATAATATTCCAATATTTTTTCTCAAGTGACATTAATTTGTATTGACTGTGATGTTTTTTTTTAAAACATTCAAGTCCACTTGAACTGTGCAGCGACATTTACTTTAATGCTGTTATTTCAATGAGAAATTGGTCAATGAGGCACCTTTGCGTTTTTGTGGCTAATTCCTTCATTGGATAAACTGACAACATTCTTTTCAGATCAATATTTATCGAAAGAAAGAGGTGATAATTAAAAAAATCTCTTACATCTCTTACATCTGTTCAGCCATGGTCGCACCAAAAACATGGGATTAGTTTGGTTTAGCTTAGTGTTACGGTGTGGAAATAGGCCCTTCTGCCCACCAAGTCCACACCGACCACCAACCAGCACATTAACACTATCCTACACACACTAGGAACAATTTACACATTTACCACGCCAATTAACCTACACACCTGTACGTCTTTGGAGTGTGGGAGGAAATCGAAGATCTTGGAGAAAACCCCCGTGGTCATGTGGAGAACGTACAAACTCCGTACAGACAGCTCCCATGGTCGGGATCGAACCCCGGTCTCCGGCGCTGCAAGCGCTGTAAGGTAGCAACTCTACCGCTGTGTCACCGTGGCCAGGATGGAGTTTACCTTCCAGTAAGTTTCTGATGAGAGAATTTCCTCTCCAGTCGGCAACAGGCTGAACGTGGAACATTTCCCATTTCAGGGGCTCACAAGAAGGACAATCACCACCCCTTGCCTCATAGTGAGAAGCAAAAACAAAATCATTCAAGCAAACCAGGTTAGGAGGAAACTGCAGCACTTTCTCCATTCAAATCCAAATTTAAATTTCAATTAGGCCCAATGATATCACAGGACCTTGATTTGCCAAAAAAAAAAGCCGAGTGTGACTTTGCTGCCAGTTCAAACGGACAAGTTATAAAGATAATTAATGCTTCAAGTTGCTGAATTTTCATCAGAACTGTTTTCATCAGAACCGATGCTGAAGAAAAACAATGAAACTGAAACATTAAATCTGTTTCTCTTTCCACGGATCTGTTGAGTATTTCCAACCTTTTCTGTTTTTATTTCAAACTTCAAGATCTACACTATTTGATTCTTGTAAAAAGATGGTTGTTGAACATGAGTATGTAAGTGGATGATCATGAGGTCTTTTGAGTACCCAACAAAATGCTGGGCAAAGCAAGTTACAGTACTTCCAACATCCCCTCCTCCCTCATCAACCCCGCAGAGGTATACAGGGCCTGTCCCACTTGGCCGTCATTTGCGCGTCACGCAGATGGCGCGCAAAGATTTTGTACATCGCAAAATCCTGAGACTCCGCGCGCGACCGCGTGTCACTGCTGCTGTCACCATGCACCATGAGCGCATCATGTGCGTCATGCGTTGTGACGCGTAAATGATGCACTTGAATTTGGTGGCCTTGCACCCTGCTTGAAGTGGCATGAAACTGCACTTGAATTTGGTGGCCTTGCACCCTGCTTGAAATGATATGAAACTGCACTTGAATTTGGTGGCCTTGCACCCTGCTTGAAATGATATGAAACTGCACTTGAATTTGGTGGCCTTACACCCTGCTTGAAATGGCATGAAACTGCATTTGATTTTGATTGGCTTGCACCCTGCTTGAAATGGAATTTCAAGGAATAGCCGTGAGTCAACTGCTAGCCCACCAGCCGTGAGTGAGCTGCCACCCCATGAATCCATGTGGCCCACAATGTCCATACTAGCCCTCTGGAAACCAGTCCCTTCAGCCCACAATACCCATACTAGCGCTCCAGAAAGGCTCCCCACCCCCACTGGCCACCAATATTGGAATTGGTGGAGAGGTGGAATATTGCGTTGGGGGACCAGCCCTCCCGTGTGAACATTGGACACAACTGGTCCCACTTAGTCTAGTTCCTATTAAATCTTTCCCCCTTCACCTTGAACCTGTGTCCTCTGGTCCTCGAATCCCCTACTCTGGGCAGAGACTCTGTGTATCTATCTGATCTATTCCTCTCTTGAAGATGTGTTCAGTTCATGTTGAGCTCCACTTTTGCACAATGCCCAATATCAAATTCCATTCATTTAAATAGAACAATTTCTTCCCGGCAATCTCCCACTCTTAGCGGGAGGAGTAATTTAAAATGTAGGTTGTTTCTGTGAGAACTCAATAGAGTGCACAGAGGCCCATTGTAACTTGGAGGGCACATGGGCATCCAGTAGCAGCTAAAGTCTGGGATAACTGTGAGCATGGCAGGAAGCTGTCCACAACCCATCAACTGGAAAAGGTTGCCTGCACAAAGTCCCCTCAGGAGAGCCAAGCTGTCTATCAGTGCATGCTAATTGCAGCATTGGGGCAACTTTAACTTTAGCATCATGAGCATGTTTCCCAGGCTTCCCGAAACACTGTGTGGGAAGAAACTGCAGGTGCTGGTTTACTCCAAAGATAGACACAAAATGCTGGAGTAACTTAGATGGACAGGCAGCATCTCTGGAGAGAAGGAATGGGTGACGTTTTGGGTCTGCAGCATTTTGTGTCTATCTTCCAGAAACACTGCTGAATGCATGGCAAGGATGCGAGAGCAAGTAAAGGGGCAGATCCAAAGTCATGGTAACACTGCAATAAATGTTCAGGACTCACTGCTACATCCTTATCCATCGGCAGAAAGTCATTTGATCAGTCTGGGAATTTGCTTTCTCTGATTTGGAGGTTTCCTCAATCCCATTCCCGATGATTGCCCTAGATTGGATCTCAGTTGAGGAGCATTGAAGTCTCGGCACCATCCTTTCCATGGCTGGTCTTTTTGTAATAAGCTGTGTCATCAATTCATGGTTGCTCATGTTGGGCCCCTCCAGCCTTCCTGATAATGTCGACAAATGGTTTAGTTTAGCTTAGTTTAGAGATACAGCGCAGAAACAGGCCCTCCGACCCACAGCAATCACCCCGTATGCTAGCATTATCGAACACCCTAGGGACAATTTTACAATTTTACCAAAGCCAATTAACCTACAAACCTGTACATCTTTGAAATAGACAATAGACAATAGGTGCAGGTACCCCTGCACCTATTGTCTATTGTCTATTTCAAAGATGTACAGATTTGTAGGTAATTGGCCTTGGTACAATTGTACAATTCGGCCTTTCGAGCCCACACCGCAATTCAACGTGATCATGGCTGATCATCCACAATCAGTACCCCGTTCCTGCCTTCTCACCATATCCCTTGACTCCGCTATATTTAAGAGCTCTATCTAAATAGCCTACCCCTTATTCTTAAACTGTGGCCCCTGTTTCTGGGCCCTCCCAACATTGGGAACATGTTTCCTGCCTCTAGCGTGTCCATTCCCTTAATAATCTTATATGTTTCAATAAGGTACCCTCTCATCCTAAATTCCAGAGTATACAAGTTCAGCTGCTCCATTCTACCAACATATGTTAATTCCGCCATCCTGGGAATTAACTTTGTGAACCTACTACACTGCACTCCCTCAATAGCAAGAATGTCCTTCCTCAAATTTAGAGACCAAAACTGCACACAATAGTCCAGGTGTGATCTCCCTAGGGCCCTGTACAACTGCAGAAGGACCTCTTTTCTCTTATAATCAACTCCTCTTGTGCTGAAGTCCAACATGCCATTAGCTTTCTTCACTGCCTGCTGCACCTGCATGCTTACTTTAAGTGACTGATAAACAAGGACCCCCAGATCTCGTTATACTTCCCCTTTTCCCAACTTGACACCATTTAGATGACAATCTTCCTTCCTGTCGTTGCCACCAGCGGATAAGCTCACATTTATCCACATTAAACTGCATCTGCCATGCATTTGCCCAATCGCCCAACCTATCCAAGTCACCCTGCATTCTCATAGCATCCTCCTCACAGTTCACACTGCCATCCAGCTTTGTGTCATCTGCAAATGCGGGAGAAAACCGGAGCATCCGGAGAAAACCCACGCGATCAAGGGGAGAAAGTACAAACGCCATAATAACAGCACCCATAGTCAGAATAGAACCCTGGTTGCTGATTCAGAACTTATCTCTTTCTCTCAAAACAACAACTCATATTTAAAACTAACAACAAGTGCATTTTATTAAATAAAATAAAAGCCTCCATTGTCAAGGGT